>NC_080418.1:30734053-31052303 GCF_029873635.1 Malania oleifera | reverse complement strand
TGCATCACAAATGTTATCTTTCACAAAATGAGTTTTTGGCAAGCCTTTAACTAAGTTCTTTTTTCACAAGTTTTGACGAGATCCATACTAGCATGTCCTAAACATCTATGCCACAACCAACTAACTTCGTTTATTGCAGAAAAACATGTGACTTGTTGAGAAGTTAAATTATCAAAACTAATTGTATACACATTTTCATGACGTTAGCAGTAAAAAGTACTTTGTTATCATATATACTCTCAATAATGCATTTATCATTTTCAAAAGATACTTTATATCCTTTGTCATAAAATTGGCTAATACTCAACAAATTATATTTCAAACCATCAACCAATAATACATTATCAATAACCAGGGAAGGTTCTTTACCAACCCTACCTATACCAATGATTCGCCCCTTTGCATTGTCTCTGAATGTCATGTATCCTCCATCTTTGGGAGTGATGGATGCGAACTTAGCCTTGTCGTCGATCATGTGTCATGAGCAACCGCTATCCAAGTACCATTTGTCCTTGGAAGAAGACGACCTTAAGCATACCTCTTCACCGTGTGCCATTAAGCACAGGTTAGCAACCTCCGAATCACTACGATATGAACCTGAGTCACTGCTAATTAGTTTATCCCATGAAGTGCCTGCTTTCATGGCTTTCTTCTTTTTCCTAAACTCCTTCTTCAGCAAAGGGTGGTCAAGTTTGATATGCCCAACCTTGTTGCAATTGTAGCATGTGGGAGCATGCAATTTTTCCTTTCTTTTACTAGACTCTCCCTTCTCTGATGTTGAATCCCTAAACTTTCTGTGTGGCCTACTGTTCTTCCTAAAGAACCTATTGAATTTTTTAGTAAGCATAGCCATGTCATTCCCAGATTCGGGTTCACTGCACTCACTAGATGTATTAGTAGATGTTTTTAATGCAGTCACCTTCTTCATTCTATTGTGCACATTTAGTCTTTCATTAATAGCTATCAGTTCATCTAATGACATAGCCTTAATGTCTCTACCTTCAGATATGGCCATAACCTTAGCTTCCCAAATAGGAGGCAAACCCCTAAGGACTTTCCTAATCATATCATACGTAGGATAGGTCTTACCTAATGCATGCAGTGAATTAATGATGTGTGTGAATCTAGTGTACATGCTCTTAATGGACTCACCAATATTCATCCTAAATGCTTCATACTCACTAGTCAACATATCAATCCTACTATCTTTTACATCTCTAGTACCCTCATATGTGACCTCTAACTTATCCCATATTTCCTTAGCAGATGAACATGTCATAACTTTATTAAATTTATTAACATCATAACCACAGTACAGGTTATTCATGGCAGTAGCATTTAAACTAACAAGTTTCATATCATCATCAGTATATTCCTCTTCAGTCTTAGGAACTATAGTTGTACATTCAGTTTTCATAGGAACATAGTTTCCCTTAGAGACAACTCTCCACACTTCTCAGTCAATATTCTGAAGATAAACACGCATCCTCTATTTCCAGAAGGTAACTGACACCACTGCAAATCAGAGGTCGTGTGGAAGAGAGTCCCTTAGAGAAAGGGGTTACAGTATTATGAGTCATCTAGATCTTTTGCAAAATAATTATTAAGTCTAAACTACTAAGCTCCAATACCAATTGTTAGCTTTGCTGTAATCCCAAAAGGTGGGGTGAATTGGTATTTTAAAAAATTAATCCCCTAGGTCAATCAACTAGCAACAGTATTACACAAACCTAAGGTCAATCTGGTATGGATAAAATAAATCAATGTATATATTCAGCAAAAAGTAAACTTCACAAGTAAACTAATTAAACATGCACAATAAAACAGTAAAAGAGAGATAACACTAGATATGTTATCGAGGCTTGGCAATAGTGTTTATGTCCCCACCTTGGCTCACAAGCACAAGGATTACACTAAAGCTCACTTAATGGGTGGAGTGGCACCTAATTACAACCAGATCAATTAGCACAGAGCTGATCTCAACCTTTACAACCAATCCTTCTGGGATGGATTACCACCCTCTCATACCACGCCTAGAATACAATCAAATTTCAATACAAGATGCGTACAAGCAATATGCTTCTCAATAAAGTTGATTTGCAACAGTAATAATCAACACACTACTATATGATAAGATATGATAAGTTCAGTGTAGTTTTAATATCTACTCTCAAAAATTAATGCAAATGTAGCAATCAGTACATGAGAGTGTATATGTTAGGATCTTTGTGTCAAGATACTAATATCAATCTCAATGCAGTAACAAAGATCTTCATAACGCAAGCAAATATCTCAAAAATATTTTTCTCAAAAATAAGCACAAGAGATATTTGAAAACGGTTTGTAAAAAATTATTTCATAAACAAAAAGTCATACAAGCTCTTGAGTATTGCAATGATAATGCAAAACTCACAAGCTCTAAGGAGTTTTCCCAAGGAAGACTTATTGATAAAGTCTCCAAGAAAAACTCTTAGCTTACTCTCCAATAAAAATATATCTCAATCAATTAGAACAAATGAGAGTGTAAGCTTAATGAGAAAATCACAAGAACATTCTTACTTAGCAAGATTTGCAATAAGGATGAGTAAGAATGGAAGTAGGATGCTTGAATATGAGAAGTGGGATTTTTTATTTTTAGAGAAAATTTGCTAATCGTGTTTGCTAATCTTGCCCTAATCCATGCAAATGAGGGGGTATATATAGACACCCCTGAAATTATAACCGTTGGGGACCTATCTGGCATTTTTGGAAAAGTTTAAATAGGGTTAATAAAGATTAACAGCGTTTTAACCTCGATAAAATACGAGCAACCCGAGAGGGTTGGTCGACCATTTTTATGGTTCGGTTGACCGGGTTGTCTAGTTCAGTTGACCAAGATGAATTTGAACTAGGAAGATGATTGACCAGGCTTAAGGCAATTTTTAGAACCTCCAAGGTTCAGTCGACTAGGTTGAATTCGGTTGACCGAACATCGACATTCGGTTGACCAGGTCAATTTTCTACAAAAAGTTTGGTCAAACAGAGCGTTGGGATTTCCCACATTTTTGTTTGGTCAACTAGAGTGTTGCTACTTATTTTGAGGTTGGTTGACCGAAGAGTCAAACCATTGACCCTAGGGAGGTTCGATCAACTGAACATGCCAAGTTTGTGCATTTCGGTCCTATTCTTCTTATAAAATTGTCCCCATTCACATGATAGTTAAATCTAAGATTATGGGAGTCTTTTTCATGCATAATTGTAGGTCCTATAGTCAACCTAAGGCCTTTGAGCTTAGCTATCCTATCATGCATGCAATGCATTAATTATTATAGACCTTTGAACTTTAATTATTACAAACCCGAATAAATTTTAATTAAATTACAAAAGATAAATGGAGTAGGTCTCTACCTTCTTCAATTCCATGTGCATCATATTGAAACCTCCAATTGATCCTGCACACAAACTCATTAATCATTAAGTACTAGAGTATTTGTCATAATCAAAACAAGGTATGACCTATCAGGACAACAGTATCCAAATCGAGCATACGAGGACCAAACTGAGCATTTTCAGTCCCGACATGTCCGTCACATTGAACTGGACATGTCAGATCTGTCATCCTCAAAAACTCCTCCCTGGAAGCTTTTTCCCAACTTAGAAGCAAAGTTAGAATAGAAACAAACTACTTAGTAAGCTTAATTCATTTTAAGCACTCAAGTATCCAAATCGGGCATATGAGGTCCAAACCGAGTGTGTTCAGTCCTGACACTTCCGTCACATTGAAATGGACATGCCGCATCTGACGGTCCCCAAAAGATCCAAGTCAATTGAAAATTATACGCTTAGAGGCGAACTTAGTGCACTTAGTTCATTTTAAGCACTCAAGTGTCCAAATCAGGAGGTCCAAACCGAGCGTGGTCAGTCCCAACATGTCTATCACATCAAACTAGACATGTCGGATCTAACTGTCCCCAAAAACTCAATGCCAATTGAAAATTATACGCTTAGAGGCGAACTTAGTACACTTAGTTGAATTTAACAACCCATGTGTCTAATTTGGGCATTTGAGTCCAAACTAAGTTTGGTCAGTCCCGACACATCCGTCACATCAAACTAGATGTGTCAGATCTAACGATCCCCATAAACTCCATGCTAATTAAAAATTATACGCTTAGAGGTGAACTTAGTACACTTAATTCATTTTTAAGCACTCAACTATCCAAATTGAGCAGACGAGGTCCAAACTAAGCGTGATCAATCCCAACTTCTATCACATCGAAGTGGACATGCCAAATCTGACAGTCCCTAAAAAATCCTCCCTGAAAGTGTTTTCCCTACTTAGAAGTAAAATTAGAATAGAAACAAACTACTAAGTAAACTTAGTTCATTTTAAGCACTCAGGTGTCCAAATCGGGCATATGAGGTCCAAACCAAGTGTGGTTTGTCCTGACACGTCCGACACATCGAACTGGACGTGCCGGATCAGATGGTCCCCAAAAACTCCATGCCAATTGAAAATTATATGCTTAGAGGCGAACTTAGTACACTTAGTTGAATTTAACCACCCATGTGTCCAATTCAGGCATTCAAGGTTCAAACTAAGTTCGGTTAGTCCTGACACATCCGTCACATCAAACTGGACGTGCCGAACCTGAAGGTCCCCATAAGTTCCATGCCAATTGAAAATTATATGCTTAGAGGCGAACTTAATACACTTAGTTCATTTTTAAGCACTCAGGTATCCAAATCGAGCATACAAGGTCCAAACTGAGCGTGGTCTATCTCGACACGTCCGTCGCATCGAATTGGACGTGCTGGATCTAATGGTACTCAAAAACTCCTTCCAAAAATCTTTTTCCCCACTTAAAAGCAAAGTTAGAATAGAAACAAACTACTTAGTAAACTTAGTTCATTATAAGCACTCCAATGTCCAAATCAGGAATACAAGGTCCAAACCGAGCATGGTCAGTCCCGACACATCCATCACATCGAACTGGATGTTCTAAATCTGACGGTCCCCAAAAACTTCATGCCAATTGAAAATTATACGCTTAAGGGCGAACTTAGTGCGCTTAGTTAAATTTAATCACCCATGTGTCCGATTTGGGCATTTGAGATCCAAACTAAATTTAGTTAGTTCTGACATGTCCATCACATCGAATTGGACATGCTGGATCTGATGGTCCCCAAAAACTCCTCCCCAAAAGCTTTTTCCCCACTTAAAAGGAAAGTTATAATACAAAAAAATTGCTTAGTAAACTTAGCTTACAATTCGGTCATACGAAGTCCGAACCGAGTGGGCTGACTTTCGACTGATCAAATTTAGTTATTTTATAATTGTATCATTTTTTTCCACTATGTCTGATTTTCCGATTATTTTGCTATCAAATCATATTTAATTATAGTATATACATATATGTTCAAATATTGTATACTAATTTCTTGCATAATTATGATTTTGTAGGATTCGCGGCTGTTAGACCATTACAACGATGACAGACACTACAGTCGGGTCGATGCACTATTGCTTTAATTTTGAATTTTCTTATATTTTGGACTTTATGAACAGAATTATTTTTTATCTTTTAATTTGAATTTGTATTAATGTGTATATATGTATTTGAATTTTGAACAATTTTTATTTGAATTTTGAATAATTCATGAATGTTTTAGTAATTCTGGTTTAATTTTATGTATGCTAAAATATAATTACAGGTTTTTACAAGAATTTTCAAAAAAAAAAAATATTTCAAAATATTAGTAACGATTTACAAAATCATTGCTAATAATAACAAGATGAACTTTTAGTGACGGTTTATTAATCGTCACTAAAAGTCTAAAACGGTCACTCTAAAATCACCATTTTCTGTGTTCAATTTCGTAACAAAAGGCACAATATTAGTAACGGCTTCATAATCATTACTAATAGTATATTATTAGTGACGGTTCTAGTAACCATCACTAAAAGCGTAATGTTAGTGATGGTTTGTTGAGCGTCACTAATAGTGTTATATTAGTGACGGTTATTAAATTCATCACTAATACTTGCGCTTTAATGACAAATTTTATCCAACCAAATGTAAAATTTATAGTGACAATCGTAGTCTATTACTGACGGTTTTTTTTTTTTTTTTTTCGTCACTAATACTCCACTATTAGTGACAATTTGAATATTTCATCACTAATAAGTATTAGTATTCGTAAATATGGTGACAAAGCTGGAACTGTCACTAATACTGACAAAACCGTGACTAATACTATTAATGATGATTTTTTTATTATTAGTGACGGTTTAAAATCGTCTCTAATAACCTTTTTTTCTTCTAGTGAAATATTCCCACACCCAAACTCTTGGATGCCGATGATCATTCATGGCTCTACAAATTCAAATGGATCGAGAAGAGAAAAAGAGGAGAGGAAGCATAAAGTTGGGATGTTTAATTTCTTAAACATGTGTCATTTTAAAATATTATTTTATTATTACTAAAATTATTTGTTTTCGCATACACTTAACAATTGACTAACGGTCAACTAATAAAAGTTTCATTTTGTCAAGAAAATTAAATTTTAGGGGATTTTTTTGGACAATTTTTTAAAACATAAGGGGCGGAGTGTCATTTTCTCGGAAAACTCCAAGAATGTTGGATTTTGCCTATTCTTCTCTCCTCAAACACTAAAGTTTTATCAAATTTGTTTTTAAAATTATGATATTTAAGAATATAAATTCCAAAGATATGACGTGAATAAAAATTTTTAATATTTTAAATAGAATACCAACCCATAAACAAATTTATTCACACGCTTTCACAAATATTCAGAATCTCACCTGCCTCTTCGCCTATTTAATCCAACTTTAAAACGAGGGCGAAACCACAAACCCGCTCGTCAACCACGCCAATGATGTGGGCTAGGCCCACCTCAACCCCTCGTTGAAGGAAATGGAAAATGGGCCACGGGCCCACGGGCCCACTGCAATGCTTTCAGTCTTTTTCTTTTTCATAAAGTGGGTTGGGCCGTGTCCATTAAGACAGTATTTCATATCGTACGGGCTGTTTCCATATGCGGCCCAACTAGTGGACCCACGTACGCTGGCCACCGCACAAACATCGAGGGTCAAGATTGTAAGTAGGTCGTTCCTTGGGGGCATTTGTAAACAATTTAAGTCCCCGAAAAAGGAAAAATAGAACTATAGTTTGAGAGTTTTGTTGGGCCTAACTCAGACCTGTCTTTATTGTTGGGCTTTCTGGCCCATCAGCAGCCCAAGCTCGAGGGAGTGGCCCACTTCCCAATTCTTGCATGGTTTAAACCTCCAATGGGACAGAGAGGTACGAATGAGTTCAATCATAATCAGTCAAATCGGCTGGGTTAACTTAGAATAAAAAATTTTGCAAATCGGGATTAACGTAACGTAACCAGCTTGGTCCGAACCAATCAAAACCGGTCTAAAACAGGAGCGACTAATGAGAGTGGGCCAATTCGGCCTTCGCTATAAAAAGAACTATAGGGTTTGCGAAAGGATGACTTAGTGGACAAATACAACACCACCTTATATTTAGTAGAGTAATTAATATTTATAATAATACGATATAAAACATAAACACCAAGACAATAATAATAATAATGATAGCACGTGCATCACACATGCATAATAATAATAATAATAATAATAATAATAATAATAAACATTTAATTAAAACTAATTTTTTATGTAAAAGATGTTTACTAATAGATACCCAAAAAATAAGGTGAAATTACAAGAGATTGATGCAAGCAAATCTTTGGCGTCGTGAATGATGTTGACACACCAGGTTGCTCTTGATGCTGTGAAGAAAATGCTTTCAAGAATCTGTTTCGCAGACGAGATTTTGTAATGCCATTCCACTCAAGCTCGGGTCCCAATTGAGGGATTCAAGGATGGCCCAGGCTTCTACTGAGAATGAAACCTTTCATACAAAATAATATGAATGGAAAAAAGGGAGCTGCCCCTGCAATAATACTTGTTGATGCTACAAGACTATAATCTTTCCCAAATGCTGCTCACCCAGTGGAGGGTGTGGTGCAATGGCTGATTTTCCAAGCAAGAGGTACTCTAATTATTGTTTCTTTTTTAACCATTTTATTCACATTTAATGATACATTTATAATTTGATGAGAAAATACTAGGCATATTTCAAGGTTCGGGTTCGGGTTCATATTTTGAGGTTTGGGTTCAAGTTTCGATTTCGTTTCCATTTTTGGTTCAGATCTTGAGATTCAGGTTTTGGGTTTCAGCGTAGGTTAACATCATGAAAAATTAATCCGTCCAAATTAACTTCTTGCTTCTTTCTAAATGCATATTAGCATTCTTGGTTGCTCCTTTATATGTTCCTCGCTTTTGCTCCTTTTTATGTTCTCTTTCCTCGACTTTGGCTCTCCACCAGGACAAAAATGCACGCAATAGAAGCATCCACATATCATCATTATTCTCGAATCATTGCATATACAAATCTAATTCCTATTTGAATTCTTTGTATGATGATGAACCCGCCTAGAATCAATGCCAATTAATTAGCTTATAATGTTTGTGAGTTCCTGTATGAGATTGTATACAATAATATGATGCTCCTATGAAATTTTGACTAGAAGAAATGAAATACCTTCATCACCCACAAAAGAGATTATTATATTTACTAAAGATGTGTGAACATTTTTGGAAAAGAACCTAACCAAAGTGAAGAGAATCACCCATGCGAAAATGACACACGAGTCCCAAAAAAGGTACCACTAAATTAAATTTGGAATTTTGAATTGATGACTTCCATTGTATGCGACACCTTTGCTTGGACAAGTGTTGAAGAAAACATGATGATTAGGGCATGAGATGCTTCTCGTAGTGCCTTGATGTCCCAGGGTGCCCTACCCAATGAATTTCTAAGCCGACAATGACAGGAGAACATACGTGAAAACCAGAGAATGAGGATCTACACATTTTTGTTGGCGACAAATGTGAGCACTTAGAAGAAAACTTCAAAGGGAATTTTTTTTGCGTATATATTTAAGAAACAAAAAAGGAAGTCAGCTGGAACTAGCTAGCATTTGTGGTGCCAAATGTAGGGTCATCTAGTACCCACTTTGAGTGCAGTGGGAAGTTGAAATTGGACGATGCAACGGCGAGATGGTGGAAGATAGAGGAGTTTATGATTATCACAAAGTTACCACGACCCATATTTCTACAGTTATTCTGTCTAGTTGATAGAGGCCCAAGTCCAGAAGCCCTTCTTGCAGCCTCAATCAGTGCCCTACCCAATTCCTTCATATCTACATCTTCATTTTCATCATCCACATCCTCCCTTGATTTAGCTGACCACAAATTATATCCCAGTTATTGTTTCAAATTAAAACAGAAGATGCAGCCAGAAGGCCTACTTCCTGATATGTGGTGTTCAACATTTCCCCATTGAGTGATTTCTGAGTGCAAAGAATCTGCCACCTGCATGTCACCAGAAATGCCCATAAAAGTATGACTTAAAATTACCATCCTCGGAATAACATCAACATTCCACCTGTAAAAGATATAAAGAATCATGGAAATACCTGAGGGAGTGCTCCCACTGTCCCACATTTTGGCATTACACAACCAAAAAGATAGATATCACACTATTCGATTTTCAGCCTGCCACTTGAAATTGGAGCATAAACCTAAAGAAGAAACCAGAGTGACGGCTTTGAGGGAGGTATCACTTTAAGTCTCTTTCCTTCCTGTTGATCTTGCAAGAAGGGTTGTGACAGAAGGTATTTCCCTGAAATGTGCTCTTAAGTTGAGGATCTGGGGCTTTTACTTTTTGACATTTTTATTTATCCATATGGAAGTTGAATCTCGTACGTTGTCACTCAAAAAAAGTAAGATCAACCACAACACCTGCATTTTTCTGTATTCTTCTTTCTACTCTTTTGAAGAGGAGCTTAGGCGCAATGGTAAGGTTGTCGCCGTGTGACCTGGAGGTCACGGGTTCGAGGCTTGGAAACAGCCTCTTGCAAAAATGCAAAGTAAGGCTGCATACTATAGACCCATTGTGGTCCGCCCCTTCCCTGAACCCCGCATACGAGGGGGCTTTGTGCACCTTTCTACTCTTTTAACAACTCTGGTAGAGGGAAAATCTGTGCAAGACAAAGCTTACTGAAACATGCACTGCAAAGCAGCTAGGTTGTAAGGCCAATGTTGGAGAGGGCCAGTCCTGCCAAGGAAGAAAATAAAACATGATTCAAATATTGAGCACTCCAGTAATATAATGACATGCCAATAGATTACTTGTAGTTACTTACAGGAAGCCCATCAATTTTTTGCTGTATAATGATGCTTCACTTTTATCAACCGCCCATGTCCTGGCTTGCCCAGAAGGACTTTAGCGCTCATTAACTCTATATGTGGACAGATTGACAGAAACAGGAATCATAAACATAATCAGTGCAAGACCTTGCTTTTTTATCATATGCTACCACAAAGAGCCCTGCTCTGCATAGGGATTTTATGAGAAACAAATTTTTTTTAAAAACCAAATTGCCATACAAAAGGAAGCAAAAAAAAAATATGTATGATAATTGCATAGAAAATAAGAAAAGATCTTTCCCCAAAATTTTTACAATCCAAAAAAGTTCAGAGGAAAGCATTTGTTTTCTTAATTTTTTTTTAAAAATAAATTTCTATATTTACTTAAAAATATAATCCAAGCAGTAAATATTTGATATACTTTCACAGTAATGGGATAATGGAACTTTGAAATGGACACCCGAATCTTTGTGATGTCATCATTATACCTGTATGTAGGTTGAAATGAGCATAAGCTTTTGGTTGAGATCTAACAGTTCTACCAAGTCCATCGACAATCTTGGTGAAAGAATTAGGACACTTACTTTTTGGAACAAAAGGTGAGGACCTGCATTTACTGTATCATCATAAAGAAGCTCATCCCATATCGAGTCAGCTAGCATATCCTCATATGAGATTCTAGGTGTAGTAACCCTAGGCCTAGGAAACACGGACACTTCTGGAAGCCTAAAGTGTTGGTGTTTGACACATATTGGACAGACACATTCCTGACACTCCCCAACAAGCATCCAAAATGTATCGGAAATTTATTTTTTATTTTTGGACATGGACGAGACACCAACATGGCAAGGAAACCTACGGAACGCTTCTTGCACTGAAATGCTGCATTTATGTTGTCCCTTTAATTTTGTTAACAAAATTCGAAAAAAAATTAAGGATGGGACAAAAAATCGAGAGTCAAGTTCTCTGACATTGGAGTGGTTAGACTTTGGAGCCCTAGTACCACTACACCAGCCTTGTAGACCACCGTTGGACCTCCCAGCCCCCAAAATTCCCCCAGGAATTAATCTGGTCTGAAGTTGTCGGAACGAGCTTTATTGAACAAATTTATAGGGGGGCAGCCCCCTATTTTCAACCATTGCAGCTGGCATCGACCTTCAATACAGACAGACACGAAGAAGAATGCAGGCAGCAGAAATGCAAAAGAAAAGAACAAAGATTCCTCACCTGTTATTGACTCAACCACAAATCACGTCAATTCCAATAGACTTAGGATTGGAGGGTCCGATTGGAGTGCATCCAGTAGGAACTGAACCTACGAATTTGCCAATTATGAGTTGGTTGCTTTAACCATTCAGCCATGGATGCTTAGCAGGGATCCTCGTACAAGGTGAATAACCAAATTCCAATTGAAATGAACTCTTTAGGATAAATCAATGCAATTTAGGAGGAATCAATGAATGAACATCAATTCAAATCCGGGATTTTCAAATTGAGAGAGATATTGAGAGAAATTGAGAATTCTCGCTATTTCTTAGATTCATGGACCCAATTCAATTAATGAGATCTTTCATTCACATTTTTTTCCCACCAAGAACATTTTATAAAACTCTTTGACCCCCAAATTTGGAGTATCCTACTTTCATGCAATTCACAAGGTTCAACAAGCAATCAATATTTCACGATCAAGGGTGTAGTACTTTTTGTAGTAGCGATCCTTAAATATAGTATTAACAATCAAAATATGGTGAAAAGAAAAAATCTCTATTTGATAGGGCTTCTTCATATACCTATGAATTCCGTTGGACTTTTTGGATACAACAGAAAAATCTTTTGTGTTTTCCAATATCAATAGATTGATTGTTTCGCTCCTGTATCTTCCAAAAGGAAAAAAGATCTCTGAGAGTTGTTTCCCTGGATCCACATTTTGCCACTCCTTGTTAATCTATTCCTTTTTTTGAATTTCCTGATGAGTGACAACCATTGCCCATTATCAGCCATCTTGAGTTGGTTTTTGGTTGCAACCAATATTTTATAACATGAACATAGTAGATGATCGTATAAGTGCAGTTTGTAAAATGTGTAAGTTTGTAAAATTTGTAATTGATAATTTTGCACAAATGGTGCTTATATTTCATTTTAAATCAAAATTACCAAATATTTGTGGCATGCCTCAATATATATGTTTATATCAATTAACTAATGTATCCCTGCCCTGTCATATCCTTACTTTTTTTTAAATTGCTATGTTGCAGTGTCCATATCGTGTCGTATCAGTATCTCATGTTGGGTGCTTCCTAGCCCTAGCAAAGGACCAACTAAAGGTTGCCCATGTTGCTTGACTTGGAGAAGATGGCTGCCTAATGCAGGCTCCCACATGAGTTGCATCTGCCGAGTAATTAGAGTATAGACTGGAATAGACCTAACAATCACAGGCAAGTTAGAGAGAGAAGCTCTCTTCCCTCTCTAGGGATGCTTGTCTAGGGCATGAATCTCGCTGGCTACCGCCCACCACCACACCCATTTTTCCTCCATCTACAATCTCTTCCCTCATTCTCCATCTCACCTCAACCTCTAGTTTGTTCGGCTAGGTGGTCATGGATTTTCAGCAGCCATTCTGATTCCAGTTTTGAATTTCAGATCTCCTGCCCCATTGCAAGTTTGAAAATTTGAATTTTTCACGGCCATGGGGCACAAGGCCAGGCGCATGGCTGTGAAAAGCCCTTCTATGGGTCCTAAGGTGCTCGGAGGGGACAAGAAGAAGGGCATCGTAACCCAGATTGAAGCAAAGTTGGGGAAGGTTGGGGTCGTAAATAACCAGAGTCCCACAAATGCAAAAGAGGATACTTTGGCTCAGGTTGCTGCGAGTGCTGCGGAGTCAGCTGGGAACTCTTCCAGATGCAGCTTAAGAGAGGTGGAAGATGAGGGCGAGTCTCAGGCTGTGAAGGGTAAACACTGGGACGATGATGACTTGTTGGAGTCTGAAACTTTGGGCACGGAGGACACATTGGAGGAGGCGGAGCACTCTGACGGAGAAAAATCTGCTCGCATGGGTAAGCCATTATCCAACAACAATCTGGAAGCTGAAGGTGTTAAGCAAGATCTTAAAAAGACGCAGGAGAGGAAGTTCTTTTCAAAAGAAAAAGGCAAAGTCCCGTGGGTTGAATTATTTGCCAACAACAGGCATGGTTCTAGCTGTGGGGCTCTGCCTGAGTTCACCTCCAAGGGTTCTGATGTTAGGCCGGATGTGGCAGACCTGGAAAGTCCACATGGCCATTGGAAGAACTGTCTTGTGGGTTATTTTGTTGGGAAGTACCCAGGGAAATCTGCTTTGGACCAGGTTGTTAGCTCATGGAAGGTGAAAGTTCAGATTCTCCATCATTGTAGTGGGTGGATTGTGTTTCAATTTTGTAGTGAGGATGAAATGAGCCAAGTAATCCAAAATGGCCCTTATCTGGCGTTTGGAAGACCACTTCTTTTGAAGATGATGCCACAGTTGTTTCAGTTTGACAACGAGGATCTGAGCACACTCCCAGTGTGGATCCAATTGAGGAACTTACCCCTTGAAATGTGGACTATGCACACCTTGGGGAAAATCTGTTCAGTATTGGGTAGGCCAATGTATGTGAATAAGCTGACCACCAACAAAGAAAGGATTTCTGTTGCTAGAGTGCTGGTTGAGGTGGATGTGGCAAAGGAAATTAAACGTGAAGTTAAAGTGTCGATGCCAAATGGGAAATCAATTGCCCAGGAAATCCACTACGAGAACCTGCCAAAGTTTTTCAAATTCTGCATTCTGGAAAAGAATGCAGGAGCAATCATCTAAAGATCAGACAAGAGCTAAGGACCAGATTAAGGCTCCTTGTGCTCAGGCAAGAGTTGAAGAGGATAGTTCATGCCAGCCACCTCCTAAGGCAGCAGTGAATAACGCACAGGTTCAAGTTAGGGCTGAGGGAACTGTTCAGAATTGCAAGGCCTCAAACAAAACCACTGAGAAATCCAATGCTAGACATAGTTCATGCCAACCGCCTCCTGAGGCAGCAGTGAACGATGCTCAGGTTCATGTAAGGGTTGAAGGAGGTAGTTCTTTCCAGCCACCTCCTAAGGCAGCAGTGAATGAAGTACATTTTCAAGTAAGGGTTGAGAAAGATGTTCAGAACTGCAAGGCATCTAACAAAGCCACTGAGGAAACCAATGGTAGAGGCATAAAGGGAACTAGCAAACTTCCTCTTAATGCGTCTACGCAACTCAAAGCTAAAGGAAAAGACCATCGAGAGGAGTTTTTAATGGTCAAGAGAGAGAAGAAGAGCAAAGGGGCACGTGATTCGTTCCTCTCCAGGGTGATTAATGAAGATAGCTAGTTGGAATGTAAGGGGCTTTAATAAACCCCTTAAGCAAAATGGGGTGTTGGACCTCATTAAGGATAAGAAGATTGATGTTGTAGGTACTTTGGAAACAAAACTAACTGCCAACAGAATGGAGTATTTCATGAAGAAAAGGATGTCTACCTGGTGTCAGGTTAATAATTTTGATGTACATGGTGCTGGCAGGATTCTGGTTGTTTGGAATCTTGAAAAAATTAAGGTTCATGTGATGGACAATACTCAAGTAATCCATTGCTCCCTGAACTCTTTGATTTCATCTTCTTGTATGTATGTTAGCTTTGTGTATGGGCTGCATTCTGTTGTTCCTAGGAGACCATTATGGCAGAGCATTTGTCAGTTTGGCAGCTCCTGCTCATCTCCTTGGATGCTTTTGGGTGATTTTAACAGTGTTTTGCAGACTGAAGAGAAAAAAAATGATAATCCTGTTTCAGCTTATGAAAATAGGGACATGATGGAGTGTTTTCTGATTGTGGACTTTCTGATTTGGGTTCTTCTGGTTGCTTCCTAACCTGGACCAACAGGAAAACCTGGTGTAAATTAGATAGGGCTGTGGTGAATAATGCTTGGACTCAGGCTGAGATGAATGCTCATGCTTCTTTCCAACTTCTTGGGATTATTTCTGATCATGCTTCATGTGTTGTCTCTATACTTAAAAAAGAAGATTTGGGAAGAAAGCCATTTAAATTTTTCAACATGTGAGCACAGCACTGTAGTTTTTTGGATGTGGTTAAGGACTCCTGGAGCAGCAGGGTGGAGGGATGTAAACTATTTCGTCTTACTCAGAAGTTGTTGGCCCTTAAGAGGTCCTTGAAAGCCCTAAATGCCACTCATTATGCTCACATCTCTAGGGCAGTAAGGATTCATGATGATCTAAAGAGTGCCCAACTCATAACGCCCCCAGGAGTGATGAGCTTCAGAGATTGGTCTCAACTAAAAGGGAGATTGCTGTCAGATTAGATGGGGCAAACAGAAGTTTTCTAGCACAACAAGCGAAGAGTAAGTTCCTCAAAAATAGTAACAGAAGCACTACCTTTTTTCATGCCATAATGAAAAGGCATACGACCAAGAATCATATAGTTTCTGTTACTAAGGGAATGGGACTGAAAGAACCAAGTCTCAGCAAGAAGTAGCTGAGGAATTTTTAGAGTTCTATAAGGATCTGCTAGGGTCAGAAAATGAATGTTCCTCTGTAGATCCTAGGGTCATATCTCGTGGCCCTATTTTGAATTGTGATCAAGCAAGGCAAATGGTGGAAGTTATTTTAGATGAAGAGATAAAAGATACTCCTTTTGGCATTGGGGAGGATAGATCCCCTGGGCTGGATGGGTATACTTCCTATTTCTTCAAGAAGACATGGAGTATTATTGGGAAGGATTTTACAATGGCTGTTAAAGAATTTTTCAGGAATGGGAGGCTCCTAAAACAGATTAATCGGACTGCTATTGTGTTGATTGCCAAGTCATAGCATGCCAACTCAGTCTAAGACTATAGGCCTATCTCATGTTGCAATGTGGTGCATAAAGTAATAGCAAAGATTATTGCCAATTGAATTAAGCCTTGTCTGGAGGTATATTGACTGAAAATATATACCTTGTTCAAGAACTGGTTAGAAAGTAGGCAAGGAAATGGATCTCCCCAAGGTGCATGATTAAAATTGATCTCAAAAAGGTCTATGATTCTGTTTCATGGAATTTTTTAAACGAAATGTTGGTGAACCTTAACTTTCCAATGACCATGGTGGGCTGGATAATGCAATGTGTCTCAACAACATCTTACTCACTTTCCTTGAATGGGAGTTTGTTAGGTTTTTTTTAAGGTAAGAAGGGGCTTCAACAAGGGGATCCACTTTCTCCCCTCCTATTTGTGATCTGTCTGGAATACCTTTCGAGATTACTGAAGTCTCTTGAAGGCAATCCTGATTCCAGTTTTCATCCCAAATGTGGTAAATTAAATATCACTCATTTAGCCTTTGCTGATAACCTCATTCTGTTTGCTAGGGGAGACTACTCTTCAGTTAAGTCGATAATGGACTGCCTGGGGTTGTTTTCTGATTGCTCTGGCCTTAAAGCAAGTATCCTCAAGTCTAACATGTATGCTGCAGGTGTTAATGGGTTTGACCTAGAGTCCATTAAAGATCTGACAGGTTTTTCAGAAGGGGATTTTCCTTTCAGGTACTTAGGCATCCCTTTGGCATCCACTCGTTTGAATTCAATGCACTACTCTCCTCTGGTTAGCAAGATCTCCAGTCTTATTGGCACCTGGTCTGAGCATTCTCTCTCCTATGCTGGAAAACTGGAACTTCTGAATTCTGTTATTCAGGGAGTTGACTGTCTTTGGCTTGCCATTTTTCCAATTCCAAAATTGATGTTGGTTCATGTGGTCAAGTTATGTAGATCCTTCCTGTGGGTGGGTGGGGGTGCGCAGGAGAAGGCCTCTTGTGGCCTAGAGGGAGGTTTGTCTACCGAAGGAAGAAGGGGGTCTGGGGGTATTTGACCTCAAAATCTGGAACAGAGCTTTGCTTACTAAGGCCCTGTGGAACATCCATATGAAAAAAGACTCACTGTGGTCCAAGTGGATTAGTCATGTCTATTTGAGAGGGGGCAGCTTACGGGGTGTTTCAGCAAGAAATGAAGACTCACCCCTTTTCAAGAAAATAAATGAGATTAAAAATGAGATTCTGCAGCATTGTGGTAATCCAGAAGAGGCTGAGGAGTTGGTGAGACAGTGGACAATAGGTGAGCAGTTTAACTGCTCTAAAGCCTATCATTTCTGGAGAAACAGGGATAACAAAGTCCCTTGGAATGCTACAGTTTGGAAGAATTGTTGTTTTGCCGAAGCACTCATTTATCTTGTGGCTTGTTGCAAAGGAAAGCTGCTGATAAGCCATAAATTTTATGTGGATGGATTGGACCAATCATGTGTTTTCTATAATTCTAAAATTGAATTCATTGACCATCTGTTTTTCAAATGTAGGTTCTCCTCAATTGTGTGGAGATGCATTAGGGGCAGGATGGGCATTACAAGATCCATGACTACAACTAAATCTGCTCTCAAGTGGCTTCACGAAGAGGCCAGGGGCACAGGAGTTCAGGCTGTTGCTAAGAAGGCCTGCCTTACCATCATGGTTTACTCCCTTTGGCAAGTTAGGAACAAGAGAAAGTTTGAGGGAATTGTGACCCAGCCAAAGACCATCATCAAAGTTGTTCAAACCCACGTTTATAGATTTGTTTATGATAAATTTCCCAATTTGGATGTTCCTTGATCCCTAGGGTGCCCTGGTTTTTGATTGTATCATTTGGTGGATTAGTTATCCTTCGGTTGACTGAGTTGATGAATGTTTGTCAACCTGGCCTTGGCCCCTAGGTATGCCCAGGTTTTTGATATATTGAGTTGTAGTTGATCTGAGCCTTGTGTGGCTTTCTGATTGTACTGCTTTGTAGGTGCTTGTCTGGGAGTTTGTCCTCCCCTTCTCGGGTATGCCAGTGATGCTATACATATATATCCATTTGGTCTTATAATTATAATTTTCAGATCAAAAAAAAAATCCATAGGCACTGAAGTAGAGTCGTGAATACCCTAGTTTGACTCTAATATCTGGGTATCCTGAGGTTTTACCTAGGCTGCCTCACTAGATTGTTTCCCCAGGCGCTTTTCAGGCAAGGTAGGTTGATGTTCTACTTTTTGACCTATCAGAATCACTATTTTGGCATGGAAATTAGCCTATCTTTTGCAGAATTCTTGATGATCTGCTGGAGTGAGCTAATCGAGTTGTGGATTGGGTTACAGTTTCTTGATGATGGGAATGATTAGTTTTAATTGTCTCGATTTCTTTTTCCATGGTAGCATGAGCTTCTTTTAATTTTCCAAAGGCCATGATAAGAGGAAATGTGGACAAGTAGGCTAGGTGTGCAGATATTAGACTCAAGGCACCCCAAATACTCACAATGCTTACAATAAATATGCAAAATCAAAGAATGCTTACGTTCAGGTCTGTGCAGTAAGTTAGGTGCAATTTTGACATAACAATGAAGTTCTTTCTCTATAATTTAGCAATAGAGGAATTTAAAGAGGCAAACTAGGTCAACTCATGCTATGAATTACCAATTATATTGAGCATGAATCATAATTCTCAAACTTGGAACTTGCACCTTCCCCAAAGTCTCAAACCCCAATAATTGAAAAATATATCCTAAAGAAGATGACTGCACTGACAAGCTGCAACAATTCAAGGAGTTACTTTGAAACAATGGATGAATTTACCAACAAACCAAGTAGTTGTCAAAAAGAGAGTGAAATTTCGTGAACAAGAAAATGACAAAAAGGAGAAATAATTTTGTCGAGTGACAGGCTTCACTTTTTTGGCTCTCTTTCTCTCTTAGATTTTTTATTTTTTATTTTTGGGTCTGATTTTTTCCCTATAGAGTGAATTGGATCAAATGGCATTAAGGGGGTATTTGTTTGCAATTAGTAAAATCTAAATAGAACCGGTTCACTAAATGGACTCCAAATTAAGAGACTGGTGATGTTTGTTTACATCCCTGAATGCCCTCTCAATTCCTCTTATTTGGTCAGCAATAATTTTGTTGCTGAACACCATTCCAGGGGAGATTCTTGAATTTTCGTACAATAAGGTAGTCTTCCACTCTCACTGTTCTTCTCTTTTCTTTGTCTTCCTCTTTCTCTGTCTCTCTAGGGATGCACTCTGCTTCCTATGAAGACTACAAAGGATTGCTGCGATAAGGTTGCAGTCCGCATCCATCCGCTCATCAGTGATAAGCGGCGTCAAGGATTTAAGGATTTATGTTCAGTACTTGTCATTGGAGCTCATCTAAATTACGGTCTTCCACTCTCACCGTTGTTCTTGTCACCGTCCTTCCAAGAAAACCTCAAGCATAATATTGTGCTCCTCCTGGGTATAAATTTCAGGAAAATGTTGAAATTTATGTTATGTTGAAGGCTTGATATACGTTGTTCGCCCACAACCTAACAGCTTAAGCTTTTAGATAAAGTAGTAATCTAACATGGTATCAGAGCATGATCCTATCTAAACCCTATTTCCCTTAGTTGTTGCCAGAAAACACCATTCCCACGGCTATTCTTCCCTAATCCACCCCCATCCCATACTAAATCACAAAACCAACTATATAACCATAATCAACACCACCCCCCCCCCCCCCCCCCTGACAGCCCACCGCACAAAACCTTATCGCTAGAGGGCACTCCACACGCCCCCACGGGCTGGCCAAATGCCAGCAAGGCCGACCCCAAATGCAAGTGTGTGAGTAAAGTTCTGCCACTTTTTCCTTTTTTTCTTTTTTTTTTTAATTCTGCCATGCTCTGATTCCTTCTTTAGACTATAATAACAAGTTGTTAGGCTAGTTTTTGCTAAAAAATTCAACCTTTTTTGTTAATTTCTATTCAGGGTTTGTGAAGGCTTCCTTGTGAGTTTTTTGGAGTCGTGGCAGCATTCGTATGTTTAGTTGTGAGGCTGTGGCAGTGCTATATCCGTCGTTGAGTTGTTCACCTCATTCATGGTTGTGTCAGTGCTTCAAATGGTTTGTGATTGTTCCGATTATTGATTGTTCTTCTTGTTTTTGGTGTGGTTGCTGATTTGTGAATGTTGTGGTAACGCTATATCCATCGGTGAGTCATTCACCTCGTATGTCGTTGTGTCAGTGCTTCACACAGTTTGTGATTTTCTTGATTAGTTTTGATTGTTCTTCTTGTTTTTGGTGTGACTGCTGATTTTTGAGTGTGGGGATGGAACCTATGAATCCCAAAAATTTGTTTCCTACATCCCTGCTGCAAATAACGACTCAAAAGTTGGATGGAAAAAACTACGTTCAATGGTCTAAATCTATTCGGATTTATTTAGCAAGATTAAGGAAATTTGACCACTTGCTCTAATCTGATTCTTCTAATGAGAAGAGAATATATGTGTGTGTTCAAGAAGATGCCTTGATTGTTTCCCTTTTATGGAATTCAATGGAGCCACAGATTGCACGGATGTGTATGCATCTAGATACGTGCAAGGAGATTTGGGATTATGTCAAACTTCTATATTCCATTAAGATTGCACTTATATATGATTTATCCCAGGAGTACTTTCAGTTACAACAAGAGGATAGGAGCATTGCAGATTATTTTGGAGAGATGAAGCGTATTCATGAGGAGCTTAACGTCGTGCAAGCTATAACTGCTGACATTCGTGAGATGCAGAAGCAGACAGTTCTTTGTGTTCTAAAAGGCTTGAGACCTGAGTTTGAGGCAATTCAGTGTACAATGTACATATACTCAGTAGTGCTAAGTAGCCATCATTTGTTGATGCTTATTCTCATGTCCTTCGTGCTTCCTTTAGCGTTCATTCTCCTACTTTTGCATTTGGCTCTAAGAGGAAAGTATTTACTACACAAAGTGATTCTAGTTCTCTACCAAACAACCACAAAAGTTATCGCAGTGGCTCAAGTAGTCGTAGTGGTAAAGACAGACGAGGCAGAGGTTCTCCTCATAAGTACACTCATTGTGGACAGAATAATCATGCTATTGAATAGTGTTGGGATCTTCACGTATTGCTAATGCAGCCACCACTGACTTCACACCTTTGGGAGCAGCCAATGCAACCACCACTGACTCCTCACCTTTGGGGTCAAGTGAGGGGCAGCATACTGTCTCTGTGTCAGAGGAAGAGTATTTTGTGTTCCAAAAGTATCAAGCGTCACAACAAGCTTCTCTTCCCATTGCATCTCTTGCCCAAACAGGTAATCACATAGTATCCCTGTCATCCAGTACTCCTCGTCCTAGTCCTTGGGCCAGAGACTCCGCTGCCACTGATCATATCACATGTATACCTATATTTTTCTCCACTCTTTAATATCCTGCAAATTTACCTTATGTTACTCTTGCTGATGGATCCACTACTGCAGTCAAGGGAATTGGGACTATAAATCCCACTTCTTCTACTTCTCTTCCTTCAATTTTATGTATTCCCAAATTTCTTTTCAATCTTATATCCGTTCACAAAATTACTAAATCCATTAATTGTTCAGTGACATTCTTCCCTGATTCGGTGGTTGTTGAAGATTTGGAAACGAGGAAGATGGCAGAGGGCGTGAAGCTAGTGGACACTATCACTTTGAGCCACTATCTCCTTCTCAGTCAGCACTATTGCTACCACACCTCTCCAAACTCATTGTCGCCTGCATCATCCTTCATAGAAAACATTAAAATGTCTTGTTCCTAGTTTGAGTTCTACGACTAGTCTCGATTGCAAGTCTTGTCAGCTAGGAAAGCACCATCGTGTTCTTTCGCTTCCCAGGTCAATAAACAGGCTGCAAGCCCTTTTATCTTAGTTCATTCATATGTTTGGGGTCCTAGTAGGGTAGTGTCCAAGTTGGGTTTCCGGTACTTTGTAACCTTTGTAGATGATTAGTCATAATGATTTGGTTATATTTAATAAAAGATCGTTCTAAGCTATTTCATGTATTTTCTGCCTTTTGTTCTTAAATAAAGACTCAATTTGGTTTTCCAGTTTGAATACTTTGAAGTGATAAAGCTAAAGTGTTTTTTAGTGCATAATTCACTACTTAATTATATGACTCACTTTGGTATTGTTCATCAATCATCAAGTGCCCACACTCCTCAAAAAATGGGGTTCAGAACAGAAAAATAGACATCTTGAAATCACTCGCACTTTACTTTATCAAATGCATGTACCTAAAGTGTTTTGGAGTGATGTTATACTTACTAGTTATCTAATCAACAAAATGCCATCCTCTGTTCTTAGTGATAAAATTCCCTACTCCATTCTCTTTCCTAATTCAACTTTATTTTTCTCTTCTTCCTCATATACTTGGGTGTGTGTCCTTTGTTCATCAACTAACTCCTGGGGTGGATGAGTTGGATCCTCGTGCTATAAATGTGTCTTTCTAGGCTATTCATATACTCAAAAGGGACATCATTGTTATAGTCCTGTGCTACATCGCTTCTTTGTTTGTGTCGATGTTACCTTCTTTGAGTCTACACCTTACTACACCCAGTCACTGAGCGCTTCTGAGCCCAATAAGTCTCTTCCTTTACCTAATCTTCCAGATTCTACATTGTTGTCCTTGCCCAACCAACCATCTGAGCCTCCATGTAGTTCGAGTCCTTCTCATCGCCTTGATCATCCTAATTTGCAGGTGTATTCACAACGATGACTCCAAGGAAGAGAGTCCCCTCTAGCTTCTATTACCATGCCTTTGGTTTCCTCGTCTAATGATCATACTTACCATGATGTTGATCCTCTTACTGCTGTTCAGAAAGGTAAACGTATATGTACTCAACACCCCATTTCCAACTATGTTTCTTGTAACTCCTTATCACCCTTCTATTATTGTTTTGTCACTGCTATATCATTTACTGCCCCATTTAGGGTGGAAGGATGCTATGGTTGAAGGGATGAATGCTTACATGACAATGGTACTTAGGACATGGTATCTCTTCCTCCTGAAAAGTCTATGGTTGGTTTTCGTTGGGTTTACACTGTGAAAGGCAACCCTGATAGTTCTGTAGCTCATCTAAAGGATTGTCTTATTGCTAAGGGATACACCCAGGTGTATGGTCTAGATTATTCTGATACTTTTTCTCTGGTTTCCAAAGTTAGATCAATATGTCTGTTCGTCTCCTTGGCTGCTACTTGTCACTAGCCTTTGCATCAGTTAAATGTGAAAAATGCCTTCTTGCATGGTGACCTCAAAGAGGAGGTTTATATGGAGCAACCGCCTAGGTTTGTTGCTTAGGGGGAGTCAAGCTTAGTGTGTGGACTCAAGAAGGCTTTATATGGTTTAAAACATTCTCCTAGAGCATGGTTTGGTTGTTTCAGTGCTGCAGTAATTGTGTTTAGTCTTCAACGGTGTGCTGTGGATCATTCCATTTTTATCATTATACTTCATCAGGTAGGATCCTTCTGGTTGTTTATGTGGGTGATATTTGAAATTGGCTTGTTGAGATGAAATTGGCTTGTTAAGATCTAAACTGGTTGATACACCCATGGATCCTAACAACAATATAATGTCGAATATGGGTGATTTGCTACCTAATCTTGGACAATACCAAAGACTTGTTATAAAGTTTAATTATCTCACAATTACTCAGCCGGATATATCTTTTGCAACAAATTTTGCGAGTCAATTTCTAGATTCTCCGAGGACAAGTCATTGGGACACAGCAATTTGCATCTTGAGATATCTCAAAGGTGCACTCGGGAGAGGTCTTTTATATTATGATGAGGGTCACACATATATCCATGGATATACAAATGCAAATTGGGATGGATCGCCTTTCGATCAGAGATCCACCATCGGGTACTGTATCTTGATTGGTGGTAATTTAGTTTCTTGGAAAAGTAAGAAACAAACTATGGTGGCAAGGTAAAGTGCTAAATAAGAATATAGAGCTATGGCTCACTCTACCTGTGAACTTTTCTGGTTGAAGAACATGTTGGAAGAATTGGGTTTTCCGCATTCACAGTCTATGAAGTTGATGTGTGATAATCAACTTGCTCTTCATATTGCCTCCAACCCTGCTTTTCATGAACGGACGAAGCACATTGAAGTTCATTGCCACTTTGTTCAGCAAAAACTTGTGCAGAAGCTCATTACAACTGCTTAAGTGATGTCAGACATGCAACTTGCTAACTTGTTTACCAAAGCGTTGGGGAGTGCTTGTGTTAAATTCATTTGTAACAAGTTAAGAGCTTATGACATTTATGCTCTAGTTTGAAGGGGAGTGTTAGAGGTTATATATGTCTTTTAGTATTACTATTATTGAGTGCAACAGTATGTTAATTAGTGAGAGTTAGTAAAGGTATTATTGTCATTAGAATATATTTAAATTTGTATTATAAATAGAGGGAGAGATCTATCTTCAAGTGAGTTCACTCATTTTAACCAAATCTTAACATGATATCAGATCTGGTTACCAGGAGGTCCTGGGTTCTAGTCCTGTTGCCCACGTTTATTATTTGATGTTTAAAAATTATTGTACTCCCTGTAATGGGTGTTATCTATCGTTTGTTTATTGCTCCATATATTGTCGAACTGCACATGCAGAGGAGTGTTAAAGGCTTGATATACATCGTTTCCCACAGCCAAATAGCTTAAGCTTTTAGGTAAAGTGGTAATCTAATTACCTGTAATTGGGGCTCGCCTTTTTAGTGATGCTGCTGTGATTGGATGACTCCTTAGAGATCTGGATCTCAAAACTTATTTTTATTTTGGAAAATCTGAAAGGGTTGTGTGCTTGAGTTCATCTTAAGATAGAAGACAGTGAAGACAAGACCCCTACAGGCTGCCACACCCATGACCAAGAGTTGATCAATTTAATTGTTATTTTTTGTTGAAATTTTTCTTCAACATGAAGAATGCAAGCATTTTTTCAGTACAATTTGGGTAATTTCATTTGCGTTACAATATTTTTATAATTTTTAATTTAAAAAAAAAAATACATATTCAGTTGTTTAGGATTTCCCAAACAAATTATATTTTTTAGCATTAAGGGGTTCAATCTGCTGTATATTGGTTCACCAAATTCAAAGCCTAATTTAGCATTTAGCAATTAACGCTCAATTTTGCCAAACGGCCCCCAATAGATCAGTCCTGCTTTGAGAGCTGCATGAGTGGGCCTAGTCAACAGGTTGGGTTCAGGTTTGGGAAGCTAAAGAGTTTTCAGCAAGAAAGATGAATTCCTAGCAAAGATTTTGCACATATGATTTGATTGAACTTCCTAAACGTAGAAAAGCAATTAGTGAGTCTTCATGCTCAAGAGAAACGGGCAGATGGGTTTGTTAGTGGTAGATGGGTTTGGAGAAAAGAAAGAGCTTGACTATTCGATGAGATATTCTCTCTGGTCATTAAAATGATTTCCATTCAAGCAATTCCCATTTTGGCAACTAGCATGGACATTGAGCTTGATCAATTGGATATAAAACTAATTTCCTCCATTGGGGTCGAAAGGAAGAGATTTATATGGTGTGGTGAGAAAGTCTGGTAATTAAGAGCACAAAGTTCATAGGTTGAAAAAGAGTGCCAAGCAGCTAAAGATGGCATCCTGACAGTAGTACAAGAAGTTCAACTCATTCATGGTGTGTCATGGCCATAAGAGGACTTGTTTTACACAGGAGTATCTCAGGTGACAGTTTCATAATTTTATTTATGTCAATGATATGCTGGACATAATGCTCAGTTGATTAACACACTGAAAAAACAGTTATGAGTACTTCTTCCTGAAGGATTTAGGAGTAGCAAAATAAATTTTGGTAAAATTTAGGGTTTGCAAAAGGAAATTATTGTGAGCAGGTACTTGAAAGGTTCACAAGCAAAATGCTAACTGCCCCTTCAGTATCCATCTCACTGCCTGTTTGCCATTTTGTTCACTTATGATTTTAAAAGCATGGAAGAAATGTGCGTGGTTTCATTTTAAATATCTTAAAAAAAAAAAAAAAAAAAAAAAAGAAGTTTCCACAACTTGGCAGAATATTGAAAACCACAAAATATGGTTTTTGTCCGTTTTCACAAGAATAACAACACACTACCTTTTGTCCAACCTCCCCTCACACATTTTTCCTTCTCCATCTCACCTGAAACAATTACAGGCTAGGCATGATCTCAAGTCTGTTGTAGCAACCCCTTTGGTCAGCTAAGATTTAATCTCTTACATTTTTTATTTTTTTTTTCTTTTTTTTTTTCTTTTTTTTTTCTTTTTTTTTTCTTTGACTCGGAGAGGGTGAAACTAGAGGGGATCATGCCACCAAACTTGCACCACTGCCACTGTTACTGCATCGCAACTCTCCCCTGTTGTTGATCTGTTGTCATCATCATTCATCACTCACCATGTCAAACAAATTTGGAGGGGATGCTGTTGGAATTGGTGTGATCCCAAGAGGGGGGTGAATTGGGTTTTAAAAACTTTTTGGCTAATTTAAACAAATCACTGATTCACCACAGTATCATATCCCATTCAACATGTACACGTGTATGTAAAGCGAGTTTAACAATAAAAGCAAACATAAACGTGTACAGTATCTTATTTAAATCAAATGTGTGCATGAAAATAATTTCGACAATAAATAAACATTCATACACATGCTGAAATTAAAGTGCAAGAATTGAAATAAGATAAGGAGAGAACGACACCAGATTTGTTATCGAGGTTCGGCCAAACCAGCCTACATCCCCGCCTTGGGCTTACCCCCAAGGATTCCACTATACCTGCTCACTTAAACGGGCGGAGCAAAAGCCTTTTACATCCTCTCCTTACATTGCGAAGAAAACCCCAGCTCAATTACTAGGCTGAGCCAAACTAGTCTCACTTGCGGGGCTGAGACTCCCCAGTTCAATTCCGGGCTGAACCGAACCGGTCTCACTTGCGGGGCTGAGACTCCCCAGTTCAATTAATGGACTGAACCGAACCATTACAATAAAATCATTTTGTACATAAAATATACTTCTGAAATACAAGCAGAGATGTACAACATTAAAATCTAATATGCATTCTCATATGATTTTGAAATGAAGCTCATGTAGAGTATGGGTTTTCTCTCAAAATATTTTTCAAGTAAAACTTGAGAGTTTGGAAAATGATTGACCTTTATAAAATAGAAGGAGAAGCCTCTCAAGCAAGTATATATTAAATTGATATATGCTCAAGGCTCCCTCTTATATAACCCAAAGAAATTCTCCAACAAATGTATGTCAAAATAAGAGTAGGAGAATATTAGGGTTTTCTTCAAAATGATTGACCTTAGTAAAATTAATCCCAAGAAGGCATTCAAGCAAAATATATGAGCAAGAATATTAGCCCAAGCCTTCAAGACATTATTCACAATAAATTTCTCCAAAAAATATTTTTTCAAATAAAAGAATATGGGAGAAATTTAATCTTTGAAAATATATCACAAATGAAAGAAGAAGGCCATCAAGCAATATATATGTATATGATATATGCTCATGCCTCTTCACATAAAATCCCCAAAAATATTTTCTCCCAAAATGATTTTCAAATAAAAGAAGAGTAGGAGAAAAATGAGAATTTAGAGAACAAATGGGGTATAGAAGTGTGGGAGAATCAAAGAATGATAAACTAATTTAACAAAGGGATTCTCCAACAATTTTCAAGTGTTTTGGGGTTGTATTTATAGGCAAAAACCCCTTGTGACCGTTATATAGCCGTTGGGACCTTAAAATATATTTTTATTTTGAAAACTAGTCGTTTTTTGGCCGCTGGGACACTTTCCCGAGAAGGTCGGTCGACCAGGCTCAAGGTACGGTCGACCGGGGCTGAAATCAACAAGTTTCGGTCGACCTTAGTGAAGGCTCGGTCGACCGGCCTCTACTTTTCTGCGCAGACACTGTTCAGTGTTTTGGCTATAACTTTTCCTATACAACTCCAAATTGGATGTTCTTGATACCAATAGAAAGGTAAGAGAAAATCCCACAACTTTTATGTTGAACACATTTTAAGATAATGGCTTTTGGCTTAAGAAAAATGTCCATCAATGAGACAAAAGAAACATGAAGGGAGTTTTTCTTTTACGGACATGTTTCAGTGTTTTGGGCATAACTTTTTTTGTGTAACTCCAATTTGGACGTTCTTGGTATCAAACTCAAGCTATGGCAAAATTCCACAATTTTCATGTTGAACAAGGTTTGATTTGAGATCGAATTGAGTAAGAAAATTGTTCATTTCTAACATTCGGTCGACTGGCCGGTTGACCGACCCCTTTGAAAAATTTAGTTTTTGCCTTCTTTTAACTCTAAAACCATTTAAAAACCTTTGTATAAGTTAGGCATTTTATGAAAAAAGTTTTTCATGTTATTTGGGATCCTATGGTCAATCTAAGGTCAGGTAGAGCTTCAAATTTAAATCATGTAAGATGCATGCACATTCAACCCTAATTACTATTACAACCCAGAAAATAAATAAAGTCTTCGTGTCTTCTGCTCCTCAATGCTCCATGGAATATGCCGATTGGTGTTCTTCTCAGTGCTCTTTACGACTTCCATTTTGCATTCATCACTTGTGCTTACAGAAATATAAACCTATTCACACTCAGTTACATAAGTGGGATACTGTGGTTTGTCATTATCAAAACAGGGATCGGACTCAAAAAGTCAACAGATGCCCATGCCACTGCATGCTCCCCTGGTTTTGATTTCTATCGTCACCCTCATTAGATCTGTAAGAGACGCCTCACTGCTGCATCACTACCCTGTTCCTGATTTGCCACCATCATCACGTTCACTGCACCACACCACTCAAATCTGGAGATCCCAAAGCTTTGTCATCTTCCCTTTGCTCTCCCTCTCTCTCTCTGAATCTCTCTCTCTACATATATATATATATATATATATATATATATATATATATGAAGACTACATCCCCTTTTTTTCATTTTATCTGTAATCCAACCAAACAATTTTTTTTTTCAGTTTTTATTTTTATTTTTTGTTTTGGCTTTCGGTTGAAGGGCATCCCCGGGTCACAAGGCTCCCTGCTTTGTGAGGGTAGGGGGAGGGTCATCAGAGTGTACGCAGCCTTACCCTTGCTTTTGTGCAAAGAGGTTGTTTCCTTGGACTCAAACCCATGACCGTTTTTCACAAGGGAGGACCCGGTGACAATGGTTTCGGTCTCAATTTTCAAAAATTTTTACAACAATACCAAAACAACCTAAATTAGTTAGCACTCCACTTGCTAGTCATCTTAAGTTTGAGCGAGAAATCATGTCGTGCTACCAATGAGAAGAAGGATGACACAACAGTTGTTCCTTAGTCCATTGTCGGGAGTTTGATGTATGCAATGGATTATAGTCAGCTAAACATTGCTCATGCACCTAGCATGGTAAGCAGATTCCTCGATAATCTCAGAAACCCAATGGGGCAGTGAAACAAAAACTTATAGGGAGCTCAAAAGTGTTGCTTGTGTTTTCGAGGGTTTGAACCAATTCTTGAATGCTTTATGATGCTGACAAGGCAAGTGGTCTTGATTATAAAACTGTTTTATTTTGCAGGAAGGGCTATTTCTGGGCAATCTAAACTACAAAAGTGACTTGAATTTTATACAACTAAGATGGAGTATATTTCTACTAATGAACCAAGAAAGGAGATGATTTGGTTGAAAGATTTCTTCAAGATTTGGATTTGAAACAGAGAATGCGTGCGGTATACAGTGACAATTGGAGAGCAACAGATTTCAAGAATGTGTAACATTCTAGCAAGAAACACATTGATGTGACAAAGTAGCAAAAGAACATTTCTATCATAAAAGATTCCGCATAGAGAAATCCTGCAGATGTGAGTACTAAGGTAATTTAGAGAGAGAAATTTGCGCTACACAAGGACCTGGCCAGCATGGACTCCAAGTCATAGTTTCATTCTTGGTGTTTACCTCACTCCATGGTCTAGAGTGGGAGATTGTGGAGCAGGCCCAAAGCTCCAGTCCCATGTTAACTTTTTTAATAAAAAAGGAGTATGAAGCAGTCGACTATCAACAGTACAACCATAACTGAACCCCACACACACTAGGAGAGGAGAGACGGATTGAGACAAGAAAAACAAAAACAAAAACAAAAAAAAGGTTTTTAGAATCGGTGTTTGGAAGACGTCGGTCAATATGAGAACAAAAATGGGAGTGCTCTTGGGTTTCTTACAGCTAATCGTTGGTACTTCAAGCATGCTCTCCCAAAGCCCCAACCACACAATTCCACCATGGCTCTTCGTCATTGCATGGCATAAAGACTTTGGCAGGATTTGGCTATTTTTCAAGTTGTGGGACGTATTGCTTGTAGTGAGATCTTTCTAGGAAATTTATTTGGTGATATTTGCAGTTTCCTCATTGTTTTACACCACAAGATTGGCAAACTTGGGAGGGTAAAAATTTTGCATTGCCACTATTACATAGTTGAGTACTTTTCATGCTGTTTCTATGTTAACTCTGGGTTCTGCTGTCACAATATTATCTTTATTATTACTGGCCAGTGACTGCATGGCGATTCACTCACATATTTACTCCTAAATTATGCTCTCTTTTTTTTTTGTTATTTAATTTACACATAACCACTTGTTGTGACAGGAGTGGTGGGACTTCAAAGAAAAGAACCTCCTTGCCTCTCCAATGAATGCTAAATAAGATTGAAAAGGGGAAGACTATTAGGCAGCTCCCATCCTCTTGCAGCTGAAGAAGCTTTCTTTATTTCATTATTTGAGATGCTGTTACTCGGCTTCCTTCCAAATCAATAAAATTATAAAGCAGCAGATACATGGGATGTTTTTGAGGGATAAACAGTTTAAAGTGGCTTGTTCTCTTCTCTGCAGAAGCTGATGGGGTCTTCCTATTGATAATACTATCGGCACTTTTGTGTAAAAATCATGAAGAAACAAGAGACCACTTGTTTTCCAGAAGGCCCCTTTTCAAAGCTAGCACCAGCCCATGTTTAAAGGCCTTTGCGCAGAGATCAATATGTAATTGGCAATTTTGAATTCTGTCGGACTAGTAACTCATCGTACATTATTTTAAAATTTAAAAATAAAAAAAGAGGTTAATCTTCGAGAAATTTTTATTGAAAATGCAAGTACTGTACCTTCTAACACTTGCATGCCTGCATTCGACGCTCTCTTTGTGATTGCCGAGGTTTAGGCGAGGCGGATAAAGGACCAAATAGCTTTGATTCTCCCTTCCTGATTCGTATCAAAACCAAGGTTAGGATTATTCGGTATAAGAGAAAAATGACAGAAAGAGAAAGAGACAAACCTTTCGACCAAGACCGGGCGGAGATCGCCAGAGGGGGTGGATTCCCGGTGGCCGCCGTTGTGTTCTCGTTGTAGGGTTTCGCTTCCAGTTGGGTGCGGATTGAGAAAGATTGAGGGGAAACAGAGCCGATGGCTCTGAAGCTCCGTGCTGCTACAATTGAGAGTGAGGGAGAGTATACAAACTGAAAAACCAGACGCACCACGAGGAGAAAAATATTAGAGCGCCGTTTGGTATATAAAAACGACCAGAAATAAAATTTAAAAATTTAAAATGTAACAATTTAATATTTTTAAAAATTAAAAATAAATTAGGAATTTAATTGAACACATGCTCAGTTTTATTTTTAAATTAAATAATATTTTAGAATATATAATTAAAATAATAAGAATACAAAACAATACCAATTTAAAATATTACAATAAAGTGAAAATTATTGTTTTACTTAATTATCATTTCAACAATTCACTACAATTGAAAAATATTTAAATTATTTTTAAATAAATTTTGTTAGCATATTTTTATTCTAATTATATTTTAAATTTATATTAATTTTAGACTTAAATTATATATAAAATGAATTATTTGATTTACAATAGTTGATTCTTGATCTAAAAGTATTCAAGCAAAAAGTTTGCATAAATAATAAAAAAAACATAAAAAAAAAATTCAAAATTGTTGAAAATCATCAATAAAAAAATTAAATATGTTCAAATGCATTTTTACAACTTGTTCTTAAATAGGGTTATTTCATATGAACTAGAGGAAGATAGGGTTATATAATTTATGAATCCCATTTGAAAAGGAAGATAGTATTATTTATCATGACTAGAATAAGATAGGATTATTCTTTATGCAGAGTGTTTTTAATGTTTTCATTGTTTGCCTCATGAACAAATTAGAATTGGGGATATTTAAGATTTCAGCATTTGCAAAAATAAAATAAAATTATTTTTTACAATTTTACATTTTTGACACATAATTTTCTGTTTCAATCTATTTTAATTCCATTCTTGCATACCAAATATTAAATAACTCTTTAATTGAGAAAAAAAATAATTATCTATTTGAGCTAAACAATGATTTGTTTAGTCATAAAAAACTATTTAAAAATGACTATTCCTTCTCACTCCATTATAAAATTTAAAAATAACCATTAATTTTATAAAGGTAAAAAAAAATTAAATTTACATTTTTTATATAATAATAAAAAAAATTTAATGCAAACTATCAAGTTTTTTATAACTAACTATAAATTATCCATGCGTAAACCAAAGCCTCAATGTTTGATGAGCTGTTCAATAGGGAAACACCAAAATAGACAAGCATAATATCACAGACAATACGCTCCTGCTTCCATTGATAAAAGATTAATCAATCCACATCAGAACCAACAACATTCCAAGGTGGTCTATAGATCATTACAAAAAAAATACACTGCTCACGTTCGTGATGGCTGGGCCAATTGAACCCAGCTCTTACCATAAGTTCACCGCAACAGGACAACTCTTACCATCTCTGAGATCCTAACCAGAGCTAATATATTAGAATGATCACACCACAAGGCCTTGTGTGGGAGCACCTGCAGATGTCTTTGGTTTAGGCTTCTCCACCACAATGGCCTGCGTTGTCAGGACCATCCCTGCAACCGACGCAGCATTCTGTAATGCACATCTTGCCACCTTGGCTGGGTCGATGACTCCGGCTGCCATCAGGTTCTCATATATGTTTGTCATCGCGTTGTACCCAACCTCCCATTCACCAGCCTTTATCTTCTCCACAACCACCTCACCTTCAACCCCTGCATTCTGGGCTATCAAAGCTGCCGGTGATACCAGCGCCTGCATGCATTCAAACAGCAGAGAATGCCGGCATCAAAACACACCATTAACAATCTCATAACCTAAAGCAAGTAACTAATACCATTGAAACTCATTTCACGAAAAGACCCAAGCAGAAGTCTGTTTCACACAGAATTTCTGGGTGTTTTTTGCTAACCTAAGTGTGAAACTTTTTTAATTGAAGTGGGAGTGAATTCCAATCAGCTTCATCCGGTCACATTGTCTACTAATTAAGCTACATCCTTGTTTCAAAAAAAATTGCCCTCAGTGCACCCCATGCACTAAAAATTTAGGCCTCTACTCCCTACTCTAAGCACAGGATGAAAGAAGGTGCCGACACCGATTACTGAGTGGGCAATCAATTAACTGAGTCCCCACGGCATCATCTAAACATGATGAAATTTTTTCTCAGCACCTGCTCTGGTAGGAATGGGTGACATCTAGAATTTGGGTATCCTATTTGCAGATGACTAGAGCCATCCCAATTTACAATTTAAGTTACGCACAAGAGTCCCAGGCAAATATGTAGTAGGTGTTACCTTCTGTACAATATCAGCACCTAACCGCTCATCTGCATCATCAAGTTTATTTTTAATTGCGGGGACATGGGTTGAGAGATGAACAAAAGCAGCACCACCACCAGGCACAATCCCTTCCTCTATTGCAGCAAAAGTGGCATTCTTGGCATCCTCAATGCGTAGCTTACGATCCTCGAGTTCGGTCTCTGTAGCAGCCCCAACTTTTATAACAGCAACCCCACCAGATAATTTGGCAACTCTCTCAGCCAATTTCTCCAAGTCATATACAGAGTCAGTCTCAGCTAACTCCCTTTTAATCTGTGCAATCCTTGCCTGTATTTCATCTTTTGATGCTGCATCAGCAATAATGGTGGTGGAGTCCTTGCTGATAGTAATCTTTCTTGCCAAACCAAGCTGTTCAACCGTGGTATTCTCAACAAGCAATCCCAGATCACCAGCTTGGAACTCCGCTCCTGGAGGATGGAGAAAAAGACACAAGATAAAACCTATTTTCATGCATATAAAATTGATTAAGAAGCAATCTTACAAAAAATGCAACCCTGTTTCCCTTCAATGTGTGATATTTTGCATATATATATATGCAAACATCATTTCTCGAACAGGGGAAATGTTAAAGGAAAATGCAATCTCCTTGTATGTCAAAGAGCATCAAAGGGCTTTTTCAATGGGGATTAACCTGTCATTCAGGACTGACTTATGCAAAATTGTGTTACATTACCATCTTGCAACTCATCTAGAAAACTAAGTAAAACCAACATTAAGTATCACATATCCAATCCACAGAGAAACCACATCCCCATGCACTGAGAAATTGTGTACTACAACACCTTCAAAATAGAATTAGAAAGAGACAAGGTGGATAGAACTTGCCAATATTTCATTCCCAAGGGAAGTAATACCTGTCACAATAGCGATATCTTGAAGAAGAGCCTTTCTTCTCTCACCAAAACCAGGTGCTTTTATGGCTGCAACATTAAGGATGCCACGCAGCTTGTTTACAACAAGAGTAGCCAATGCCTCCCCAGTTACATCCTCAGCAACTATAAGCAAAGGTGCTCTCAATTGAGTGGTCTTTTCTAACAAGGGTATAATATCCTTGATTGCTGATATCTTCTGATCCGTAACCAAAACTCTAGCATTCTCGAATTCAGCAATAGATTTCTCAGGGTTGGTAACAAATTGTGGAGAGATATAACCTCTATCAATCTACCAACCAAGGGAAAATGCAACATATCAGATAAGAACCAACCAGATAGACATCGACACATGAGTCCAAATAACAAAAGTTTTAAAGGACTACATGGAGATACAAACCTCCATTCCTTCTTCAACATCAACTGTTGTCTCAAAAGAGGAGGATGATTCAATGGATAAAACGCCATCAGGTCCAACCTTATCAATTGCATCAGCAATCATTTTCCCAATAAACTCATCGTTTCCAGCAGAAATAGTAGCAACAGCTGAAGTGCAATGGAAAAATTATCAATACAATAAAAAATTAAATGCCTGCTAAATAGATTCATACTATATGGTTGGTGCCATGATTTTAAATAACAGCCGCGACCATTATGTACTGTCGTTACATAAAAGTTTTTTGAGCTCCCAATACAATTACACATTGCAAAATCAGTGGGAAGAAAAAGCATGGCCATTACGGACTGTTACGTAAAGGCCACTATTGCCATCACGCCATTATGCCAAAAAAATTATTTATTTTTTATTCTTTCTTCTCGCTTTTGTCCCCCATTCATACTATATGGTTGGTGCCATGGTTGGTTTTAAATAACGGCCGCAACCATTATTTAATGTCGTTACATAACAGCTTTTTGAGCTCCCAATACCATTACACACTGCAAAATCAGTGGGAAGAAAAATCATGGCCATTACGGACTGTTGCGTAAAGGCCACTACTGCCATCATGCCATTATGCCAAAAAATTTATTTATTTTTTACTTTTTCTTCTCACTTTTGTCCCCCCCCCCCCCCCCCTTTTTCTCTAAATCATTCTCAATCTAACATGTGGCGAGAGGGGAAAAAGATTATAATGAGGATGATGATACAAAATTTACTATTTTATAAATACTCATAAGAGATGCATTAGTTAACAATTTGAAAACACTAACTTGTTAGGAAAATATTTTATTTTGATAATATTAGCAATTTTATATTTATGTTCTATATTTTTCAACTTCAACCTTCTTTTTGTTTCTAGTTATTGTATACTTGTATTATTAATATCTTATCTATCTAAAAGATTAATGGAGTGTGATGTATTTTGTTTTATTAATAAATTTAGCACACATATGAATTTATCACACATAAGAATAATGAGAAAGTATAAATACGCGCACACATAATTTTTATATCAATGGTGGTTTAAAATAAATGTAAACTTCTTGTCCTTACCAAACAACTTAGTGAGATGAACTAAAGGTCCAAAATACACTAAAACTTTTTCTAAGAGGGGCTAAAAACTTAAAGCATGCAAATACACTAATATGCACAAGTTTGTGCGTCCTTGAAAAAAATTCACAGATGTTACACCCTCTTCCTGCTATGCAACATCCGCTACTCCCACTTCCTGTCACACCCGTTATCATTACATTACACTACCCACCACCGTGATTTAAAACCATGGTTAGTGCATAGGAAAATTATGGAATTGGTCATCTCCTTGTTCTTCATTCAATTATTTATTCCATTTCATCCCCCTCCAAACAAAAAAGAAAAAGAAAAATATAATGATAATAATAAAACAAACACCCAAAAACAGAAAGAAAATGAAAAATATAATGATAGTAATAATTAAACAAATACAAACCCAATAATAATAATAAAAATTCAACAAACCCAAAAAATAAAAATTCAACAAACCCAAACATGACATCAGCTCTTGCACTGTAAGAAATACTACCTTTTATATCATCACGACCTTTGATAGGCCTAGCTTTCTTCTCTAACTCTTCCACCAATCCCTGCACAGTTTTGTCAATCCCTTTCTTTATTGAGACAGGATTCGCACCAGAGGTAACATTCAATAGGCCAAGCTTAATTATTTCGCGTGCAATAACTGATGCAGTGGTGGTACCGTCACCAGCAGAGTCATTAGTTTTACTGGCAACCTATATCCCCAGTGAAAACATGTCAACAAAGACAAACCACAATTTCTGAAACAAACTGATCAGCATTGCAATGTAAACAATACAGATCAAAGCTATAAAAAGAACAGCATTACAATATCAACAATACAGATAAAATCTATAAAAAGTAAAGGGGCCATCTAGTACCATGGTCAAAAATTATGAAAGCAAAAACCAGAAACAAACTAAAAGCCAAAAACAGAAACTAAAAACAAACCGGCAACCTGTTTATGTTTAGTTAATATTTGTAAAGTTTAAAAAAAAAAAAAATTAAGAACTTAACTGAAAATGCTCATTTTCGCCTTTAAATCATACGATAATAATAAAAATAATAATAATAATAATAATAATAATAATAAATGAGCAAAATTATACAGATTAAAAATACTACGATAAAATAAAAATTATTATAATTATTTTCTTTAATTAATATTTTCAAAATTCACTATACAATAAAAATCTTATTGCACATAACAACTGAAAATAGTAAAGATATTTTCTATTTGGATTTTATTATTTTTCAATTTTTCTTGAAATTTGTGTGTACTTTTATTTTAAGTATGTTTAAATTCATATGATCATTTTATTTTAATTTTAACTTTAATTAAAAAGTATTATAAAATGAATGATTTAATCCAAAAAAATTTATTTTTGGAGATTAAAATTTCTCACAAGAAGTTGTCAAAACAGTTGAAAACTATAAAATCAGATTTTTACTTTTTACGTAAACCCCTGAAAATCGACAACAAAAATACAAAATTGGCAATCATAAACAAAGTATTTAACAATCTAATTCTTCATTTGCAAAAACCAAAACAGAAAAAAGAAAACAACAACAATACCAAACAGACCCTAAATAAGGTTTAGTCATACTAGACTAAACACTATAAAGATGAAGATCTAACCTCCCTAATAAGGGCAGCACCAGCATTTTCCATGGCATCAGCTAGCTCTATAGCTCGAGCAATTGTTACCCCATCATTTACTACTTTTGGATTCCCAAATTCATCCAATACAACATTCCTCCCTTCAAAAAACAAAAACATATGTCAGCTCCAATTGTTATCCTATGGTAATGCTGATCATGTAATTTTTAAGACAAGCTATACAAGCAAGATAATTGTGTCATACAGTTTTCAAAAATGTAATGTCCTCGTGAAAAAGAAAGCTCAAAATAAGAAAACCAAAGAGCTCAAAGCAATTGTAATTAACACTAGTGGGTGAATAGTGCAATGTCATAACAAAAAGTAATTAATTAAGCTTTGAAAAAAAAGAGTTTCAAGCAAAACAAAAAACAAGCATCCTGTCTGGTAACTGAACACTGAAGTACTACAATCGTCCCTGCTGTTATTCTACATGCAAGAACTTTCTGCACCACATGTGTCACTATTAAAGAAAATTAAAATTAAATTTACTTAACACAAGTCTAGTGTCTTGTAAAAGCATGGATACCTACATTATGCCCCTCCCAAACCCCCGGAATGGCATGGGAGCCTTGTACACAGGATGCTGCAATTTTTTTAAGAAACAGAAAGAATGTTTCCAAGATCAAAAAAGTAGTGTCATGCTTAAATATTATTAGCAATAAAAAGAGTAAAGCGACGCTGACCTTCCCTGAGGTTTGACAAATAGACACAAACTTACCCTAAGGGTTTAAAATTTTTAAGAACCTCCACTAGGGTTTGTCAAAAAGACACTAAACTCTCTTATATTTGACAAAAAGATAAACTTCTCAAGGGATATAAGTGTTCCAAAAAATAAATGTAAAGGGGGATATATGAAATGTTTGAAATGTCAGGAAATGCCTGTTGAATTTTTGAAACCCCAAGAGAACTCCATATCTTTCTGTTAAACCTCAGCAGATGACACTACTTTTGCCCTAAAATAGATGGCAACTTGTTTGAACAGCAAAACACAACCAATGAAGTGAAAAAAATATACATAGATATCACATACAACAAACCCCTTTCAATGACATGTCATAACATACCAAGAAAGTATCGTGCTAAACGTATGAAAGAGTGGATTACCTCTAGGACCAAGAGTAAGCCCTACAGCGTCAGCAAGCTTATCAATGCCAGACTGAATTGCAGTCCTCGAGGCCTGGTCAAAGGCTATCTCCTTGGCCGCAGCTCGGACAACAAACCTGCTGCCTGATTGCCTGTAATTGAATTTCTGCCCCAACTGCTGCTGATTCACCCTTCTCCTCAAGCTTTCCTGCACCAACACGACATTCCGTAACACTCTAATAAGCAGATGGCCTTAGCATTTTCTTTCTAAAAATTAAAATTTCCCTCCCGGAAACACGAAATGAATAATTTTTTTCTTCCCAAAACACAACAGCCATGAATTAGCAGTGACACAAGATAATTTTTTCACTGGACAAGAGCCCGTATTGGAAAATGAAACTACCAAAACCAAAACAATATATATATATATATATATATATATATATATTGATAGCACCCAAAAAAAAAATTCATATAAAATAATCGAACTTTAATTTCTTTCCTCTAGATTTTCAAGGAATCGAAACACAGAACGGAGAAATGTAACATCAAAGACCAGCAAGTACCTGTTTGGTGGAAAGAAGGATCGAAGCCGAAGAGATTGCATTGGCTGACGCCATACCTTGAAGCTCTTGGCTTAACTAGGGTTTCGGGATTTCTGGTTTGGTGAAGCTTCAGAGAAGCGTGCACAAGAGCGCTGGATAAGGAGGGGAGCAGAAGTCAGCAGGCAGAGGGTTTTGGCAATTGGGGGTTTATAGCGATGGAAGGGACTAGAGTGAGGGATAGCTTCCAGAAGATTCTTGTACTTCCAGAACCGTTCAGGCACCCTGTATTCGATCTGGCTTGGTTCGTTGAGGGGTTGGGAGAACCACCCGACCCGGCCCATCCAATCCAACTGGGCATAAACTATGGTTTTCAAATTACGTTGGCTGGGTAGATCGGCATTACTCGATTTAATTTGACTAAAATATAATGATAAAAAAATAATAAATAAGTTAATAATAAATAAAATGTTAAAATTGTATATTTTAGTTGTTTCTCTTTTGGTAAGGTTTTTTTTTAAAAAACTCTTCCCAACATCGGCTTTATCTTTCAAGTCATTATAAACATAAATCATTTTACGTATTTGTAAAATTTTAATTTCACTTGTTCCGCTAAGAGAATGAATTTACAATTTTGAATTTGAATTCTATACATTTAGTTATTTAGACATATAATATAAAATTATATTAAATATTTTCAAAATTCACACAAATCCAACACAAGTTGATCCTACCCACAAATGATTTTTTTTATCTAATTTATTTTGATGAATAGCATGTGGTGATTTTGAAATTATCATTAAAATTTATTTTACATATATATATATATATATATATATATAAGCTTTGATTAAAATTAATATTAATTAAATATATTTTAAATATTTAAACTAAAGATAAATATTTTTTTTTGAGATTTTTATAAATATACAAATATTTGTAGTATTCAAAAAGTTATGTCATTGAAATAATAATAGTTACTTTTCTTAAATAATCAACTTCTCGGGATGGTGTGATTTATATTTTTGTTGATAACAATGTAGCTATTGAAATGATTAATAAAGATATTTTGATAAATACATATTTGTGTGTATATATATATATATATATATATATATATATATATAGATATATGTAGAGAGAGAGAGAGAGAGAGAAGAAGATGAAGAAGAAAAGGATGTAATGAGTATTATTTAGTTCTTTCATTTTTCAACATCCTTTTACAATTTAGATAGTATTTCATTACAAAATATTCGGTAATTTTAAATTTTATAGAATATGCTGAAATAATGAATGTGACTTGTGTCCATTAGTCTATTGCAAGGATATTATTTTTTATTGTGACGTCCCAAACCCGCCAAGTGGGGCCCGGGTGCTACGTGTTTCAATCACCTGTTTCTGATATCATAATTAATAAGCACGCAGCGAAACATAAATAAATAATCTCAAATAAATACCAGAGTTCTATATAACAACCCAAAAACGATCACTATAACATCCAAATATTCGTATCCACAACTAGCATTTAAAACATAACCCAATACAAATATATTTGTATATATATATATATCAATATCTCACAATACCCCAAAAAGAAACCACCAAAAACAACCCCAGCCTAGGCCTTTAAACCCGATCTCTAGAAGAACCTGAAAAGTTGTTAATCCACTAAGATGAGACACTTCTTAGTAAGGGTGGAATAAATTATAACAGTGTGTGACAAATGAGTTTTAATATTTACATATCAAAATAAACTGTTTCTCACATAATATCAATAACAACTGAGAAAATGCACCATTAATAACATTCCCAACATCTAATGTCATACACACATCCAATATGTACAAATACATAATTTTTATGCAGGCGAAAGTCCCCAAGTATGGGGAAGATTATCCGCCCATACAAGTAGCTTCCTTCTGCTCTAGTACTAAAAACTACCTACTAGAGCACTCACCTTACTTAATAAGCCCTTGGGTGAAGTATTACATCGCCGTCGGTATACATATCTTTATTATTTTAAAAGGTTTTCGAGGATCGAGATGTCTACCCGCCCATACAAGTAGCATCCATTTACACTGATACCAAGAAACTACCTAGTAGAGCACTCGCCTTTCTCAACAAGCCCCCGGTGGTATATTTACCTCACCGCATGCACACACATGCATTCACAATATGCTATACCATTATTTTTATGCTATAATTAAATTCACATATGCACAACACATCCACACAGGAATCATGCAACTTATATTTCGTCTTCCAATGTCCTCAATACGTGGCCCACACAGAGCAACTGTGTACATATCAGTACGTAGCTCACACAGGCACTTACGTACTTCTTATCTACACGTGGCCCACATAGGCACCACTACCCACATAGGGTACATAACATGGCCCATACATACGCCATTATCCACACATGATATAACGTGACCCACACAGGCACCACTACCCACACAAGGTACATAACATGGCCCACATAAGCGCCATTATTCACACAGGATATAACATGGCCCACACAGGCACCACTATTCACCAGTATCCAATCCCCATGACCTATCCGTCATACATCAGTAGAACAAGCTCCTCAACCTGCCAATGTCCTACCCCATATAAATGATAATATGACAAGCTCCTCGACCTGCTAACGTCATATCATGATTTATATCTACGCAATATAACAACCTCCTCATGCCAACATTATATTGAGATGCATACGAATAACCAAACCAGTTAGTTCACATAGACGCATCAATGCATTTCCACATAAGAATCCAACAGATCAATTCATTTCCCACACAATATTCCAACAGATCAATACATTTTCACACAAGAGTCAAACATAACAATTCATTTATCATGTCATAATCATTCCAAACACCCCCACATGCAAACCCAAATACCACAGTAATTCATATTCAATTTATTAGGAAAAATTACTCCCATGTCACATGAATTTAATATCATATGCAATTATCTCAAATATAAATCTTAAACAAAAATCATCATTTTTCCAGTAATCAGACTATTCTGAAAATCATATAGATAAATAATAATTTTCATATGCTTGTAAATAACTGGTTCACCTTAATAAAATACTGATATAATGCTATTCCCCCTTACCTGATTCCCTGAACCACACCTGCAAGGCTCCCAAAATTATACCCGCGACATTCACCCGAACCCTGATTCAATCAAATCAACCCCAATAAAATATTATTTTAACCTTTCCTAATTTACAATAATTAAATATCAATTAATTTCTAAATAACTCATTTATCCTAATTTTGGGGCTATTCTTACAACGATCCCATGAGAAATCTGCTCCGCTAGATTTGTAGAGAATCATTCCTAAATTCTTGTGGAGGTGTTCGATCGTCAATTTAGCTTAAAATTTAAGAAAAATTGAGCTAAGAATGAGAATTCGCCTTACCCCAAGAGATATGCCCATGTTATTCCTACGACAAATCCACTTCGGTAGATATGTCGGTGGTGAAGAATAGAGTTCGGTGGTATTCTCAGATTTTCAATTGGGCGAGAATCTGCCATGAAATCGTAGAAAGAGGAGGAGTGGAGAACGTGAGCTGAGAGAAATTTTTTTTTTTTTTTTCTTTCTTTCTTTCCCTGCTGTTCTGTGTGTGAATCCCTTATTTTTTTCTTTCTTCTCCTCTTCCTGCTTGCTCCAGGAAACTTAGCCTTTAACTTTTTTTTTTTTTCTTTCTTTCCTTTATCTCTTACTTTACTTTTATATATATATATATATATATATATATATATATATATATATATATACTTATATATACTTATACATATATACTTATATATATACACACACACACACACACACATATATATATATATATACAAAATCCTCAAATTTCTTAATTTAATTAATTTTCTTACTAATAATTAATTAATTAATAATAATAATTTTTTTAATTATTTTTTTTGGGTCATTACATTTATTGTATACATTTTACGATTTTTTTTATATGATTAGTAATAAATATTAACATATTAAATATTAAAAAATTGATTATAAATATATTTCAATAATATTGATTTATCACAAAATCCATTTCTTAAAATTATATATTTCTTAATAAAAGCAATAAACTTTTTAAAGTGTTCAAGTTGGTTTTTTTTTTTTTTTTAATAAAAGTGTAAGTGCAAGCCAAACATAACTTTAATAGTTATTTTCCATCAACTTTCAATACGTTATTTAGTATCAGTTATTCAATATATCTACTATTAGAAAAGAGATTCCTCTACTTTGGTTTGACCTTTAAAATTCCAAAAATAACACCACAAACTTCTTACAATATTATTTTATACTCCCAAACCCCAAATTTCAAAAACTTCCCACATTCACGGTCAAATATTCCATTAATTCTCTTTGTTTCCAAATTCAAATCTCAAGCAATCTTCTATTTTTTTTTTCCTCCATCATTCTACTTCTTCATTCAAATCTAAAGCATAGGAATTCATTTTTTGTATTTTTTTTTTCATTTTCTCTCAATTAATCTATTATGTTACAAAATTTCACCAGAATACTAAGGATTTCACTGAAATCCCTAGATTTCACTAATTAAGTGAAGTGTGAGTGATGGGGATCAATATGTCATACCCCTTTCTTTTGTTGATTTGGTGACACATGAACGACCTCCCGATATTCAATCTTTTGTTGACATGGTGACACATGGACGAGCTTTAGATATCCACTATTGTTTATATCTATTTTGTAGGAACACATGAGATCAATTGAAGATCGTTTACTTATTGTGATTAGAAGACTTTCTTTTATGGAAGACTTTGTTATCATATTGACTTTATATTTTTTTTGGATATGTTATTTCAAGATTATTAGGTGCTTGAAGACCATATTTGAAGACCCAAGTGAAATATTGAATCAAAGTCCAACTCAAGACTCATATGGGCCCCACATGGCTTGTGAGCCCCACATGGCTTGTGGGCCCCACATGGCTCCAATAGGCACCACACTAATTTTGGTCTTCCTTTTGGAATATGTTTAAATTTCAAATTTGAATTGTAATAATGCAAGACAACTAAACTTGACTTGTGTGCTTATGAGTTGGAGTTCATTGTTTTTTAGTAAGTATTAATTGTGTTAGATTAATAGTTGTTGAAAGTTATTGAGAGTTGTTAAGTGTTTAATGCTTTGTCTCCTGGGCTATGCTTATAAATAGTCTTCTTATTGTAAGAACAAACTATGAAGTTGAAGTTGAATATAGAAGAAACATTTCTTTGCTTGTGCTTGTAAAATTTGTCCCTCTCCTTGTGAGTGAGTAGTGTGAGGCTAAAACGTTCTCTCCAGAGATCAAGTGGTGAGAGACCACTAAACTATCCAACGACTCCATCAACCCCTCCTTCATCTAATACTCTCATGGCCCCCATCAACACCACACAGCCAGCACCTTCATACACCCACACGACGATCATTATCTACACTTCATCGCTGCGTTCGTCTTGTGATTCAAAGCTTGTACGAAGGACCTGCAGTGTGATCTAACTACGTGTGGAACAACATCAAGTCATCCAAAACAATCTCTTGGTCACTTCAGTGCTTGCTTGAATCCTTTGTTATATTTTGTGAACCTTTTCTAGTAGATTAAAATCACATCTTTGAATAACTCATTTGATCCATAGATTGCAATATTGGTACTTGTTAGTTAAAATCAATTGTATGAATATTAGTTTGCTAACATAGAACTTATATTCTTGAATCTTTGAAATAGCAAATTTTAAGCATATAACTTGATTCCTTTGTGAAGGAACCAATTGGGACTAAATTGCTGGACAAGTCATACACCTTTTCAAAATCCTTGAACATGTAAAATAAAGCATGATTTATTGTGTTTATGTTCGAATAATTGAATTCTTAATTTAAAGTGTTTAAGTGTATGTGCTTGTGTGAGGGTTGAATCGTAGGACATAAGTCGACCATTCCCGTCCTACATCATCTTGGTACAAAGCCTAGGTCGAATTAGGCGAACCTTTTAAGTCCCAACACCTTTATTTTCCATCTGCAGAATTGATGTGCAATTTTCATTGTCAAAACCTTCCCATCTTCAAAAACCTTAAACAAAAAATTGTGGAAAATTTTCTTAGCTTTCTTTTGACACCAAGATCGCCTTATTTGGAGTCTTGTAGCAAACGTTATGCCCCAAATACCGAAAGGTGTTCGCGACTGAAAATCCTTTAGCATCTCTCGGGTTTCTAGAAAAATGGGTGACGATTTTGCCCAGAACAGCCCACCTATACCCTAAAGTTTGGGTATTTGGACCTTAGTTATGTTAGGTTTACGCTTGACCTTACTTTTTGTAACCAACCACCACCCAAAGGGCTGCCCTAGTGCTCTCCGAATCCTTTCCCAACCCCTAGGATGTCTACTCAAGTCGGGAATCCTTTCCGAGGTCGTAGGATTCATGCTGAGAGAAAGCCACTTATGACTCCTAGAGAAAGACCTTCCCTCTCTCCACAAAGGCGAGTGAGTCGCCAAGATGACATTGCTAGGATACCCCTACGTCATGAGCCCTATGCCCAACATTGCAATGATGAGGACTATGACATTGATTACCTTCATATTAGGAGATCTTACTGAAGGGACCATCATGATCCTTACAAGGATGTAATGAAGCAAGTAAAGATAGAAGCCCCCACCTATGATGGGCATATGGACCCTAAAGTTTTCCAAGATTGGTTGACTGGGATGGATTCCTATTTTGATTAGTATAAAATAACTGCCTCTCATTGGGTTAAGTTTGCAAAAATGAAGTTAACGGGGCAAGCCAAGCTCCATTGGATGAATATTGAGAGGCAAGAAGTGAGGTTAGATCATAGACCCATTAAGCATTGGAATCTAATGAAGGATAGGTTAAGGGAGAAGTATGTACCCCTTAGTTATGGAGAGCACCTTATAGATCAACTTTTAGGTAGCATGACTGTTTCAGAATACATAAGTCAATTCGATGAGTTGTCTATAAGATGTGGTGTCTATGAGACTGTTAGTCAGCAGATCTCCCTATTTTGCCTAGGATTAAAGTCTGAACTAAGGACAAAATTGTTTCCCCATCACATTAAGTCCCTTGAACAGGCCTATAATTTAGCTCATGACTTTGAGCAAATGACTAAAAGGCCTATGGGAAAACAGTTTGATACCTCTTCCAATGAGTCATACTCTCGATAGGTATAGAGTTATGACAACTCCCGACGAGCACAATTAGGTCTAGGTATCTCCAAAGGGAGCAATCTCATAGTCCAACAACCTATGGACAAAGGAAAAGCACCCATGACTGGATCCTCTCACCAAAGTTCTGGCAGTGCAGTGTGCTTCAGGTGCCATAAACAAGGACACTTTTCCAAACAATGTTCCACAAGGAATTTGGCGCTTGATAGGGAAAATGGTGAGAAAAAAAAAGAAGGAAAAGAAAGAAATTAGTGGGGAATCTTTGAACGCCATAAGTAAAAAGTTGTGTGAGCAGGAAAGTCAAGATACATATGAAGTGAATGTGGTTGTTGCTAAGGAGACTGAAATGGCCCTTTTTGAGAAAAAAACACATGTGGAAGTATCATCCCTACCTTCTGAGTTTAAGGATGTCAACTTTGAGTCACCTAATGAGTCATCTCTCATGAGAGACAATCAACATATCACTGACCTTGTTTCTTATCATCTTTGCCTCGTTTGCTACATCATAGAGTGAACCTGATAGAACATGAGGAGCTGAAACAAGTAAATGAATTGAAGGAACATGATTTTTGTAACACCCCGAACCCACAAACCTGGTCCGGCGCATTATACTTGAATAGACCGTGCTTTGTCGCGACTCGAACTCGGATGCCACGTAATCCATTTTCTTGTACCTCAGAAAATATAACTATAATCCTCAATAAATATAATACCAGAGTTTTCTACATCTATTTACATTTCAAAGTAAACCATTCATCCACCTGTATTCACATATATACATATCTCCAAAAACATACTCCACAACCTCCAATATTCACAACTTAGAAACTTAAAACATAAAACATAAATTTATACAACCCAAAAGTATCATCAAGTTTATACCCTTTTTCCTTCTTATAACAAAAAATGCTATAATAATCCCGAGCTCTCTAAGTTCGCTCCCGTGGAAATCTTGAAAAAGATAAATTTGCATTCGATTGAGACACATCTCAATAAGAGAAGAAACAATATATTAAATTAGCGTGTGGCCAACATGAGGTTTGTAAATAACATATGTATATGTATTCATCATTAGCAAAGCATTATCATAATTTCTAATATCCTTTCCAGAGCCGGATCAAACACATGCGAGGTATTTTACCCACAAGAATACCTAAGGATTAGGGTGATTATCCGCCCATACAAGTAGCACCCCTCTACTCTGATACTTTAGGCAACCAATGGTCACAACTGAAACATATCAGAATACTTACCTTACTCAATAAGCCCTCAGGTGAAGAAGTAATCTCATACTCACACAGTTCATACAATGGTTTACCAGCAAAGGCCCGAGAATAAGGAAATTTACCCGCTTATACAAGTAATTTTCCTCTACCCTAATATGTTATGCAGCCTACCGCTACATCTGATACCTACTAGGGCACTGGCCTTTCTCAGCAAGCCCTTGGGCAAAGAGTTTGCCCTGCCCATATAAATACATATCATACTAGCATGAATATTGATATTGCAATATACAATTCATTCTTACTTTACTTGGTATTTGTTATCTCTATATATACATTTTTTCATGTTCTCAATAGTTCATATTTCATAGTTCACTTTCATAGTTCACATTACAAAAATCTCATGTAAAGTCAACCTTGCGTGGATCTCATGTAAAGTTCATCCTACGTGGATCTCATGTAAAGTCCATCCTACGTGGATCTCATGTATAGTCCATCCTACGTGGATCTCATGTATAATCCACCTTGCGTGGATCTCATGTCATATAAATATCATTTGTAACAGTCTGCATTACGTGGATCTCGTGTCATATACTTCTTTTGTAATAGTTCATGTCACGTGAATCTCATGTCATATTAAACAATACACATGCAATACATATTTTTATCACATTTCAGTATTCCCAACATCTCATAAATGTACATATCATAATTCATCACAATATTTTCATTCTTATTACATTTCTTATATAACCTGCATCTCATACATATAACATATTTCAATACAAAATTTCTATTTTACTCATGCCACACAATTAACCAATATATTTCAAACATGTTCTGTAAAATAAGTCAACCCTCATTTATTATTATTATATTGAATTATACCTTTAATATCTTACATAATTATCCTGAAAATTTTTTCACTTTCATTAGTCCATTTTCACATATACATATCTAACAAAACAGCCCTAGGCTAAAAAATTATAATTTAAACGGTTGACATTTTTAATCCATAAGAAAACATATAAAAAATACTTAAATTATCAATTTTTTAATCCATTTAATTCGTAAAATCCTGGTTTAATATATATTCCCCCTTACCTGTTTTCTTCAACTACGCCAACAAGAACCACAGAAGATGCCTGTGGCGCTCACCCGAACCCTAAATCAAAAACTCTAGTTTAATCAAGTAAACCCTAAATAACTTACTATTTCTTCATTTTCTCAACCTGTAAACATTAAATAAGCATTTAAAACCCTAAAATTAAAAATTTTAACCCTTACCTCAACTTTGGAGTGTTTTCCGAAAAGCCCAATTTATAAAATACGTTTTGCTAGATGTGTAGAGAATCTTCCCTAGAACACCATAGCGGTCTCTGATCATCGATTCGGGCTGCATTAGGGCTGGATTCTTAGAGAGAAGGGATAGAGTCTTTTTAGAGAGAGAAAGAATGGTGAGAAATGGATTTCTTCGCATGAAAGTTTCCCAAACCCTTGTACACTCGAAGTTGCCAAGTGGGCTCGTCGATGAGAAGACAGGATTCGTCAACGAGTCACAGAAGGAACTTCGTCGATGAGAGAATGTGTTCATCAATGAAACTTAAAATCCGAAATTTACTCACTTGAGATCTCTTGGTCAACGAGGGACTGAACTTCGTCGATGATTTCTAGAAGAACACTTGTTGACGAGGTTTGCTGTTCTTCTACTTTTAAATCTTCATTTTTCCCTTATCCTTTATTTATCTATCCAATTTATTATTTTTTCCTAATTATTTAATTATTATAATTTTTCGGGTCGTTACATTCTCCCCTCCTTTATAAAATTTCATCCTCGAAATTTCGCTAATCATTCATTTCTACATTCCACTAGATTACATACAATTCCATAATATCATTTGATAAACTTTAACATTGTAACGATATGATTTTTCATGCCATTTTTTTCCACTTAAACATATATAGCAAATCTCCCTAGATTATCTGCTGAAAACATCTTAGGCCCCAAGGGAGCACTGAAGAAGCTTTGTATACATTACATTCCTAAGTAGCGGTAAATATAAAACTATATACTATATTTACAATACCAGAAATCTAAAAGTCCCAAAATATACATTACAAAACTCCCAGTGACATCCATCAAAACCCTGGAATCTATCCAAATAACCAACACCCAGGAAACACTCACCCTTCAAAAAGGGCAGTGCAAGAACCTCTTTACCTGCGAGCCTAATCTGCTCGCCTAGTTGGATCACCTGTGTTGACCCTATGAGTCCAATCTTATTTTGATAATGACAAATCACTTGGTATTTGATTTGTGCATTGAGATTGTGAGCAGGAATATTATTTAGCATGCATGAAAGGTGAATGAGTCATGGAAGCCACGAGAAGTAAAGCATATACACCTGGCATAACCCATGGAACAAAAAGTGAAGAAGGATGAAGGAACAAGCTTCTAGTTGAAGACTTTAATGGGAATTGGTATCTAGATTTGATGTATTTACATGTCATATGATATATTTTGAAGCTCAATTACATCTTAGATTGACCTTAAGACTCATGCATCTCATCAACAATTTATTAGAAATAGTTCTAAGTTGAAATGAATTTTTGAGGCAAATTATTAGAGGCCTCGTCGATGAACCCCTTGGTCTTGTCGACGAACATATGAAGTCCACTTGGCGATGAACATATTGTCTCATTGAAGAGAAAATACTGAGAGCACTAAAATTTCAGATAGGGCTCTCGTCGATGAACTCATAGCCTCGTCGACGAACGAGTGTTATACACTTGTCAACGAACTTACCCATTCGTTGACGAATGTCGGGGCGCTGACTTACGTTTTAGCGTGAACACAGACGCAAAACCCTTATTTTTAAATGATCCAACGACCAAGATTCAATCTGAGAGTGAGAACATTATTTGAACACACCCTAAACCCTAGAGACAGGAAGAGACACACGTTAGAGAGACTAATATGGTGATCTTGTACTAAGTGAGCCTTCACTCATAAGATTTTGCTAATACTCTACTGCATTCATACTCTTTGGGTAAATCAACTTAGCTTTTTCAAAGGGATTTAAATCTACGCGTCTTGCAAAAGATCCTTGGCGATTGAGGTTTGATAAACTTGTGATTGTTTGTGGCATATATATATATTTCAAAGATTTTCTATCTCTCTTACTCATAGATCTGCTATTTTTATTGACAAGCAAAATTCATGTGTTATTACTTGATAAGTTTTATTTGAGAAAGGATTTTTGCTAAATGGTTGAATATTTGTGATATTCAAGTTTATACTTTCATTTAAAGATTTGATATTTGTTTATTGCGAAAACTATTTGATTGAAAATTCTCAGAGCATCTAAATACATATTCTTAAGGAATATCCTTTAAATATAGAGTTTAAGTTTTTGGAATATTTAAAGTCATATTTTTATTCAAAGATTTAATCTTGCAAAATATTTGATAGCGAGAACGTAGATCTACGTATTATTCTAGTATATTTTAAAAGGATCTCTTTTTATATTCTTGCATAAAGTATTCAAAAATCAAACCCAAAGTTTTGCAAAACATTTATTTATAAAAATTATTTTTGGGAGATATTGATTAAAGCGTAGATTTGTGAAGCATATCATTCTTAATATGTAAAGATCATATTGGTGCATACACATTAAGCTTCAAGAATTTATCATATGATTATGTTTTAGGATTTATCTTGTACTCACTAGCTTTGTGTAGAAGCATTTGAGTTTTTGTAGAAATTGTAATTCCATTTTGTATACATGGTTTGGGTTGTGAACCGGGACTGAGGAGGAAGCTACACCTCTTGTAAGTAGCAGGTTGTAAGGGAAGCTCTGTCCTAGTTAAAGGAGCGGATTATTTAGTGGAATCCTTGAGAGAGTTACTCAAGGCAAGGACGTAGGCTGGGGTAGGTCGAACCTCGTAAAATTGAGTTTGCATCTCCTTACCCTTACCTCTATTTAAATTTCATGTAATCATATTGTGTATGTGTTGATCAATTGGTGAATGATTGAATAATTGGGTAATATTGTATGCTTGATAAAGAAACATATAAAATTACTCATTGGGTTGATTAATTTAAAAAAAAATTGATTAAGGTAGTAATTAGTAGCTTGGAACTTTGTAATTTATTGTTTTCAAAATTAGAACCTAAAAGACTTATTTTTAAAAATACCCAATTCACCCCCCTCTTGAGATAATACCGTAATTCACAACCTAAAAAATGTTAAGTCACTGGGATGAGACAACGCTTAGTAAGAGGAGATATGCTATCACTAGTGTGTGGCAACTGAGTTACAAATTTAATATACTGATATAATACTGAAACTGTAACACAGGTAGTCTGGTATACTGTACAGATTACATTTATTATAATTTAAAATACAACTGTATATCTGAGTTTTCTAGCTACACATAATTCTAGTATTATAATAAATTTGCTGTTGTACTGTAAATCTGTGTATATAGAAACAATTGTGATAATACCCTAAGAACTGAATGTCATGATTTAACCCCTTATGATAAGGTTGTGCGGCCCATAGGCGGGACTTAACTTTGGTTGGCCCACCAGGTAAGTCAATCTGAAACTCTACCAATCACCAATCTGGCCCACTGCAATCTCTCCAAGTGCAATAACTAGTCTCTACCTCGTCAAACCGGCCTCCTCAACCCAGAACACTGGGGAGACTGCAATCTCTCCATAGACACGGTTGACGGAATCCACATACTATCTAAGATATGTGGTTGCACTCTGATATGAAAATAACAATGGTACTGTGCTCTACTAACCGAACATAACTTGATTTATCTGGGTCTGATACTGTATATATTATTTTTATATTTATCCTACTATTTTCATCATGTTTCCAAAATAACCATAACACTATAAATCTGAACTAAAAATACTGTAATATCTGAATAACATAACTGTAGTATCTGATTGTTATAACTGTATGATTGACTGAATAATCTGTAATATCTGAGTGTTATGGTTTTGGAAAGCATAACATTCTGTAATTACTGTAAAATACTGGTCTATAAAATATCTGTAAAATTTGTCTGATAAAAATATGACTGGTAAATATATCTGTCAGTATATATATACACTGTAAATCATGATATTCTGATAAACTACATAAATTATGTATGAGACAAATATCTACTCAGACCACACAATTAATACAACTCATATTCTGAAATCTATAAAACTATATAATTTTATACTTTATACCTTAATAAACAAATACTATAATTTTTCTAATAATATTTCTAAATTTCCTAGTAAAGCATATTTCCCTTACCCATCTTACTGGGTGGCTAGCCTCTACTCAACTCTCACACTCTCGGTGTACCAACCCCATAAACCTACATTTACATGTACAAATCCTCCAGTAAATCAATACACCCATATTTCCGCATATTCATAATTTCTTGAACTATAATTTACCTGAACTCCCGAACAGATACTTGTTGGGGTCCTCAACCTATGACTACGGGGCCCAAAACACCCTATTCCTGAAAATATAACACCCCAATTTATTCCACAAAACACTAGTATATCCTCATAGAATACAAAATATGATGCCAAATAATACTAGTAATACTGAAAATACTTAAAAAATCTACTTACCCAAAATTTGGGATGATTCCCAAACTACTCAAATTGAATTTCGCTCTAGATAGGTTGTAGAGAAACTCCACAGGATCATTGTGGTAGCTTCTGATCGTTGAATCGAGGAGAATCGAAGTTAGAAATCTAGAGAGAAGTGGCAGAAACCGTTTTCTAGAGAGAGAAAATGAGAGAGAGATTTCACTGAAAACTCACTTTCTTCATATTTATAGGTGGTTGGTCACGTGGCCTCGTCAACGAGTCCATGAAGGTGATTTATCGACGAAGACGGTGCCCTCACTAACGAAATTCAGGCCCTGAGAATAGCCTCTCGGTAAATTCTCGTCAACGAGACACGCGTCCACGTCGACGAGCTTAAGAAGACGATTTGTTGACGAGACTTTGTCCCTTTTGTGAAATTTCCCTTTCTTTCTTTCCTTTTCTTATTATTTAATTACTATAAATTCTCTAGGTCTCTATATTCTCCCTTCCTTATAAAATTTCGTTCTCGAAATTTACTATTTGTACTATACACCACTCTCTAAAGAAAATTGGCTACTTATTTTATTAATTACCCTCACTTATGGCGGAGGAATATCGTGGTTACATTCAAGGTCCTAGGAGATTACAAATATACCCATAAAATAAAATTCTCCCAAAACCAAAACATTACCTATCCTATAATCTAAAATACAACCATATATATTAGTCAGTGTTGTTTAGGTAAAGACAAAGTTTTTTTAGTGTAAAGTGATATATAACTAATATTATAATTCATTAAATAAGTGTGGGTACTTCTGTATAATTTCTTCCTCAAGCTCCCACGAAACTTCTTCTATAGCATGGTTTCTCCACAAAACTTTCACTAACTAAATTTCCTTGGTACGCAATTCCTGTGTCTTCCAGTCTAAGATCTGTACTAGTGTTCCTCATACGCTAATGAATATTTAAACTTTATTTCTGCATAATTGATTATGTGGGACGGGTCTAGGATGTATTTCCTTAGCATGACAACATGGAATACATCGTGTATTCTAGACAAAGCTAGTGGCAGAGTTAGCCTGTAGGCAACTGACCCCACTCTCTCAAGTATCTCAAAATGACCAATATACCTAGGGCTTAACTTGCCCTTCTTCCCAAATCTTATAACCCCTCTTAGAGGAACTATCTTTAAGAATACCCGATCCCTCACATCAAATTCTAACTCTTGGCGGCGAGTGTCTGCGTAACTCTTCTGGCAACTCTAAGCCGTACTGATTCTTTCTTTAATTAATCGGACTTTACTAGATGCCTACTACACCATCTCCAGACCCAAAATTAGCCTCTCGCCTACTTCATCCCAGAAAAAAGGAGAACGACACCTCCTACCATAAAGCGCCTCATAAGGTGCCATGCCGATGCTGGCCTGATAGCGGTTATTGTAAGCAAACTCAACCAACAACATAAACTGATCCAGCTACCCCCAAAATTCAGCACGTATGCACATAGCATATTCTCTAATATCTGGATCATCCTCTCAGTCTGACCATTTGTCTGAGGATGAAAAGCAGTGCTAAATGCTAACTGTGTTCCCATAGCCTCCTGAAAGCTTTTCCAAAATCGTGAAGTAAACCGAGGATCTCGGTCGAAGACTATGGATACCGGTACACCATGGACGCGTACTATTTCCTAAACATATATTTCTGCCAATTTGTACATGGAATAGTTGACTTTAATAGGGATGAAGTGAGCGGTCTTCGTCAAATGATCAACGATCACCCAAATAGCATTCAACCCATGTCGCACTAGTGGTAGCCCAGTAATAAAATCCATAGAGACGTGATCCCATTTCCACTCTGGAATGAAGAGTGGCTACAACTGCCCTGTGGGTCTCTAGTGCTTAGCCTTTATCTGCTGGCATGTCAAGCATTGCTTTACAAATTCAGCGATATCATTCTTCATGCCGCTCCACCAAAAGGATTCTCGTAAATTCCGATACATTTTAGTACTACCTGGATGTATGGTGTATAGGGATCTGTGAGCCTTCTCCAATATAGTACTCTTGATCTCAGTATCTACAGGAACACATAGTCTGGTACAGAACCGTAGGGCTCCATCATCTGATAAGCTAAAATCCTCTTCCTGTCTGTCTTACACTTTCTCTATCAACTTTGCTAACTCTGGGTCAAAATTCTTACTAGCTTTAATCCTTTCTTGCAAAATAGGTCGAATCACCAAGTTAGCAATGAATGACTGGTGATCATCCTCTATCAGCTCCATGCCTAATCTCTCCAAATCCATTAGAATAGGGTGCAGAATCTCCACTGTTGATAATACCGCTCCCATGAACTTTCAGCTCAATGTATCAGCCACCATGTTTGCTTTCCCTGGATGGTAGCCAATAGTGCAATCATAATCTTTAATAAGTTCTAACCATATTCTTTGCCTCATATTCAATTCCTTTTGAGTTAAGAAATACTTCAAACTTTTGTGGTCCGTAAAGATTTCACATTTCCCTCTGTACAGATAATGCCTCCAAATCTTGAGAGCGTACACCACTGTAGCTAGTTCCAAATCATGCACAAGATAGTTTTTCTCATATTTTTTAAACTGCCTAGAAGCATATGCAATAACCTTGTCGTCCTATATCAATAAGTGCCCAAGTCCTTTTAGGGATGCATCACTGTATATCATGAACCCATCCTCTCTTGATGGAATAGCTAACACTGGGGCGGTGACCAACCGCTGCTTCAATTCCTAAAAGCTCTGTTCACAGTCATCGGTCCATTCAAACCTCACATTTTTCCTTATGAGTTGCGTCAACGAACCCGATAATTTGGAGAACCTGTCAACAAAGCATCGGTAGTAGCCTGCCAAACCCAGAAAAATTCTAACCTCTTGGATATTCCCTGGTCTCACCCAACTCACCACTACCTCTATCTTACTTAGGTCAACTGATATGCCATCCCCGGAGATCACATGACCAAGAAATGTAACTTGCCTTAACCAGAATTCACATTTCTTGAATTTTGCGTACAACTTCCTTTCTCTTAATGTTTGCAACACCAACCTCAAATGATGCTCGTGCTCCTCAAAACTCCTCGAGTAGACTAATATATCATCTATAAAAACTAGAAAGAACTTATCCAAAAACTGATGGAACACCCAATTCATTAAATCCATAAATATTGCTGGTGCATTAGTCAACCCAAATGGCATCACCAGAAACTCGTAATGCCCATATCTAGTTCGGAATGCCGTTTTCGAAATGTCTTCTGTCCTAACTTTCACCTGATGGTAACCCGATCGAAGGTCAATTTTAAAATAGACCTGGGTCCCTTGGAGCTAATCAAACAAATCGTCGATCCTGAGAAGAGGATATTTATTCTTGACTATTAGTTTATTTATTTTTCGATAATCTATGTACGTCCTCATGGTCCCATCTTTCTTCTTTTCGAATAGAATTGGTGTTCCCCAGGACGACACACTGGGCCTGATAATTCCTTTATCCAGAAATTCTTGCAATTGATCTTTTAGTTCCTTTAACTCGGCCGGAGCCATTCGGTAAGGTGCTTTAGATACTGGTGCCAACCCCGGTAGAAGATCCACGGTAAATTCAACTTCACGGTCTGGTGGTAAATCAGGTAATTCTTCTGAAAAAACGTTTGAAAATTCTTTAACCACGGGAATATCTATATGTTTCAGTTCTTCTTTTGGCAATTCTTTTATGTAGGCAACAAATCTTTAGCAACCATCTTGAATAAGCTTCCTCACCTGAATAGCTAACACAAGTTGTGGTCAAGCGCGCACACGTGAACCAATAAATCTGTATTCTTGCTCACTAGGAGGTTTGACAACCATCTTGAATCAATTTCCTCACCTGAATAGCTGACACAAGTTGTGGTGAAGCCCGCACACATGAACCAATAAATCTGTATTCTTACTCACCAGGAGGTCTGAAAATCACTTCTTTTAAATGACAATCAATATTGGCATGATTAATTGCCAACCAATCCATACCCAATATTACATCAAACCCCTGCATCTTTAATATCACAAGATCAGCTGGCAGTACTTTTCCCTGAATGGCTACTAGAAAATCCCTAAGTGCCTTCCTACACCTCACCACTAATCCAGTCGGCATAGCTACAACCAACTCAACATCTAACAACCTTGCCTCATACCCAGTTAATTTAGCATACCCCGATGAAATAAAAGAATGGATGGCACCCCTGTAAAAAAAAACAACAACTTTATACGAAGAAATGGTAAAGGTACCCGTGACTACGTCTCCAGTTGCCTCGGCATCACCCGACATCAATGCATAGACCCTCACCAGTGCAGTGTTCCTCTGTTGGCCTCGACGGGGCACCTAATAACCTCCCCGAATTGGTTTGGGAGCTGGTGCCTGGGCTAACGATCCCTAACATGACCAAGACCTATGCCCGGGTCTCCCACAACGATAGCTGACGTTCTCTCCCATCCTACATTCACTTGGATGCCTCCAGTCACATTCGGGACAAATAGGAATAGCCTGTCCACCCTAAGAACCACTGCACCCCATCATCTGTTCTTGAATTTCTCCATATTGGTCTCCTTTCCACGGTCCCTGGCTAGAACCCGCCTAGAAATCTTAAGGCGTGGGCCTCTTCCTCTGACTCTGAGCTGTGGCACCCCTCTGTATGCCACTCTCGATAATAGTAGCTCTGTCCACCACCTCCACGAATGTTTGAGCTCGAAAATCGATGACTTGCTCAAACAAATTCTGCCTTAGACATTCCTCAAATTTCCTTACTTTCCTCTCCTCGTTTGGTGCCAAGTGTGGGGAAAATCGAGACAACTCAATAAATAATGTTGCGTACTGTGATACTGTCACCTGCCCCTGAGCTAAATGCAGGAATTCTACTACCTTCGCACTCTGAACGATAGCAGGGAAATATTGCTCGAAGAACAGCTCCTTGAACCAACTCCATGTCACTAGCATAGGATCAAGTCTCTGTTCCTCAATTAATCGTGCTGATCTCCACCAGCGCTTTGCCTCTCTTATCAATTTAAATGTCGCAAATACTACCTTATGTTCATTTGTACATGAAAGCACCGCCAATATCTCCTTAATTTCCTAAACCCAATTTTCAGCCACAATCGGGTTAGCTCCTCCAACAAAGGATGGGGGCTTCATCCGCGTAAACTACTAGATCGTGCAGCCATGCTCCCCCGAGCTCCTAGCCATCTCAGCCATCACCTGATGGATGATGCTGCGCAGTACTACATCAGAATCTCTACCCCCCATACTAGAAGGTCCTGCTCCGTCACCCCCAGCATTTGTACCACTACTCCCTGAGTTCATACTGAAAAGATGAAGAACATAATATAAGGACCCTATCTCCTATACCGATCTAATTTATTTTATCTAATTGAACTCTCATATTCACTATCAACTACCCTCCCTAGTCCTAACTCAAAATTCAATCTTGTAGCCTAGACACAGCTCGTCAATAGTTTACTATGACTTTCCTGAAATCTTCATCCCAGGAAAGACATAGAAATCACCATGAAAATCCTGTACCCAGACCATAGAACCTGTTAGTTTTACCGTGATCCCAAGAGGGGGGGGGTGAATTGGTACTCTTAAAATTTAAGCCCTAGGTAAATCTCCTAACAACAGTATATTCACAACCCTATGGTCAATCTAGTGCAAGTAATGTAAATATGTACCAAAAATTAAATAGAGCAATTTAATTAACAACACATACACCAGAAAGCAGTAAAGGAGAGTGACATGCAGAAATGTTATCGAGGTTCGGCAAATTGCCTACATCCCTACCTTGGCTAACAAGCACAAGGATTACCATTATACTTGCTCACTTAAACGGGTGGAGCGGCACCTAAACAAATCAGGTCAATTAGCATAGGGCTGACCTCAACCTTTATAACTAATCCTTACCGGGCTGGATTACCGCCCCCTCAGGCCACGCCTGGAAACACTCAGTATCATAACAATGAGATTGGTACAGTGATTATACTTTCATGTAAAGCAGATGTGTACCCAGTTACATGAAATCACATTTACCACCAAATGATATAATAAGTAAGCTCAATGTGGTTTAATATATCTACTCTCAAATATATTTACAATCAGTGTAATCAGTGCACGAGAGTGCAAACCAATATGATCTTTGTATCACATGATGTATTCAATCTAAATGCTCAAACAAAGATATCAGTCAAACTTCATATATTTCAACCAGCAGATTTTCTCAATTGTATAAACCTCAAGTAATGTATAAGTTTGGTTTGCAGAAAGAGATTCAATCTTTGTGTTCAACAGATGATATAACTCAATGAATATTGCAACAAAGATTTTCATCATATAAACAAATATCTCTTCAAATATTTTTCAAGATAAAATACACTAGATATATGAAAATGATTTGAAAAGATTTTGCAACCAAAATCAAATACGAACTGCTTAAGATGTTGCAATGAATATGCAATACTCAGAAGATCAAACGAAGTCTTCTTAGGAAAGACTTATTAATAAAGTCCCCTAAGAATACTTAACGTTTTTCTCTCAAATAAAATTGAATCAATCAAGCACAACACTTAGGAGAGCAAACCTATATAGCAATCAACACTCAAATTAAACTTACAAAGGATTTTTGGCAATGAGGTAAGGTAAGAATGAGTGTATGGAGCTTAGAAAAGAGTAGTAAGAATTTTGGAATTGAGAGAGAATATTTCTAATCAAGTTTGCTAATCTTGTTGCTAATCATTCCAAATGAAGGGGTATATATAGGCTTCCCCCTGATTATAATCGTTAAGGACACAAATGGAATAATTATAAAAGTTTTAATGTTATTTAATTAATTTAACCCCATTAAAAAATTGTTAACTGTGGTAAATTTTTGGGGCAACCCGAGAGCATCGGTCGACCGAGGCAAGTCAGTTGACCTAAGTTCTTGAGGTTCGGTCGACCAGGCATTAAATGTCCTGTGAGTTCGGTCGACCGGACTTGTAAGTCCAAAGGCGATTTCTCCTTTTTGTGAGGTTCGGTCGACCGGGAAGATTTTGAACTAACTCGGTCGGTCGACCAGGGCGTTGCAATGTAATATGGGTTCGGTCGACCAGGTGGTCAATAAAGTTGATTCCTAGAGGGTTCGGTCGACCGAGGTCAAATGAACTATAAGAGTTCGATCGACCAGGTTGTGGTCAACCTGTTGACCCAGCACCGGTTCGATCGATTGAGCATTTTTCTACAAGGAAGTTCGGTCGATCGAGTGTGCACATTTAGTGCCATTCAGTCCTGTTTAAGCCAACAATCGCTCTATTCAAATGACTAAACATGTGTATGCATGAGTGAGTGTCCTAGGGTCATTTCTAGGTCCTTTTTAGTTATGAGCTTACTTATCACATCATGCAGGTGATGTGTGTGATTATTACAAACCAAGTCCTATTTACTATTACAGACCCTTTGAATGAAAATGAAATAAAATACAACACATATATATTGGGTCTTCAACTTCACTCTCTCTTTGTGCTATCATTATGATTTTCCAATTTGAATATGAAATTGGAATAGCTTCCCAAGGGGAGGGGGGAGTGAATTGGGATTTAAAAATTTTATTCCCCTTTATCTTAGTTCTTTTGAATTATAACAATAATCAAAACTTAAACACAATCACAAAATTTTTCTAGAATAATCACAATCAAAATAATATAATCTATCACTCAATCCTTGTAACAATAGCCCTGTATCAATGAGAAAATTTGCTGAACTTGTATCACAGTTACACTTCTTCCTAATGTTCAGCTTTTAAATAAATTTTTAGATTAATAAGTCAAGGATGATCAACCAATGTAGTCCTTTTCGATTTTCGCAATCAATGCTGATCAATCCAAAACAAATTACCTTCATGTCTATTTAACAACCGAACACTCAGAATTTATGAATTTTAAAGCAACCACACAGATTGTATCTTTTGCTGAAAATAAAGAGTATGGAAGAGAAAGAAGAACACAGGGTTTTAGGAGGTTCGACTTCAACACAGTCTACGTCCTCACCCTTGGCAAAACCACCAAAGGATTCACTATCACCGTTCCTTTACCAGGTAGAACAATATGACTCACTCGAAAAATAAGTAGCTCGGAAGTTATCCCAAGTATAGGAGTTACATCGTGTAATACTCAGCCCAAGGGCTAGATCGTCTCCTCAGGAAATGCATTTTAATTTCAAATTTTACGTTCGTCCAATCGAAAATAAAAATACAGTGAACTCAGTTCAGATTCGGGATCTCAAAGGTGTTTGATTTTACTTTTGACAAATTAAATAACACGTGAATTAAAACTCTAAACCTAGCATGCACTGAAATTGAGAGCAAAAATGAAAACTCTAATCTACTTAAGGAAACACTAAAACACGTGTTAATCAAAATTGGTAACCTAGAACATGGGATTAAAAACATGCAATAAAAACTCAATCGGATTCAAAAAACGCAATAAAGACCAGAACTTTAACACAATCAAGAACTTGAACCACAATCACAAATTAAACACAACCATGAACTCTAACGAAAAGAAAACATTCCAATGATAACGGAACACGGAAAAAAAAAAAATGAACTTTAACAAACCGACCCTAACTAAACCGAGATTTGACAAAAAAAAAATTAAACTTTCTTGAAAAACAACTAATTAAATAGATAAATAATTCTAACACAGACTTAATTGAAAGAAAAAGAAAATAAGTAAATAGATAAATAAATACTGTAAGAAGAATGAAGAGCCTAAATAAATACCCCAATAAAAATGTGTTCTTTAGTAAAAAAAAGTTATAAACAACAATCAAAGTCTAAAACAAAAAAACTTTAATACAATTCAAATCATTTTAATCCAATACTCAAGCGATTAATAATAATAAAATAAACATAAAGAAAAGTTGAGAGAGAGAATAAGAGAGAGAGAGAATAAAGGCTCATGGAGGCTTTCAGCCAAGGTAGTGTTGCAAAGAATGCTTGAACCCGCAGGCAATGGAGGCTATTGGTATGTTTCTGGTGCTCGGGTTGCTGATCTGTAACTGGAGCTGCTGCTCGGGTGAAGTCCTGGCCGAGGGCTGGAGCTTGGTGGCTGGTTCGTACTGCAGAGACTGGTGTGGCTTGTGGGAGCTGCAGCTAGGAGAAGGTTGGAGCATAACAGATAAGGAGAGGGAGAGAGAAAGATAGGGGAAGAGAACGAGAATGAGAAAAATAAAGCAGAAGGAGAGTTTGGGAGAGAAGAGCAGGGAGAGAAGGAAAACCAAGGAAAGAAAAGAGAAAGGAAGAAGGGAGAAGGGGCGGGGCTCACCAAGAAAAGAAGAAGGAGAAAAAGAAGATTTAAAGGGGATAGGGAGAAGCCCTATGATCCAGCTGGAATCCGACCCGACCCGGCCCTGCATGGCTGGGTCAAATCAAAGCTCATTTAAATATAATTTTTTTTTTCATTCTCCGTGATCACGACTAAATTTGACCTTCTTGGAGCTCATTTCTCTAGAAACTCAAAACATAGAAGTTATAGATAATCCTTTCTTATTTCTCTAGAATTTTGAATCATCTTGATTAGAGCTCAAATAGAAAAGTTATGCACAAATTACAAACTAATTCCGGTTTCGACTCCTGGGAATTTTTCTACAATAAAAAATTATCAAAAATTCATAAATTGTTCAATAAAACTAAAAAATGATAAATAGGGTACTTTGTTAAAATATTGAACCTAATTAGATATTTAATTAAAAATAGGAATCATAATGTCCGGATTAAGATGCCTAATTACGCAGTTTTGGCGCGTAATCACAATACCAGTTACAACACTCCTTGGGTAAGGCTAGAGCCCATCTTCTCCAAACAATATCCCCTTGTTTGGTCTAACGATTCAGCACTCGAACCGTCAATTAATCTGTTACAAAGATATAAAACAAGGCGTACAAGAACTTGCTCCTCAAAGAGATGATTAGTACAAATTGAAAAACTATGCACTTCAGTAAATTCAGAATATGAAAATTCAATACGAAGCTCTAAAGATTTATCACCGTAAGTATCTTTCAATAGATGAAAGAATCAATAATCGATGCACAATCACAGTGAGAAACTCAGTAAGACTTCAGAGATTTTCGTGAGTGATGAGAGTAATGGAGAACTTTTAGAATTTAAGTAAGCTTTGAGAGAGTATGATAGTGTTAGAATTGGTGTATTCCCAAGAGGGGGGGTGAATTGGAATTTTCAAATTTATCACCTAGGTTAAATAAAATACTCATATAAAACAACCTAGGGTTGGTCTATATAATTCCAAATGCGCAGATATAAAAGATATGTGGAAATTTAAGTTAAGCGCATCATTCACATAATAACATACGCGTGCGGTAAATGTAAAGTGCAGAAATGTAAATAAACACACGATATGTTATCAAGGTTCGGCCAACAGTGCCTACGTCCCCGCCTCAAGCTCGCAAGCTAGAGGATTCCACTAATAGCTCACTTAAGGGTGGAGCGGCACCGTTTACAACTAGGTCAAATTAACACAAGGCTGACCTCAACCTTAACCAGGTCAATTAGCTAGGCTGGCCTCAACCTACACGCCTTAACAGGACGACGCACCTAGCTTTCCTAACCGGGTCTAAGCCAATCCGGGACTATTCTAGGGCTAGTCTCCCTCTTCAGGCCCGTGCCTGGAAATACAACCAAAGTGTATTACAATCAAATGGTACAATGATTGTGCTTTCGTGTAAAGCAGATATGTACCCAGATGCGCGCAATAACAAACACCACAGTATGATTCAATATGTAAGCTCAGTGTGGTTTATGATGTCTACTCTCAAATAAATTTACTATCGTGTAATGCGTACGTGAGAGTGTCAATCAAGTAGTCTTTGTATCACAAGATATTCAGGCAAGATGTTCATATAAAGATACTAGCCAAACAAAATATATATGTATTACAATGAGCGGATTTTCTCAATCGTATTATGCTCTAGTAATGTATATGTTTGGTTTGCAAAAGATATATAATCTTTGTATCCAGCAAACAATATGTAGGTCAATGAATATTGCAATAAAGATCAATATCACATAAACAAATATCTTTTCAAAGTTATATCAAGATAAATCCCACAAGATATTTGGAAATGTTTTGAAGAGATTTTGCAATCCAAAAACAAATACAAACTACACAATATATTGCAATGAGTGTGCAATACTTGGAAGTTTAATATAAGTCTTCTTAGGAGAGACTTATTAACAAAGTCCCCTAAGAATACTTGGGTTGACTCTCAATTAAAATCGTTACAAACAAGTACCACACTTGGGAGAGCAACCCTAGAAAACAACAACACTTAAATCACACTTACAAAGTATATTTGAGTGGAAGATCTGGTAAGAATAAGTATTAGAGACTCAATAAATGAGTATTTTAAACTTTGGGATTTTCAGAGAATTTTTCTTAATTAGATATCCTAATCTGTTACTAATTTTCTCAAATGAACTTGTATATATAGGCAAGGGAGAAAATATGACCATTGGGGACCTATAGGGTATTATTAGAAAAGTCTAATGACGTTTAAGGCATTTTAACCCTGTTTAGAAAAATATTAACCACGGTAAAATTGGACCAACCCGAGAGGTCCGGTCGACCAGAAGTGGTTCGGTCGACTAGGACTCAAGTAGCTCGGTCGACCGGGGGCATTTTGAACTGAGTGGTCGGTCGATCGAGAAAGGGCGATTTTCAAAAAACACCGAGGTTCGGTCGACCGGGGCCTTTTTGAACTATAGGGCTCGGTCGACCAGACCATTGGGAATTCTTCCAAGACCCTTCGGTCGATCAGGTAGTTGGAGTTCAAATCTGGTTGGTCGACCGGGAGGTAAAAAATTTGACTCCTAGGAGGTTCGGTCGACCGAGGTCAAATGACCTACAAGGTCTCGGTCGACCGGGTCTGGGTCAAACTGTTGACCCGGACAGGTTTCGGTCGACCGGGCCAAATTGAATTGAGTTGGCCAGTCGACCGAAAGTGCACCAAGTGTGCATTTTGGTCCCTTCTTGTAACATATAAACCCTATTCAAGTGCCTATTACATACAAGTGCAAAGGTGAGTGTCCTAAGGTTACTTGGGGTCCAATTTGAGATCACCAAAAAATTCCGGTGTCGGTCGACCGAAGGTTCACCCTAAGGTCTTTCTATGGTTCGGTTTGAGCTTTGGTAGTAAATCATACATTTGATGTGCGTGAGCTTATTACAAACCGAATGCCCTAATTACTATTACAGACCAATATAAATATATTACAAAGAATATGATTTGGTCTTCAAGCTTTTCTTGCTTTGTGCACATCTTGATCTTATCATTTTTTATTCCTGCACAAAACCTCAAACGTTCATTAGATACAATGATATTTGTCATAATCAAAACCGGGCGTGACCAATCAGGTCAACAGATAGCTGAATTGATTTCTTAGTGTCTAAATTTATGAACCTTGAGGGTATTTATAGATGTAAAACGGCTTTGTGCTTGTTCCCCAAATTTACTTGGAGTAGGGTCCAAGTTGTAAATTAGTTTGGGCTTCAAATAATTTAAATTTCAAAAATATGCCCTTTGAGTATTTTGAAAATTTCCGTAAGCCAGACGACTATGTAGTCATTGGAAGTCGTCTGTCCATGTATATCATATATATTTTTTCAAATAGGAAAGGTGGCAGTCAGCTGTCCTCATGGTGGCAGTCGTCTGTCATTAAACAAATTTATTTTTCAAAACACACAGAATGGTGGTAGTCGGCTGGCAAAACACACACAGATGACTCACTGGTCACTGGCAGTCGTCTGTCAATTGCTTGACAGTCATCTATCAGGCTTCTGACTTGTGTTTAAAATGCTTTAAAAACTTGCCAATTGTCTGTCACTAGACAGACAGTCGTTTGTCAGCTAATTGTTTCTCTTTTCAAGTCATTTTTAATTTCTCTCTCTTTTGTTTAATTAACCTTGGAATTTTAACTTATTTTAACTTTGAAAAAAACGTGTTCCAAGATTTTAAAACTAAGATTTCTAAGTGCCTTTGCCTTAATGAGCTTCAAAAAGAAATTTCATATTTGAATAAACTTTGAAGTACTTACAAAGCTTATTTTACAAACATATTTGAAACTTCTTTGCTTTTAGTCCTTTTGATGCTGCTCTTTAATCTTTCAGACTTCTATGAGCTTTCATTATGGATCTCGGGTATTCATGGATGACTTTCCTTGTTCCTTGATCCTTGTAGGCTTTCATGTCGGGGTATATGAAATTTGAGCAAATCATCTTTGCCTGAAATAATATCACCTGAAAACCCATTAGATAACTTTACTTTGTTATCATGAAAATCAAGAGTTTGTAAGCCTAACTAGGCCAACAATATCCCCTCTTTTTAATGATGACAAAGAAAGGGTAAAGATATAATTAATGCTCCCCCTGTCAATAAGCATAGACTTAAAATAATCGCATTAAGACATAATTTTAGAAGAGTGAAAGTTTCAGATTTATCATTGAAGCATATTCATACATAAAACTTATAATTCATAGAACTCGTAGTACATCAAACTGAAAATACAAATACATATACATAGACTCCTAGACTTTGCTCACACATATACTCCCCTGATGACATCAACAAAAAGGCATAATACATCTAGTAACTAAGTATGTGTAGCATACAACATATCAAAAAGTTCAAATTTGAAAAGTCTATGGTCAAGTATCAGAAGCTGTGTCACTATCTTCAGCAATTCCCTTTCCTTTGGATTGCTGTGATCCTTCTTCTTCTTCATTTTCAGCTTCTTCATCATCATCATTTTCATTACTCTCGTTATCTGAGTCAGTGACATTTTTTTGTGACATGCTGCTCTATTTTGGCAATGCGTTGGTCCAGTGAAGATATTTATCATCAATGTTTGAGATCTTATACTGAAGAGAAGCAAAATTATCCCTCATCTCAGAACTGAAGCTAGAATAGTGTTGATAAAAAGGGAGAAACCAAGGAGGGATATAAACTTCTTTAGGAGCTGGATTCCTTTCTTCTGGTGCTGGTCGTGTTAGTCTATTGCCCCTAAACATCCATCCTTTGGTGTACTTTTTGTAACCCATCCTCTTTAAGGTAGTGGAGGAGAATAGGTTGTAATGGGTTCGCTTCACCGGTTTGGAAGATGGAGTGATGACTTGAAAATGAGCAAATACTAAGGAAAGAATGTCACCATACGGAAGCCCAATTCTAGGAGATTCGAGCTTCATAACCATCCATTTGAGTACAAGGCTGGCTAAATCCAATTTCTTTCCTTTTAATATGCACCACATAACGAAACAATTGAAGAAAGATACATGATCAAAGGATCCTAACCTCAGAATTATATTGTAAGTAATGATCTTGTGAAGGATTTGTGCTTGGAGATTGAGCTGTTTGTATGGTGGAGGATGTCCAAAATAAACGGGTTGATCGTTCATCACAAGAGGCAAAAATTCTTGTGGTGAAAAACCCTGCTCCATAGTCCACTGTTTTTCTATTGGATTGCACTCAAAATCCCCATGCTTGATATGAAGTGTTTTCCGTAATGAGTGTGGAGTAAGTGTTATCTTTTGGCCAAAAACTTCAGTATCAAATCCAACGTCTTTCTTTACCAAGTTTGAGTAGAAAAGCTTAATCTGATATGGGTAATACCCCTTAACTTGGTGAAGAATGAACTTATCTCATCCTATATTTTTGAACAATTCAAGAATCTTAGGGAAATTTTCTTCAAAGAAAGTAACATCCAATACCTTACAAAACATCAGATCAATTGTAGAGATGTGATTTTGGTACAACCCTTTTGCATGAGATGAGACCATCCATTTTTCTAACTTGTAGCCTTTAAAGAAGAAGAGGATGCTTTGTCTTTTTTCCTTACTGTTTTGGTATGAGCCATTTAAATGAAGTTGAAATTCAAGAAACCCTAGGTGTGAATTAATTAGGGTTGTGATGGATGAACGTCGGGAGGAGGTTTGGAAAGGAGAAACTCAGAGGAGAAATGAAGATAAGCTTGTTTAGTGAAGGGGAGACGAATGGACAGGCGTCTGAAGGTTTAAAAGGAGTGTTTTTTATGTTAAATGAATACAACCCGCAGCAAAACAGTCGTCTGTCACCAAGTTGATAGTCGTCTGTCCACTGTCTTTTCACATAGACAGTAGCCTGCTACTTGCCTGCCAGCTATCTGGTAGTTGTCTGCCCTCAACAACTGTTCTTTTCTCTTTTAGTTAACTTCTCTTACATGTGACATTCCTATTTCCCGTCGGATAAATACATTGATCTTCAACTAATGGTTTTGTAAATATATCAGCTAATTGATCGTGAGTGTTAACAAATTCAAGTACTATTTTTTTCTTATCTACATTATCTCTTAAGAAATGATGATGTATATCAATATGTTTGGTTCTTGAATGTGATATCGGATTCTTTGAAATATTTATAGCACTTGTATTGTCACACTTTATAGGGATTATTTGGTATTGTATTTTTAAGTCCCTTAATTGTTGTTTCATATACAAGGTTTGAGCACAACAACTCCCGGCTGCTATGTATTCCGCTTCAGCTGTAGATAATGCTACGTAATTTTGTTTCTTTGAAAACCAAGAAATTAGTGAGTTTCCTAGGAAGTGACAAGTTCTACTAGTTCTCTTTCTATCTATTTTGCATCCTGCATAATCCGCATCTGAATAACTTATCATTTCAAAATCAGTTCCGTTTGGATACCATAAACCTAAATCAAGTGTGCCTAATAAATATCTAAGGATTCGTTTAATTGCGATTTGATGTGATTCCTTAGGAGCCGATTGAAACCTAGCACACATACAAACACTAAACATGATATCCGGTCTACTTGCTGTTAAATAAAGTAAGCTTCCTATCATTTCTCGATTATGTTTGGTATCTACTTGTTTTCCTTTTTCATCCTTGTCAAGACTTGTTGAGGTGCTCATGGGGGTTCCTATGCGTTTACTTTCCTCCATATCAAACTTTTTTAACATGTCTTTGATATATTTAGTTTGATTTATAAATGTTCCATTTTTAGGTTGTTTGATTTGTAACCCTAGGAAGTAATTTAATTCTCCTATCATGCTTATTTCAAATTCCCTTTGCATAGTTGTAGCAAATTCGTTACACAAATCTTCATGAGTTGCTCCAAAAATAATATCATCAACATAAATTTGTACTATAAGTATATCATTATTTTTGGTTTTTATAAATAAAGTGCTATCTATCTTTCCTCTTGAAAAATTGTTTTGGAGTAGGAACTTGCTTAGTCTATCGTACCAAGCTCTAGGAGCTTGTTTCAATCCATATAAGATTTTAGTTAACTTGAATACATGATTTGGATTTTTAGAGTCTTCAAAACCTGGAGGTTGTTTAAAGTAAACTTCTTCATTTAAATAACCGTTTAAAAATGTACTTTTTACATCCATTTGATATAATTTAAAGTCTTTATTTGCTGCATAGGCAAGAAACATCCTTATAGCTTCCATTCTTTCTACGGGAGCAAAGGTTTCTTCATAATCGATGCCTTCTTCTTGATTATAACCTTGTGCTACTAGCCTATCTTTATTTCTTACAACTACCCCAGTTTCATCCTTTTTATTTCTAAACACTCATTTAGTTCTTATGATTGACTTATCTTTGGGTTTAGGTATAAGTTCCAATACTTGACTTCTTTCAAATTGATTTAGTTCCTCCTGCATAGCTATGATCCTAGAATCATCTTTGAAGGCTTCTTCTATATTCTTGGGTTCATCTTGAGATAAGAAAGCATAATGGTTACAAATATTTTTTAATGAGGCTCTAGTGGTTATTCCTTTTGATGGTTCACCAAGAATTTGATCTTTTGGGTGACTTTTAGCATATCTTCATTTTTTAGGTAATTCTTGATTTTCTATGATGTTTTCATTTGATGTTTTATTGTTTTCTTCTTTTATTTCAACATCTTCCTCTTTTTGTGATATATCTTCTTTTTCATCATTCTTAACTTCATAATTATTTGATTCATCAAATGTTATGTGTATTGATTCAATAATAGTAAGACTCCTTTTATTATAAACCCTATAAGCTTTACTATTTGTTGAGTAACCTAAGAAAATTCCTTCATAAGATTTTGCATCAAACTTTCCTAGATCATCTTTAGTATTAAGAATAAAGCATTTGCACCCAAATATATGAAAGTAGGAAATGTTGGGTTTTCTGCCTTTCCATAATTCATATGGTGTTTTGTCTATACTTGATCTTATGGATACTCTATTTATAATGTAACAAACTGTATTCACAACTTCTGCCCAAATGTATTTAGGTAGATTATTTTCGTTTAACATAGTTTTTTCCATTTCTTGGAGAGTTCTATTTTTTTCTTTTTACAACTCCATTTTGTTGTGGAGACCTAGGTGCTGAAAAATTATGATTTATTCCATGTTCATTACAGAATTTATCAACATCTTTGTTTTTAAATTCCCTACCTTGATCACTTCTAAAATTAGTTATATTATAGTCTTTTTCATTTTGTAATTTCTTGCATAAGGTGATTAGCATGTCACAAGCTTCATCTTTGTTTGCTAAGAATAATACCCAAGTAAATCTTGAATAGTCATCTACTATTACAAAAGCATATTTTTTGCCTCCTAAGCTTAAGGTTCTAGTTGGATCGAATAAGTCTTGGTGCAAGAGTTCTAGGGGTTTTTTAGTAGATATGTATTTTTTCTTTTTGAAACTTGTTTTAACTTTCTTTCCTTTTTGGCAAGCATCACACACCTTGTCTTTTATGAATTTAGTATTTAATAATCATTTTACAAGATTTTTCTTAGATAATTTGGATAAAAGATCCATACTAGCATAACCTAGTTTCCTATGCCACAACCAACTTATTTCATTCATTGCTGCCAACCAAGTTACGTTTTGATTTACTAAATTCTCAAGGTTTATACAATAAACATTATTTATCCTATGGGCTATAAATAAGGTTTCATTGTTTTTAGGATTTTGGATAACACATTTTTCTTTCTTAAAAGTTATTTCAAACCCTTTGTCACTTAATTGGCTAATTCTTAAAAGATTGTGTTTTAATCCTTCTACTAATAGCATATTATCAATAGTACGGGAATGTTCTTTACCTATTCTTCCAATGCCAATAATTTTACCTTTGGCATTGTCGCCGAAGGTGACGCATCTCCCATCCTTTTGTTTCAATGTAGTGAACTTGGTCCTATCACCGATCACGTGCCTTGAACATCCGCTGTCCACGTACCATTTAGCCATTGACGGTGTAGTCCTAAAGCATACCTACAATGAGGGATTCATTGTGTTAGTCTTTGAAACCCAAATTCTTTTAACTTTCTTTGTATTGTTTTTAGTTCCATTATTGACTTTCTATTCTCCTTGAACTTTAACATACTTTCTTTTTAGTGGGCAATTGAACATTACATGACCTTTAGTCTTGTATATGTAGCAAGCGGTGTGTTCATGTTTGTTGATTGAAGAAGTACTAGCATATTGCTTGGCTTCCTTGACAAAGTATCCCATGTATAATTTTTTACTCTTTTTATTTGTTTTTCCATTATAACCTATACCTTCTTTATTTCCATGTAGTCTTTGCTGTCCAATCATTTTTTCAAAATTTTCTTTTCCTTTGGTGAAGTTATATATAATTCTCTCCTGATTCTCTACTGATTTCTTAAGTTTATTTATCTCTAAATTCTTTTTATTCAAATCATCTACATGAGTTTTGCCTAACTCTTGAGTTATTTCATTTACTTCTTCTTCTAACTTTTTAATACAAGATTCTTTTTCTTTTTCAATGGTTTTGAAGAATTCAAGTTGTTTCATTAATTCTTTATTTGATCTTTCAAAGTTATATTTCTCTTGGAGATTTTTATTAATCTCTTATGTAAAGAAAACAACTCAGCTTGTAATTCTTTATAGGAAAGCATATTGTCACATGACTCATCATAAGACTCATTGTAAGATTCTGTAGAGGAATAGTAGGAGTTTACCTCTTCGTCATTTGCCATGAAGCATATATTTGCCATCTCTTATCCACTTGATTCATTTTCCATCTCGATGGAGCTTGAAGCATCCTACGTGGCCTTCATAGCTTCCTTTTTTTTCTTCTTGTCTTTCTTGAGCAACGGGCAATCCGACTTGATATGCCCTAGTTTCTTGTAGTGATAGCATATAGGAGGTTCATTCTTACCTTTATTTTATTTTTTGCTTGTCTCTCCTTTTTCAGATTTCTTTTTGTTAAATTTTTTAGGAAACCTTTTGTTTCTCCTATAAAATTTGCCTAATCTTTTAGTGATGAATGCTAATTCATCTTGATCTAAGACGCTTGATTCACTTTCTTCTTCACTTGAGCTGTTACTAAAAGCTTTTAATGCAATTGACCTTTTACACTTGGGTTCATAATTTCTTTCTTTTAAGGTCATTTCATAGGTAAGTAGTGAACCTATGAGTTCATCTAGAGAGGTGATCTTTAGGTTTCTACATTCCGTGATAGCTGTAGCTTTTGGTTCCCATATGGAGGGAAGGCCTCTTAGAATTTTTCTAATCATTTCGTAGGTAGTATAAGTTTTTCCTAAGGCACTTAAGGAATTGATTATGTAGGTAAATCTTGTGTACATACTTGATATGGTTTCATCCGAATTCATTTTGAATGCTTCATGCTTGCTTGTTAACATGTCTATCCTATTGTTTCTAACATCTATTATTCCTTCATATGTTACTTCTAATTTGTCCCATATTTCTTTAGCCATCTTGCAGGCCATGACCCTATTAAATTCGTTAGCATCTAAAGCACAGTATAAAGCATTTATAACGCTTGAATTGATTTGAAGCATTTTATAATCAGAATCAGTCATATCCTTTTTCTCCTTTGGAATCTGTTTTCCATCTACTATCTTAGTGGGAATAAGGTCTCCATCCATAACTACTTCCTATGTTTTCCAATCCATGTGTTGGAGATAGTTTGCGTTCTCTTTTTCCAAAAGGTATAGTGTTGAGTCAGGTGTAATCCCAAGAGGGGGGGGGGGTGAATTGGGTATTTAAAAAAAATTCTAAGGCACTTAGTTACCTCTTACACCCTTCTTATAAATTTACCAACAACTTCTTGTTACTCAATTATGTATGTGTACGGCTACCCTATCTATGTATGCAGTATACTCAATTTAAATGTAATGCAGAAAATAAAGAGTGAAGGGAAGAGAGAGAGGACAAACGCAATTTTACGAGGTTCAGCCGACTTGGCCTACGTACTCGCCTTGAGCAACCACTCAAGGATTCACTAAAACCCTGCTCTTTAAAGTGGGATGGAGCTTCCCGTACAATCTGCTGCTTACAAGAGGCACAACTTCCTCCTACTCTGCTGCTTACAAGAGATACAACTCTCTCCTCATACACCGGTTCACACCCCGAACCGTGTGTACAATAAAATCTGGAAAATAACACTCAAGAAAATGCTTCTAACAAAAGCTTGTGAGTACAATTCAAATTCCTAGCACATTAACATATGATATAACTTGAAGTTCACGAATGTATGAGAAATGATACAATCGTTTGTTGTATGATATGCTTCAACACACAAATTCGTATTTAATCAAAACTCCTAAGTAAAAATATATTTGAAATGCCTTGGAGTCAACTAGGGTTCTTTACTCACTTTGTAAAGATAGACACGTATGTTTGAAGTGAGCTATTTAACGAAAACTTTGGCTTGAATACACACTCAAGAAAAATCACAATGTTTCTTTCACGTTTCAATCTTTTAATCAAACTAGGTTTTTCAATAAAAAGCCCTATGAACAATATATATGAATATTTATATACTCTTGAATCAAAAAATCAAACAACCGAGCTAACAAGCTTTCTCAAGTAATGATCTTCTCAAAAATCAATTTTTATACATATAAGAACACTCAAGATCAAAAACCTTTTCTAATGATAATCAAGAGAACATGTAATGAGATGAGAGGTTCTAAAAAAAATAACTTGAAAGATCAAACCTCAATACTGGATTGAAGTACAGTTGAATGAAAGAATGCCTTTTGATTTTTAGAAGAGATTTGTCCAAAGAAGATGGAAGAAGATGAAGTGTAGACAATCAGCTCAAGGTTTTCTCAAATCTTGCAATGAGATGTGTTCTTCTCTTGTTGTGTGTCTTAGCTTCCTTCTAGGGTTTAGATAATCAGAATATATAGTGTATAACCCTTAGGATTGATCTCAGTCGTTGGATCAATAAGATAGCTCGTGAGTTCTTTTAATAAAAAACACGATTTTAACATTCCCCCGACTTTAGGCACCTATGGGTAAAAGTCCAGGCGACCGAGGTTCCTTAAGCCCTGAAAAAATCACATTGGAACACAGGGTCAAGCGACTGAACTGGTGACTTTAGGCTCCTAAAGTGACTTTAGGCGCCTGAGGTTCTAGGGTCAGGCGACCGAAGAGCCTCTACCAGGTTCTGTCTTTCCCATTTAATTCTTCAGGCTACCGAACTTAATCTTCAGGCAATCGAATAAAATCTTCAGGCACCTAAGGTTAAGTTCAGGCTACCGAAGTCCCCTTTTTCTCAAATTTTCTTTTCTAATTTAAAAATCTATTTTGCTCCTTTTTTTGAGTCTTTTATAAAACTTATTTTTCATGATTTTAAAAACATTTCTAAGTCCATAAGAGTTTCCTAATGATGTACATGAAATGCATGAATCCTAAAATCATTCTAAGTTGTATTGAGCATCAAGATAAATCATACGAAAATGTAAGTACATAAGTTCTAAATACCCATTCCCAAAATATTCTTGAACTTTGCCGCTTGCATCTTGATTCTCGTACTCTTTGAGTTCTATGGTGCTTTCTAAAATATATAAGCTTTACTTTATGGCGTCCATGACTCGTTATCTTTCTGTGTATGCTCAGTGTAAGTCCTGTTCACAAACTCAATGCACAGATCAAATATCAAGTGATTTGTCATTATCAAAATAGGATTGGACTCGTAGAGTCAACATATAGTTGTGTCCACAAAAGATTGGTGGACGGGTTGAGGATTGGCCCTCACCAAAGGGTGCTACTCCTACATTTTCCATTTGATCTTTTTATAGTTTCTTGTTAGGAATTACTAAAACTAGGCTCTGATACCAATTGAAATTGGAATAGCTTCCCAAGAGGGGGGGGGGGGTGAATTGGGATTTAAAAATTTTATTCCCCTTTATCTTAGTTCTTTTGAGTTATAACAATAATCAAAACTTAAAGACAATTACAAAATTTTTCTACAATAATCATAATCAAAATAATATAATCAATCACTCAATCCTTGTAACAATAACCCTGTATCAATATGAAAATTTGCTGAACTTGTATAAGCCCTGTATCACAATTACACTTCTTCCTAATGTTCAGATTTTAAATAAACTTTCAGGTTAATAAGTCAAGGATGATCAACCAATGTAGTCCCTTTCTGTTTCCGCAATTAATGCTGATCAATCCAAAAAAAATTAAATTCTGGTCTATTTAACAACAGAACACTCAGAATTTATGAATTTTAAAGCAACCACACAGATTGTATCTTTTGTTGAAAAATAAAGAGTAGGGAAAAGAAAGAAGAACACATGGTTTTAGGAGGTTCAGCTTCAACACAGCCTACGTCCTTGCCTTTGGCAAAACCACCAAAGGATTCACTATCACTGTTCCTTTACCAAGTAGGACAATACCAGTTACAACACTCCTTAGGTAAGGCTAGAGCCCACCTTCTCCAAACAATATCCCCTTGTTTGGTCCAACAATTCAGCACTCGAACCGTCAATCAATTTGTTACAAAGATCTAAAACAAGGCCTACAAGAACTTGCTCCTCAAAGAGATGATTAGTACAAATTAAAAAACTATGTACTTCAGTAAATTCAGAATATGAAAATTCAATATGAAGCTCTAAAGATTTATCACTGTAAGTATCTTTCAATAGATGAAAGAATCAACAATCGATGCACAATCACAGTGAGAAACTCAGCAAGACTTTAGAGATTTTCGTGAGTGATGAGAGCAATAGAGAGCTTTCAAAATTTCAGTAAGTTTTGAGAGAGTATGATAGCTGAATTGATTTCTTGGTGTCTAAATTAATGAACCTTGAGGGTATTTATAGATGTAGAAAGGCTTCCTGCTTGTTCCCCAAATTCACTCGGAGTAGGGCCCAAGTTGTAAATTCATTTGGGTTTCAAATAATTTAAATTTCAAAAATATGCCCATTGATTATTTTGAAAATTACGGCGAGCCAGACGACTGTGTAGTCACTGGCAGTCGTCTGTCCATGTATATCATACATATTTTTTCAAACAGAACGGTGGCGGTCGGTTTTTCTCATGGTGGCAGTCGTCTGTTATTGAACAAATCTATTTTTCAAAAACACACAGAATGGTGGCAGTCGGTTGGCAGAACACACATGGATGACTCAATGGTCACTGGCAATCGTCTGTCAATTGCTTGATAGTCATCTATCAGGCTTCTGACTTGTGTTTAAAATGCTTTAAAAACATGTCAGCCGTCTGTCACTAGACAGACATTCGTCTGCCAGCTGATTGTTTCTCTTTTCAAGTCATTTTTGATTTCTCTCTTTTTTGTTTAATTAACCTTGGAATTTTAACTTATTTTAACTTTGAAAAAACATGTTCCAAGATTTTAAAACTAAGATTTCTAAGTGTCTTTGCCTTAATGAGCTTCAAAATGAAATTTCATATTTGAATAAACTTTGAAGTACTTACAAAGCTTGTTTTATAAACATATTTGAAACTTCTTTGCTTTTAGTCCTTTTGATGCTGCTCTTTAATCTTTCAGACTTCTATAAGCTTTCATTGTGGATCTCTGATATTCATGTTTGAATTTCCTTGTTCCTTGATCCTTGTAGGTTTTCATGTCAGGGTATATGAAATTTGAGCAAATCATCTTTGCCTGAAATAATATCACTTGAAAACCCATTAGATAACTTTACTTTGTTATCATCAAAATCAAAAGTTTGTAAGCCTAACTAGGCCAACAAAATACCTGCACATAACCTCAAATATGCATTAAATACAATAGGTATTTGTCTTTATCAAAGCCGGGCATGAGCTGTAAGGTCAACAGAACCAAACCTCAAATCCTTTTCCTATATTCTAGTATTATTTCCGCTGCACACTAGAGTCTACAGAACCTAGAAACTTAGGCTTTGATGTCAAATTGTAACAACCTAATTTTTCATGCCATTTTTTTTCCACTTAAACATATATAGCAAATCTCCCTGTATTATCTGCTGAAAACATCTCAAGCCCCAAGGGATCACTGAGGAAACTTTGTATACATTACATTCCTAAGTAGCGGTAAACATAAAATTGTATACTATATTTACAATACCAAAAATCTAAAAGTCCCAAAATATACATTACAAAATTCCTAGTGACATCCATCAAAACCCTGGAATCTATCCAAACAACCAACACCCAAGAAACACTCACCCTTCAAAAAGGGTAGCACAAGAACCTCTCTACATGTGAGCCTAATCTGCTCGCCTAACTGGATCACCTGAAAAATGTTAAGTCACTGGGATGAGACAATGCTTAGTAAGAAGAGATATGCTATTACTAGTGTGTGGCAACTGAGTTAAAATTTAATATATTGATATAATACTGAAACTGTAACACTGTTTGTCTGGTATACCGTACAGATTACATTTATTATAATTTAAAATACAACTGTATATTTGAATTTTCTAGCTACACATAATTCTAGTATTATAATAAATATGCTATTGTACTGTAAATCTGTGTATATAGAAACAAATGTGATAATACCCTGAGAACTGAATGTCATGATTTAACCCCTCATGACAGGGTTGTGCGGCCTGTTGGCGGAACTTAACTTTGGTTGGCCCACCATGTAAGTCAATTTGAAACTCTACCAATCACCAATTTGGCCAACTGCAATCTCTCTGGGCACAATAACTAGTCTCTACCTCGTCAAACCGGGCTCCTCAACCCAGAACAATGGGTAGACTGCAATCTCTCCATAAACACGGTTGATTAAATCCATATACTATCTGAGATATGTGGTTGCACTCTGATATGAAAATAGTAACGGTACCGTGCTTTGCTAATTGAACATAACTTGATTCATTAGGGTTTGATACTGTATATATTATTTCTATAATTATCCTACTGTTTTCATCATGTTTCCAAAATAACCATAACACTATAAATCTGAACTAAAATTACTGTAATATCTGAATAACATAACTGTAGTATCTGACTGTTATAATTGCATGTGTGATTGTAATATCTAATTGAATAATCTGTAATATCTGAGTATTATGGTTTTGGAAAGCATGACATTTTGTAATTACTATAAAATACTAGTCTGTAAAATATCTGTAAAATATTTTTGATAAAAATATGTCTATATATATACACACACACTGTAAATCATGATATTATGAAAAACTAAATAAATTCTGTATCAAGCAAATATATACTCAGGCCACACAATTAATACAACTCATATTCTGAAATCTCTAAATGTAAGAACCCGATCCGTGAGATCTGAAATAAATAAATAAGGGAAAGGACAAGGTAGTAATTTAAGTAGGCTTCATCGACAAAGCTAGAGTTTGTCGACGAAGGCCTTTTGCTATTCGTCGATGAATTTTAGGTGCTCGTCGACGAGGAGAAGCTGAGAGGTTTCGAGAAACTAGAAATCTCAAGCTTATCGACAAGGCCACTGTTTTGTCGATGAACCATCTACATTGACTCGTTCACGAAGATGCCATCTCGTCGATGAGGTTGGCCGAGTCAAAGGGCTATAAATATCTTTTCCATTACTTCCAAGCTAAGTAATCAAGAAAACCTCTCTCTCTCTCTCTCTCTCTCTCTCTCTCTCTCTCTAAGAACTCGAAAGACATTCTCTCTCTAGATTTCTTTATTGTTACTATGAGGATTAGGGAAGGATTCTCTTCGAGATTTGTGGAACGGGTCTTCGTTTCGAGCATTTTCGGGATTTGGTTCAAAATCGAGGTAAGGCTCGGTTTTCATTTTCGTTCCGGTAGTTTTGTAGGGAATAAAATTGTGAGTATATTATATACTATGATTTATAGGTTTTGAGGACTCGGTTCGCTGTTTAGGAGCCGTAGAGTTCGGATTTGTATACTTGGAGAAAGGTAAGGGGATTCTGTTTATGTTGGTTATTTTTGAAATCGAACTCGGTAGAATTTTGGTTCACAATCCCGTGTGTGTTTTGGCTACTCATTTGAGGGGAACTAACGGGTAAAATTATGGGTTTTGCATATTACGGTTTTGGGGAAAAAGGGCATTGGGTTGCATCTCTTGTTTTGTTGGAAAGCCGTGAATATATTGTGATATATATTGTGTTATGGAGATGGTCGTGCCTTGACTTATTTTAAACTGTATTTTGAAAACCATGATTGTTGTGATTACCAAATGAGTGTGGAGTGATTTGTTATATGAACATGCATGAGTTGTGTTTTGCTGAAATAAAATAGGAACGGGGTTCTGAATTATTCCAGGTTTGATATCTGACTTTCGCTAAAGAGTGCGCAATACCACTAGATCGGCCAATTTTTTATCGAAGGGTGTGAAAGCACTAGATCTGCATCGGTTCAACACTATGGGCTGATGCTATGCCAGGTTAGCAGGGGCACCGACTTTTGCGGAGGTTGTGAAATATCACTAGATCGCCGGCTTTTGCCGAAGGGTGTGAAATATCACCAAATAGTCTGGCTTTGGCCGAAGGGTGTGATGACACCAAATTGAATTGCTTGTTTTGTGAAAATACCAGAACTGTTTTAACTATGTATGTTTTATGTCATGATAACACTCATATGCTACACACCGATATAACCTAAATCTGCCTTCTGAGATGTGTCTCACCCCTATAGTACGTACATGTTTTTCAGGTCCTTTGAGTAATCGGAACTAGCGTCCTTGTGTTGGGAGCGTAGTGGTCGATATACTGTGGGAAGTACTTGTGTAAGCACTAGGACTTTGTCGGGTTGCCATTTCGAGGTTTTGGCTAGCACCCGAGTTTATGTTTTGTATTGTGGAGTTCAGACTCTTTTTGTGTATAGACTCCGGTATGGTACAATGTTTGTATAGAAAGAACAATTTCCGTTGCCTATTTTTCATGTATGTGAATGTGTATAGGGTGCTTGGGAACCCCACGAGGTCGGACCCTCATTCATTATGGTATCAGTGGTGATTTGTATAATATAGGGATAGGTTAGGTTACTAATTCACCCCTGGGTCCCATTACCAGGTTTGGGGTGTGACAGTAGAACTGTATAATTTTATACTCCATACCTTAATAAACAAATACTATAATTTTTCTAATAATATTTCTGAATTTCCTAGTAAAGCATATTTCCTTTACCCATCTGACTGGGAGGCTAGCCTCTACTCAACTCTCACACTCTCGATGTACCAACCCCATAAACCTACATTTACATGTACAAATTCTCCAGTAACTCAATACACCTATATTTCCTTATATTGCGTATTCAAAATTTCTTGAACTATAATTTACCCGAACTCCCGAACAGATACTTGTTGGGGTCCTCAACCTATGACTATGGGGCCCAAAACACCCTATTCCTGAAAATATAACACCCCAAATTTATTCCAAAAAACACTAGTATATCCTCATAGAATACAAAATATGGCGCCAAATAATACTAGTAATACTAAAAATACTTCAAAATCTACTTACCCAAATTTTGGGATGATTCTCAAACTGCTCAAATTGAATTTCTGCTCCAAAAACTCCCTTAGGATCACCATGATAGCTTCTGATCATCGAACCTTGGAGAATCAAAGCTAGAAATCTAGAGAGAAGTGGGAGAAACCATTTTCTAGAGAGAAAATGAGAGAAAATTTTCGCTGAAAACTCGTTTTCTTCATATTTATAGGTGGCTCGCCATGTGGCCTTGTTGACAAGCCACGTCGCCTAATCGACCAGCCACGTCACCTCATCGATGAGTTCATGAAGGCGATTCGTCGATGAAGATGGTGCCCTTGTTGACGAAATTTAGGCCCTGAGAACAGCCTCTTGGTAAATTCTCATCGACGAGCTTGAGAAGACGTTTTATGAAAGTTTCTTTTCTTTCTTTCCTTTTCTTATTATTTAATTCCTATAAATTCTTCAGGTTTCTACGTACATCATCTATAACTAAGTAAAATCATCATATAAACTTTCAATTCATCCATAATTAAATTAAATCATAATTATCTTAATCATAAACCCATACCTGTGCCCCTGACATTATCTGGCTCAAGCTAGATCAATGAGTAAACTTGTGCTAGACCACCTCTTCCTAGTGGTACTTGCTGCTTTCCTCGATTCTGACTTAGTGCAAGTGTATTCGGTAACAGAACATGGCAGTTTCGCATGATATGCCCTAACTTACCACACTTGTAGCTATTAGGATGCCCAGCTCGGCATTCATCCCTGTACCTCTTGTTACATCTATAGTATATAGGATAAGATAAATCATTCCTATACCCAGAATAACTCTGATTTTTTGCCTCATGCCTAGGACCCACCACGTCTCTTTCTCTCTTCCACGAGCCCTAACTACCCTCAGCCTAAAAACTGAAAGGTGCAGGCCTTTTCCTCTGCTCTGATGGCCCTGAACTACCTTGCAAGCTCTTTTCTAGTACTAAAGCCTTATCTACCAAGTCCGAGAAGTTCTGGACCTAAAATCCTACTACAAGCTCAAAGATCTTCCATTTGAGGCCTTTTTCGAACATCCTAGCCTTTCTTGCCTTATTTGGAATCATAAAGAGTGCAAAACGAGATAGCTCTACAAATTTTGTCGCATACTCCTCAACAGTTATATTTCCCTAGGTTAGAATGGTAACTCCTTAACATTTTCCTCTCTAGTGGACAAAGGAAAATATCTGTCAAAGAACAGCTCCTTGAATCATTCCCAGGTCAACACCACTTTCACTACCCTCTGTCCCTTTAGCAGCTTCACAGAAAGCCACCAACGTTTCGCATCTCCAGTCATCTTAAATGCGGCAAAGCGGACCTTCTGTTCATCCGTGCAACAGAGTACTTCCATTATTTTTTCAATTTCCTAAACCCAATTCTATGCAATCACTGGATCAGGTCCTCCCTCAAAATTCGAAGGGTTCAGCCTCATGAACTCTTTGATGCTACTGCCTTAATCTACAACTAGATAGTTCTGCTCTCTAGGCTCTTTCCTCATTTCTGCCCTGACCTGATGGGCTATACCCCATAACATCGTGGAGGTATCAATTTCCTCTTCACTGGAAGTTATTGAATCATCCCTTCCTTCAGCCTCTACATCCTCATCCCTTAGATCCATCCTAAAAATAGGACAGGAAAGAGATAAGAATTCCATTATCATAATCTACTCAGTAAGGGAAGAAATAATATATTAAATCAGCGTGTGGCCAACATGAGGTTTGTAAATAACATATGTATATGTATTCATCATTAGCAAAACATTATCATAATTTCTAAAATCCTTTCTTGAGCCTGATCAAACACATGCGAGGTATTTTACCCACGAGAATACTTAAGGATTGGGGTGATTACCCGTCCATACAAGTAGCACCCCTTTGCTCCGATACTTTAGGCAACCAATGGTCACAACTGAAGCGTATCAGGGCACTTACCTTACTCAGTAAGCCCTCAAGCAAAGAAGTAATCTCGTACTTACACAGTTCATAAAATAGTTTACCAGTAAAGGTTCCCTAGAATAAGGAAATTTACCCATCCATACAAGTAATTTTTCTCTGCCCTCATACATTATGCAACCTATTGCTACATTTGATACCTACTAGAGCACTCGCCTTTCTCAGTAGGTCCTCGTGTAGAAACCTGAAGAATTATTGTAATTAAATAATAAAAGAAGGAGAAAAAAAGAAATTTTCTTAAAGGATTTTAGTAGGGTCTCATTGACGAGTGAAGAAGTGCTCGTCGACGAGCAGGATTCTTGGGCTCATTGATGGGGACTTGCATCTCGTCAATGAGAAGTTACTGAGAGGACTATTTTAGACCCTGAAACTTGTCAATGAGGAGAAGGTGTTTGTCGACGAGCTCCCTTCATTGACTCGTCCACGAGGAAATATGACTCGTCGACGAGGCCACATGGACAAGCTTTCTATATAAGCTCAAGAACTCGAAAAATTTACAGAATCTCTTTCTCTCCTATGACTCTCTCCCCCATCTCTCTAGAAATCTGGCCCTATTCTTTGCCGGTAAGACAATCTGAAGCCGCCACGTTACTATTGGGAAGATTCTCTACAAATATGCTTGAGTGATTTGTGGGTTAGGCTAACTTGGGAACCATCTCAAAATTTGGATAAGTTGATTATTTTAATATTTATTAAGATATTTGGTATTTTTGGGCCAAGGAAAGGTATTAGATGGGTTTGTACTGAAGTTTTGCTGGGGGAAATGCAATTTTAGGGTGTTGAACTGGGAAACACACGAGTGTAATTTTGGAGTAAATTGTGGGCTTTTCTATAAGTCAGGTAAAGGGATAAACTAAGTTTGTATTTTCATGAAATTATTTATTAATATTTAGCTCTTATTTTCAAAGAAATTATGTATGTTATAGAATTGAGTTTGGAAATATTGCCGTTAACAGGAAAATGATTTTAATATAAATCAACAAGGACTATGTTTTTGGTGTAGATTTTATTAATAGAACAATATTCACTTTTGTGTGACATGAGTATGAAATTATATTATTTTATGTAATATCCGAATATTATGTTTTCAAAATCAGCATGTTATTACTGTTTTCAAGAAGATATTAAAAAACGATACAGGAATATTATTTAAAGTATGGTATTGAAAGAGTACAGAGATTTCAAACTATGTATGTTAAAATATATGTTGACGTAAGGGCCAATACTTTACATGATATGATATGCCAGCGAAAGGGCCGTGGTTTTATATGATATGCCGACGTAAGTGCCGTGGGTTTTATGATATGCTATGCTGGCGTAAGGGTCGTGGTTTATACATTATGATATGCAAAAATTCATGAAAATATTATCTTGTCTGATATTATTATGAAACAACTATGTATCATTATTTGAGATTTACTATATGTTATCAAAACCCAGATGGCTTGCTTTAGGATTTCACGAAGCACGGTACCGTAGCCATATGATCATGATCTTGTATATATTAGTGCTACCACTTGTCGTAAGGGGTAGTGGGAGATCGGCAGTCGATGTGGTTTTATGGTAGTGTAGGCATCCCTCTGGTGTTCAGACCAGGAGGGGCAGACCCATCGTATTTACAGACTTATGTTGATCTAGCATGGTCGGCCACCCATTGCAAGGTCCCGCCTTCAGGTCGCACAACCTAGTCATGTGGAGGTAAGACATGACCCCAACCAGCTATCCATCAAGGGTGTTATTTCATGTACAGTTATATATGATGATTTCATGTATAGAAACTCAATATATTATATCATGTTATGATAAATAATGTTTAGATACAGACAGTTTTACCAGATATGATTTATGTACTGTTCTATGTATAACACGAAAATACTCATGTTGCCACACATTGATATTAGTTTATTTCTCTTACTGGGAGGTGTCTCACCCCAGCTATATAAACATTTCAGGAGCCCCAGATAGAAGAGCGGATAGAGCTCTGCAATGTTAGAGGTCGACTGTTCTACCCTATCGGAAGGGTAAGTTGTTATGTTAGGGTTTGACTTGGGTTATAACCCTATAGCACTTTTGGTCATTTTGGGATGTCTATATGTATATAACAGTTTTAGTAAAACTCTAGTATTGTGCTGGTTGGATGATTTGATATGTATATGATTTTACGTTTATCGTTGCTTAGGGATCAGAGTTGTATTTCAGGTATATCCCTGGTACCCATGGGTCCATGTTGATTATATTTTATCAGCTAATCAGGATCATTATATTAAATGTTATTATGGAATTATTATGAAAAAAAAATTATGGTAAAATAGGCAGGTCGTTACAGTTTGGTAGGAGAGGCTAGGTTGCTAGGTTATGTAGACTCTATAGTGCAGCGAAAAACAATACCAGAGTATAGGAAAAAGATTTGGGATTTTGTCTTACAATATAGAGGCAGGACTTCCGTGGTGATTTATGAGTCTTTCATGAGATGACGATTTCAGAAAAGTCATAGTAAACTATTATCAATTTGTGTTTCTATAGTGTAGGACTGAATCTTGAAATAAGATAGGGATGTCAAGATAGGGGATTTTAGTTAGACGTGTAAATTATAAGAATAGGATCCCTGAGTCATGTTATTTGTCTTTTCAGGATGGACCTTAGAGGAGGTAGTGCCCATGTGAGCGGTAGTGAGGGTGCAGTGCCCTCGAGTGTAGGTGGGACTGATTCTAATGCGGTATTATGCAGTGTGGCTCAGCAGGTTATGGCTGATATCGCTAGGAGCTCTAGAGAGCAGGGAGGCTCATCTGCAGGCCATGGGTGCATGATATAAAAATTTACCAAGGTGAATCCTTTGACATTTTCAAGAGGAATTGATCCTGCAGCCACCAAGAATTGGATGCAGGAGATCGAGAAAGTTTTGGCAGTATTGTAGTGTATGGAGGAGCAACGGGTTCTCTTCGCCACTTATAAACTGACAGGGGAGGCTAAGAGGTGGTGGACTACTGTGAAACTTCTAGAGCAGCAGAGGATGACACTGATAGTTATGACATGAGACCGATTTAAAAAATTATTCTTTGACAGATATTTCCCAGCCACTGTCAAGGAAACTAAAGTGGAAGAGTTCCTAAATCTGAAGTAGGGACAGTAGTCAGTCTAGCAGTATGCGGTGAGGTTCATAGAGTTATCTCACTTCACTTCGTATATTGTTCCTGATGAAGTAAAGAAAGCAAGGCAATTTGAAAGGGGATTGAGGCAAGGAATATATAAGCAGGTGGTAGTGCTGAAGATACAGGATTTTGCTAAGTTAGTTGACAAAGCAGCTTTGGCCGAGGCTAGTGAGCGCATGGATGCAGAGGAGCGGGGATAAAAGAAGAGATCTACACCTTCAGGCTTCTAGTAGGGACCTAGGCATGGTTAGTGGAGGAGAGGAAACTATGGCAGAGAATAGAGGCAAGATACTGGAGGTCGTGACTTGCAGGCGGTGCAGAATTTTCCCGTCTGTCAAACTTGTGGAAAGAGACAGTTGGGAGAGTGTCGATTGGGGATAGCCATCTGCTATCGCTGCAGTAGGCAGGGACATCTAGTGCGAGATTGCTCTACACCACCTAGTACCGCTTCTGCTCCCAGACCGTACTAGGGAGGCTATCTGGTGCCCCGTAGAGGCCAGCAGAGGATTGTAGCTCCAACGAGAGTCTATGATTTGACGCCTGGAGATGTTGAGACAACCGGCGATGTGGTGACAGGTATGATTAACATGCTTTCATTTAAAGTTATTATATTGTTTGATTCAAGAGCCACACACTCATTTGTTTCTATAGGGTGTATTAGATTATGTGGGGCAGAAATACAGTTGTTAGACACCGAACTATTAGTAACTACGCCAACAAGGTCAGTAGTGAGGTGTAGTAGAATGCTCTGAAGCTGTCTAGTTGATATTCAAGGGAAAGTCTTGCCTGCTGACTTGATAGTATTAGACATGCATGGGTTTGATGTAATTTTTGGTATGGACTGATTGACAGCTAATTATGCCAGTATAAGCTGTCGTTTGAAATAAGTAATATTCAGATCTCTAAGAAGATTAGAATTTAGGTTTATGGGGTCGCGTGTACAATCCCTGCCTTAGTTAGTATCAGTCATATAGGCGAGGGGATTACTTTTGGATGTTTGTCAGGGATTTATGGCTTTTGGAAAGGAGGTTCTAGAAAATGAATTGAAGCTAGGCAATACACTAGTGGTTAAGGAATTTTCAGACGTTTTTTGATAATATCTACCTAGGTTACCTCTCGACCGCAAGGTAGATTTTGTTATTGATCTACTTCCGAGGATGACATTGATCTCTAAAGCTCCTTACAGAATGGCTCTAGCAGAGTTGGGAAAGTTAAAAGATCAGTTACAAGACTTGGTGGATAAGGATTTTATTTGGCCTAGTGTATCATCGTGGGTAGCTCTAGTGTTATTTGCAAATAAGAAGGAGGAGTCTATGAAGATGTGTATAGATTATAGGGAAATTAATAAGGTGACAATCAAGAACCGGTATCCTTTACCTTGTATAGACGATTTATTTGACCAACTTCAAGGTATGCAGGTCTATTCCAAGATTGACCTTAGATTAGGCTACAACCATGTGAAAGTAAAAGTAGAAGACATCTCGAAGACAGCCTTTAGGACTAGGTATGAGCATTATGAATATCTAGTTATGCCATTTGGTATGACGAATGTTCCCGTAGTATTCATGGATTTAATGAATACAACTGTTCACTAGTATTTAGATCAATTCATTGTAGTTTTCATTGATGACATACTGGTTTACTCAAAGAGTTTTGAGGAGAATGAGACGCACCTACGGCTGGTACTTCAGATGCTGATAGAAAAGAAGTTGTATGCTAAGTTTGGTAAATGTGAATTTTGGCTAGAGAAATTGTCATTTCTAGGGCATGTTATTTCAGGGGATGGTATTTCAATGGATCCTAGTAAGATTGAGGCAATATTGAATTGGGTCAGGCTGAAGAACGTTTAGGAAATAAGGAGTTTCTTGGGATTGGCGGGTTATTACCGTCAGTTTGTTGAAGGATTCTCAACATTATCAAGGCCTCTAACGCGTTTGACCAGGAAGAATGTCAAGTTTGAATGGGAGGACAGTTGTGAATAGAGCTTTTAGGAATGAAATAGAGGCTTGTCACTGCACCAGTGTTGATCATTCCATCAGGGGGTGATGGTTATGTAATTTACAGTGACGTGTCTTTGAAAGGGCTCGGTTGTGTATTAATGCAGCATGGTAGGGTTGTAGCTTATGCTTCTTGATAGTTAAAAGAGTATGAAAAGAACTACCCTACCCATGATCTGGAATTGGCTGCAGTGGTGCATGCATTAAAGATTTGGAGGCATTACTTGTATAGTGAGAGATGTGAGATATTCTCCGATCACAAAAGTTTGAAGTACTTTTTCACTCAAAAGGAGCTGAACATAAAACAGATATGGTGGTTAGAACTTATTAAAGACTATGACTACACTATTAGTTACCACTTAGGGAAAGCAAACGTGGTAGCTAATGCTCTAAGTAAGAAATCAGTGGGACTAATACTAGTAGCTATGGAGGTTCAGCATCTGATCCAGATGGATCTGGAAAGACTTGGTGTAGAGTTGGAAGAGGGTGATCCTCAAGCATTTATTATCAGTTTGGTAGTGCAGCCTACTCTACAGGAAATGATTAAGACAACTCAGAGAGATGACATAGAATTAGTAGAGTTGATAGCTAAGGTACAGAATGGACAGGGAGATGAATTTAGTATTTCTGATGACGGGGTCCTGAGGTTCCGTTCTAGATTGTGTGTACCTTCTGATGTTGACATCAGGAGGACCATCCTTGAGGAGGCTTACAGGTCATTGTTCACGGTTCATTCAGATAGTATTAAAATGTATAGGGATCTGCGAGAGTCTTACTGGTGGAGCTGTATGAAGAGGAAAATTGCCGAGTTTGTACAGTAGTGTCTGACGTGCCAGCTGGTAAAGAATGAGCACCAGAGGCCGGAGGGCCAGTTGCAACCACTTTACATCCTAGAGTGGAAGTGGTATCATGTAACTATGGACCTTGTGACGGGTTTGCCACCGGCACCGCATGGTCAGAATGCTATTTGGGCGGTCTGATTACGCGCTTAAATTGCATAATTAGGTGTTTTGATTCATGCATTACAATTTATATTTTTAATTAAATACCTAATTAATCTCAATAAATTAAAATTGTGTCCTATTTATAACATTTGGGTTTTATTGAGTAAATTATGAATTTTTTGTATTTTTTATCGCAGGGCGATTATTGGAAGCTAAAAACTAATGGCACTTCGTAATCTATGCGTAACTCTCTCATCCAACCTCCAATTATGATGATTCAAAATGCTATGAAAATATAAGAAAACTCTCCACAATTTTGATGTTTTTATTTTTGAGAAATACTAGCTGCATCAAGGTCGAAATCAGACGTGAAGTTACCATATGCTGTTTTATGGATTATTTCATCATTACTTCGTAATCTGAGCGTAACTTTCTCATACGAGCTCCGATCGAAACGATTCAAAATTCTAGGAAAATAAGAGAAAGAGATTTACAACTTTTGTGTTTTGAGTTTTAAGAGATACATACTTTAGTATGGTCAAAATCGGACTTGTTCGATTGGGGACACAAATTTAAAATGGAGCAAACAAAATAAGAAATTGAAGAAAGAAAAAAAGATGTGGGCCAGGTCCATTGATGTGACCCAGCCATGAAACTTAAGAGGCACTGGGGAGAATTCTTTGGGCTGGACATGAAGGGCTAAAGGGCTAGAGGGCAAGAAAGGAAAGGAAAAGAAAAGAAGAGAAGAGAAAATGAGGTAGGGTAGGGTGGATATATTAATTTCTTTTGAGGGGGCAGCAGCTGGGGGTTTTTTATCTAGAGTTCCACGCCACTGGACAGCAAGAGAAGCTCCTCACAGCCAGCCCTCCATTGATCTCTCTCTCTCTCTCTCTCTCTCTCTCTCTCTCTCTCTCTGAGTTATTTTATTTTAATACATGTTGGAGCACTATTAAATCTAGTTGTTTTTTTTTTATTTAATGCCACTATTGAGTTTAAATTTCAGTTGAATTATTTATAGTAATTGCTTTAATTCTCTCTTTTGTTGTGAATCTTAAGTGTTTGGTTGAGTTAATATTTATTATTAAGTTTAGTTTGTTTCTTTATTTGAAATCTTTATTGGAATGAAATTTTATTTGAGTTGTTCTTATTATTAAAGTCAGTTATCGGAGTTCATATGAGAAAGTTACACCCAGATTATAGAGTAATGCTGAAACAGTCCATAAAACAGTATATGGTAACTTCATATCTGATTTCGACCTTGATGCAGCTAGTATTTCTCAAAATGAAAAACATGAAAATTGTAGAGAATTTTCTTATCTTTTCACAACAGCATCTTGAATCATTGGAATCGGAGGTCGGATGAGTGTTATGCACAGATTACGAAGTACCATCGGTTTTTTGCTTCCAATAATCACCCTGCGATAAAAAAATACCAAAAATTCATAATTTACTCAATAAAACCCAAATGTTATAAACAGGACACAATGTTAATTTATTGAGATTAATCAGGTATTTAATTAAAAATATAATTCGTAATGCATGAATTAAAACACTTAATTATGCAATTTAAGCGCAACTAAATATTAAATTAAGTGTGGGTTAGCCATTGAATTGAGCACTTTTGTTTGAGTATTGTTAGGTTGTTATTTCATCATTTTGTTTAAGTTTGTTATATAGCTTAGTTTATTTTTGTTTAAGGTCTTGTTTGCTTTATTTCTTTATTTAAGTTATTATCATATTAAGTTTAGTTTGTTTTTGAATGAGTCTTGTTTGCTTATTTTTTGCGGTCAAGTTATCATTTTGTTGAGTTGGGTGTTTAATCTTAAGTCATTATTGAGGTTTAACTTTAGTTTATCTTTGTTTAGTTTGTGAGTTATTTTGTAATGACCCGAAGAATAATGGTATTAAAATAATAAAGAGGGAGGGAAATGGAAACAAAAACAGAAGGAGGCAGTAGGCTAGCGTTCATCGATGACGTTGCACTTTGGATGTATTAACCCGGAAGATTTACACAGAACCTCGTCGACAAACATAGGGAGTTTTTCGATGAGCTCATAAGGAGGCCTTGTCGACGAAGCTACTCCTCGTTGACGAGAAGATACCGAGAGGGGTTTTTACGTAGTCTGAAATTCGTCGACGAGAAATAAGGGTTCGTCGATGAAATTCCTTAAGGACTCGTTGACGAGATGACGTGTCTCGTTGAGGAATCTGGCTCTATAAATTGTTAAAACTCGGATTTTTCTTATAATTTCAGCGCAAATCACCTCTCTCTCTCTCTCTCTCTCTCTCTCTCTCTCTCTTTAAAATGCACCCCTCTCCTTCTCTCTTCGATCCCGGCCCCGTTTTTTGCTGGATCGACGATCTGAAGTCACCATGATGCTCCTAGAGAAGTTCTCTACAAGTCTGCTGGAGCAGATCATCAGTGGAATTGGTTTGAAATTCATCCTAAATAGGTGTTTTATTCAGAATATGCTTTCCCTACAGTTATAAGAAATGTTGTATGCAAGAAGATACTGATGTTTTGTTCTAGGGGATGTTGTTTTCAGAGTGTTGAGTGGAGAACCCTGCGGGTGTAGGGCTAGAGTTCAGTGAGGGCTTTTCAGGAACTAAGTAAGAGAAATATGCTATACTAGGAGATTTGATTATATTAACAGAAATTTTACAGTTGCATGTATACCAATTATTATATGGTTTTTTACAGAATATAAGATTAAAAAATATGTGTGGTCTGAGTAGATATTATTTGATATAGAATTTTATATGGATTTCCCAGTATATGATGTTATATAGAACATATAAATATAACTAGATATTTACAGATATTATACAGACAGATGCATGTACATATACAGTTTTATTCAAATAGTTTCACATATGGATATATATATATATATATATATATATGTATACACGGATGTTTATTCAGATCAGTATATATAGTATTTACAAAATTTTATGTTTTCTTAAATTCCACAACACTCAGAGTATATAGACAGATTATATAGATAGAAAATACAGACAGATTATACAGTTATAGTATGAAGATGCTACAGATATTACAGTACATATTATTAGTGTTATGGTTATTTTGGAAACATAATAAAAACAGTAAAAAGAGTATATATATATATAGTATCATATCCCCGTGGAAAGATTACAGACAGACACAGTTTATAGAGCACGGTACCGTTGCTAATACAGATAGAGTGCAACCACATATCTCAGATAGTGTGTGGGTACCGTCAAACTGTGCTCGGAGAGGATGCAGCTTCCCAGTTCACTGGGTTAAGGGGGCTAGTTTGACGAGGTAGCAGCCAATCCCGAGCTTAGGAGTGGATCTAGTTTGGTCGGGCTGAGGTAGTGTAGAGTATGATGACTTACCTAGAGGGCCGACCAGGTTAAGTCCCTCCTACGGACCCCATAACCTTGTCATGAGGGGTCAAATCATGACATAAAGAGTTCCAGGGAAAGAGCACAATTATTTATATGTATATGTATATAGTTTTATAGATTTTGTCGTATGTAGTATGATATAGCAGTATGAATGATAGAAAATTCAAATGATACAAATGTTTTAAAATCATGCAGTTTTAAATATTATTATTATAATTTTACGACTCAGTCGCCACACACTAGTAATAGCACATTTCCACTTACTCAGCGTCGTCTCACCTCATTACTTTACTACTTTTCAGGTGAGCCAGCTAGGCGAGCAGATCAGGCTCGCGGATAGAGAGTTGACTTGGTTACCCTGGTTGTAGGGTAAGTTTGTGATAGAGTTTTTTTTGTATTTTTGGGATAGATGATACCGGAGGGAGTTATTGTATATGGCTAAAGCCTGAATGTACTGAATTCTGATATTATTTTGTATATATGGTTGTATGACTTATGTATATCCGCTGCATAGATATAAAAAAAATGATATAAATTTTGAGGCCGTTACATGTTTGGTTGGTTTTATGCGTGTTAAATCTTTAGTTTAGATTTTGCATCATTTCAACTTCATAATAAACTTTCAAAAATCCCAAGAAATCGAATCTAAGCCGTGTTCAGTAAAATTGTTTTCTTATTTTCTTTTCCTATTTTGCGCTAGTTTAGAACTAATCTGCATTCCCCGTGGAGATGATTAGGCCTACTTGGGCTAATTATTATACAACGTAACTCCTATATTTGGGATAGCCCTAGTGCTACTCATTTTTAGAAGTGAGTCAAGTTTTTGGCGCCGTTGCTGATGAATGTTAGTTTTAGTTTCGAACTAGTTTTTATTTTTCCGTTATTTTGATTTTTCTCATGAAAAAGAAAAAGAAAAAAAAAGGAAAAGAAAAATGAAAAAAAAAAGAGTTTTGAAGAAAATATGGCTGCACCTGCACAACACAATTTTATGGATTTTTTGCAGCCCACATGCATTACTGCACCATCTTACACTGTTTTATCTGATAGTGCACTTAATTTCATGACTCAGTGTGGAAGGACGTCATTGATACCTCAGTTCTACGGGATGGAATCCGAGTGTCCTTATTGACACTTGATGGAGTTTGAGTTGGCTTGCAATATTTTTTTTTTTTCTAGTGCTAGAACTGATGAATTAACTAGATTTCGTTTATTTACTGCATCTTTGAAGGATAAAGCGAAGATGTGGTTTAATTCTTTGATGCCTTATTCTATTTCTAGTTGGAATGATATGAAATGTGAATTTCTACATAAATTTTCTTCCTCACAGAGAACTTAATTTTTGTAGGAACAAATCAGTCAATTCAGGCAAAGAGCTGGCAAGAAATTTCATGAAAGTTGGGAGCAATTTAAAGATCTGGTCAATATGTGTCCCTACCATGGATTTGAATCATGGCACCTGGTCAACTACTTCTACACTACATTGACTCCTGACTTGAAACAGTTCGTCCATACTATGTGTTCAGGAGATTTCTTCGACAAAGAGCCTAATTAGGCATTGAGTTTTCTAGATCATTTAGCTGACTATGCTCGGCAATGGAATACTGAGATTGATAGAAGACCAATTGCAGCTCAGCCATTGGGAGCAATACATGGGGGAGACCGGTATGAACTGAAAAATGATTTTGATGTTAAGGCACGTCAGGTTGGACAGATATATCTTTTGATTGTTCCTCAGCATCTCATCGAAAGACAAACATTTATCCCGACACCTGAAGTTAAAACTGAGACAGATGAAATCAAAGAAAAATTAGAGGAAGTGAGCCCGGAAGTGAAGAAGTCAGTTAATGAGGAGGTCGAGACTAATAAAGAGTACCAACCTATGGTACCTTACTCTTAGAGATTGGCAACCGTGCAACCGTCTCTCCCTACTGGAATAAATGTCAAGGGGTGCAATGCTGAGGTAAATCCCTGCAGTGGTAAGGTGATGGGTATACCCGATAAAGAGGGTGATCTCAATGGTGAACATTTAAAGAAACAAGGTAAGAATTCTAATGTTGATGTTTATAAAGAACAGAAGGTAATTGTTTTGACACTTTTTTCTCAGAGACTGGCTCTTAAAGAATTAAATTTCCTGGAAAATATACTGAATAAGTTCTTGTTAAAATAAGGAAGCCAACCTGCACATGTTTTGTTTGGTACCTTAGAGAGCATTGATTTAATTGAGGCTAACTTTTAGGCAGGTAACAAGACAGACTCATTGTGGCGACACAAATTTGGAGACTCATTAATTCAATTTATAGACCTGCACCCACCAGATGAAATTCCTCTAGAGCCTCCTCGAGACATACTGATGTTTTTATTTCCTTTTTTTTTTTTAATTTTGTTTTATCTTGTTTTATTTTTAGTTTATTTTTAGATACTTTTTCCCTTAGTTTCAATTTTTCTTTTCCTTTACTTCTCTACCCAGGTATGCTTCTACTACCCTCAGTATCATTCATTTGCTTCTCTTTTCAACCATTGAGGACAATGCTACATTTTAGTTGGGGGGAGAGAATTTGCATGTGCAATAGTGTGCTTCCATGTGATAGAATTTCAATGCGAAAATTGCATGTGATGTTTGCATGTTAGTTAGGTCCACCTTTTGGGAAATACTGTTATTGATCTCAGAGCATGCTAAATTCCTCATTTGTGAACATTACATGCCAATTTTTTTTTTAGGACATGGAACATGTAGGATGTAGTGCAATCAAAGTTTGAATTAAAAGAGAGCTTTATCGATTTCATTTAGTTGTAACCAAGAGAAGGATGTTGAGAGTCTTGCTACACACAGTACACAGGTTAGAAGACTTAGAAAGACTACTTTAGACCATTTCTAGTTGATATACACTTTAGTTTTTTGAGACTTTAATAAACCATATCCTAATGGCTTAAAAAAAAAAGTTTGAAGCAAATGGAAACAAGAAACAAGCCAGGGATCAGTTGCAAAAAGAAGAAAAAGAAACAAAAAACAAAAAAACAAAAAAAGGAATAAAAAAAGGGAATAATTGTGTAGTGAAAATGACTACCTATTAACGGGGTCCTAACTAAACAAAAAAGTGGGTACCTTGTAGTAGCGTGACCTACTATCGGGATCCTAATTAATCAAGAAAGTGAGTGCCTTTTAAAGTGTAATAGTGTGAAAGCTTCCATTACAATGGTTTTGAATTAGAGTAAGACCGTGCGGTTGTCTTAGACTAATTGATTGTGCTTGAAACCGTTAATGTTTGCTGGTGGTCAATCTTGGAATTGTGATCCTTTTTTGTACACGTGAGCTTTGTTACACTCCATTACCTTGGTTGTTTTACTAAATGGTGTATAAATCTTCCAGTTGAGACGTAACTTGGATTAATCTGTGTCCTGCATTCCTAAACTCATTAAACATATTTCATGACATGTAATTTTCATAAGTATTGAAATTTTAGTTGCTTCTCCCCTAGTTTGAATGCATTCACGTTATTTGCTAGGAACGTAAAACGTTAGTTGGGGGGTGTGATTACGCAGTTAAATTGTATAATTAGGTATTTTAATTCATGCATTACGAATTATATTTTTAATTAAATACCTAATTAATCTCAATAAATTAACATTGTGTCCTGTTTATAACACTTGAGTTTTATTGAGTAAATTATGAATTTTTGGTATTTTTTATTGCAGGGTGATTATTGGAAGCTAAAAACCGATGGTACTTCATAATTTGTGCGTAACTCTCTCATTCAACTTCCGATTCTAATGATTCAAGACACTATGAAAAGATAAGAAAACTCTCTACAATTTTTATGTTTTGCATTTTGAGAAATACTAGCTACGTCAAGGTCAAAATCAGACATGAAGTTATCATACGCTGTTTTATGGACTGTTTCAGCATTACTTTGTAATCTAGGCGTAACTTTCTCATATGAGCTCCGATCGAGATGATTCAAAATTCTAGGAAAATATAAGAAAGAGATTTACAAATTTTTTGTTTTAAGTTTTAAGAGATACGGGCTTTAGTATGGTCGAAATTGGACTTGTTCGCTAGGGGACAAAAACTTAAAATGGAGCAAACAAAATAAGAAATTGAAGAAAGAAAAAAAGATGTGGGCCGAGTCCATTGATGTGACCCGGCCATGCAACTTAAGAGACACTGGGGAGAATTATTTGGGCTGGACGTGAAGGGCTGAAGGGCTGGAGGGCAAGAAAGGAAAGGGAAAGAAAGGAAAAGAAGAGAAAAGGAGGTAGGGTAGGGTGGATATATTAATTTCTTTTGAGGGGGCAGTAGTTGGGGGTTTTTTCTCTGGAATTCTGCACCGTTGGACAGTAAGAGAAGCTCCTCACGGCCAGTCCTCCATTGCTCTCTCTCTCTCTCCCTCATTCTCTCTCTCTCTCTCTCTCTCTCTCTCTCTCTCTCTCTCTCTCTCTCTCTCTCCTCTCTCTCTCTCTCTCTCTCTCTCTTTGTCTCTCTCTCTTTGAGTTATTTTATTTTAATACATGTTGGAGCACTATTAAATCTAGTTGTCTTTTTATTTAATGCCACTGTTGAACTGACTTAAAAAAGAGAATTAAAGCAATTAATATAAATAATTCAACTAAAATTTAAACTCAATAGTGGCATTAAATAAAAAGACAACTAGATTTAATAGTGCTCCAACATGTATTAAAATAAAATAACTCAAAGAGAGAGAGAGAGAGAGAGAGAGAGAATGAGGGAGAGAGAGAGAGAGAGAGAGAGATCAATGGAGGACTGGCCATGAGGAGCTTCTCTTGCTATCCAGTGGCGCAGAACTCTAGAGAAAAACCCCCAACTGCTGCCCCCTCAAAAGAAATTAATATATCCACCTTACCCTACCTCATTTTCTCTTCTTTTCTTTTCTTTTCCGTTCCTTTCTTGCCCTCCAGCCCTTCCGCCCTTCATGTCCAGCCCAAAGAATTCTCCTTAGCGTCTCTTAAGTTCCATGGCCAAGTCACATCAATGGACCCGCCTTACATTTTTTTTCTTTCTTCAATTTCTTATTTTGTTTGCCCCATTTTAAGTTTCTATCCCCTAGCAAACAAGTCCAATTTTGACCATACTAAAACCCTTATCTTTTAAAACTCAAAACACAAAAGTTGTAAATCTCTTTCTTATATTTCCCCATAATTTTGAATCTTCTCAATCAAAGCTTGTACGAGAAATTTACGCCCAGATTACGAAGTAATGCTGAAATAGTCCATAAAACAGCATATGGTAACTTCACGTCTGATTTCAACCTTCAAAAACTTGACTCACTCGAAAAATGAGCAGTTCGGAAGCTATCCCAAGTATAGGAGTTATGTTGTGTAATATTCAGCCCAAAGGCTAGATCGTCTCCTCAGGGACTGCGTTTTAATTTCAGATTTTACGTTCTTCCAATCGAAATTAAAAAGGGACTAAACTCGGTTAAGATTCTAGATTTTCAAGATTGTTGAGATTCTTTTTGACCAATTAAAATAACATGCAATTTAAATCCTAAAACTAACACGCACTGAATTAACGAACAAAAAAAATAGAAACCCTAATCTACTTAAGGAAACATCGAAGCACACATTAATTAGAGATGGTAACCTAGAAATCAAATTCAATCACACACTAAAAACCAAACTTTTAATACGGATCAATAATTCAAACCAAGAACTCGAACAAAAATGCAAACACATCAAAAATCTAAACTTTGAATGATACCGAAAAAAAAAATACAAAATTTAACAAAACTCAAAAATACGAACTTTGACGAAACTGACCCTAATTAAATTAATTAAATAACTTGGAACATTAAACTAATCTACGGAAAAAATTTAACCGAAAGAGAATAAAAAAAAATAAATAAACTTCAATAATAATGAAACACCCCAAATAATATTCAAAATTTAAAAATAACAATAAACTCAAATAAAAACTTAACAATATTCAACTGATTAATTAGTAATAATAAAAGAAAGAGAAGAGATAAGAGAGAGAGTGAGAGAGAGAGAGAGAGAGAGAGAGAGAGAGAGAGAGAGAGAGAATCCAGCCATGGAGGATGTTCTCGGCTGCTGCAGAGGAGTTGTTGAAGCATGAAACTCTCGGCCATGGCTGTGCATGCTGTGGTTCGAGGGCTGCTGGTACTGGTGTTGTTGTTGATGCTATGGAGGTTGGGCAGAGCATGAAGCTCGGGAAGTGCTGGAACTGAGGCTGGCCTGTCTCGTGGCTGTGTTGGTATGGCAGCAGCAGGGGGGAGCTGGTTCGTGGGCTGGAGAAGACACACGGCTGCTGTGGCTTAAAGAGGTTACAGAGGTTAGAGCAGAGGGGCAGAGGGAAATTTGGGAAGAGGAAGACTGACCAGGGAGCAGGGAACTGGGAAGATAAACAGAAAAAAAAACTACAGAGAGGGACAGAGCAAGAGAGAAAGAGAACACAAGAGAAGGGATAGGAAGAGAGGGGAGAAGACTGGTGCGCAGGGCACACCCAGAACAGGGGAAAAAATAAAGAATAAATAAAGGAGGAGGCTTGCCCTAAGATCCATGTTAGATACTTGACCCGGTTTGACTCGACCCAATTGGAGCTGACCCGGCTTGCATGGTCAAGTCACATCACATATCCTTATATATATATTGTTTCATTTTTTTCATTCCCTGTTCATCACCAAATTTGACTCTTTTGGAGTACGTTTCTCATAAAACTCAAAACACAAAAGTTGTGGATAATCCTTTCCTCTTTCTTTAGAAATTTGAATCGTCTCAATCGGAGCTTAGACAAAAAATTTATGCATGAAATGCGATCAGGTGTCGGTTTTAGAGCACGTTTCTGAGATTTTTCTTACAACAAAAAATTACCAAAACTTCATAAATAGTGCAATAAAGTTCAATAATGATGATTTTGGCACTTTATTAAAATATTGAACAATTTTGGACATTTAATTAAAAATATAAACCGTAAAGCTCGGGTTAAGATGCCCAATTACGCAGTTTTGACGCGTAATCAATGCAGCTAGTATTTCTCAAAATAGAAAAACATAAAAATTGTAGAGTGTTTTCTTATCTTTTCATGGCATCTTGAATCATCGGAATCGGAGGTTGGATGAGAGAGTTACGCATAGATTACGAAGTACCATTGGTTTTTAGTTTCCAATAATCCACCTGCGATAAAAAATACCAAATATTCATAATTTACTCAATAAAACCAAAATGTTATAAACATGACACAATGTTAATTTATTGAGATTAATTAGGCATTTAATTAAAAATATAATTTATAATGCATGAATTAAAACACCTAATTATGTAATTTAAGCGCGTAATCATGGTCGTTGATAGATTGACGAAGACCGCTCACTTTATTCCTATTAAAGTCAACTACTTCATGGATAGACTGGCAGAGATTTATGTTCAAGAGATCGTCCGTTCTCATCGTGTGCTAGTGTCTATAGTATCAGACCGAGACCCATGTTTCACGTCACGATTTTGGAGGAGCTTTCTAGAGGCTCTAGGGTCTCAGTTATCCTTTAGCACGACGTTTCATCCTCAGACGGACGGTCAGACTGAGAGGGTGATTCAGATATTGGAAGATATGTTGATGGAGTGCGTGCTAAATTTGGGGGGTATTTGGACCTAGTTTATGCCGCTGGTGGAGTTTGCATACAATAACAGTTATCAGGATAGCATCGACATGACACCTTATGAGACGCTTTATTGTAGGATGTGTCGTTCTCCTCTATACTAGGATGAGATAGGTTAGAGGCGAGTGGTGGGGCCAGAGCTAGTGTAGTAGGCATATGATAAAGTTTGGCTCATCAGAGATAGGATCAGTGCAACTCAGAGTCGTTAGAAGAGCTACGCCAATACTCACCACCGAAAGTTGGAATTTGAAGTTGGGGACCATGTATTTTTGAAGATAGCGCCATTGAAGGGAGTTATGAGGTTTTGGAGGAAGGGTAACCTTAGCCCTAGGTTCATTGGCCCTTTCGAGATAATTGAAAGAGTGGGGACAGTGGCTTATCAGCTAACTTTACCACCAGATGTATTTAAATTTCATGACGTATTCCATGTTTCCATATTGAGGAAATACGTCCCAGACCCCTCCCATGTCATCAGTTATGCCGAGTTAGAACTCAGTGATACTTTGGCTGATGAAGAAACTCCAGTGCAGATTCTGGACAAAAAGGAACAGGAATTGCACAATAAGAGGATTCCATTAGTGAAAGTCTTGTGGAGAAATCATGAGGTAGAGGAACCCTTATGGGAGCACGAAGAGCAGATACGACATAAATACCCACACATATTCAGTGGATATCAGCACTAGGTATATGGGTAAAGTGAATGTAGTATGATTTAATTTTATGAAAAGCAAGATGAGACATGTATGAGTAGTATTTTAGGTTATATAATAGGTAGTATTTTGGTTTTGGGACAATTTTAGTTGTGTATTGTAATCTCCCATGACCTTGGATGCAACCACGGTATTCCTCCACCACAAGTGAGGGTAAGTAATAAAATAAGTACCTCATTTTCTATTAAAGAATGGTGTCAAAACAGACAGTAAATTTTGAGGACGAAATTTTTATAAGGAGGGGAGAATGTAGAGACCTGAATAATTATTGTAATTAAATAATAAAAGAAGAAAAAAAAATTTTCTTAAATGATTTAAGCAGGGTCTCGTTGATGAGTGAAGAAGTGCTCATTGACGAGTAGGATTCTTGGGCTCGTCGATGGGGACTTGCATCTCGTCGACAAGAAGTTACCAAGAGGATTGTTTTAGATTCTGAAACTCGTCGATGAGGAGAAGGTGGTCGTCGACGAGCTCCCTTCATTGACTCATCAACAAGAAAATGTGACTCGTCGACGGGGTCACGTGGACAAGATTTCTATATAAGCTTAAGAACCTGGAAAATTTATAGAATCTCTCTCTCTGTCTCTCTCTCTCTCTCTCTCTCTCTCTCTCTCCTACAACTCTCTCCCCTTTCTCTCTAGAAATTCAGCCCCGTTATTCGCCAGTTCAACGATCTGAAGCTGCCATGTTACTCCTGGGAAGATTCTTTACAAATTTGCTGGAGTGATTTGTGGGTTAGGCTAACTTGGGAACCATCTCAAAATTTGGGTGAGTTGATTATTTTAATATTTATTAAGATATTTGGTATTTTTGGGCTAAGGAAAGGTATTAGATGAGTTTATACTAAAGTTTTTAGGAGGAAATGCAATTTCAAGGTGTTGAGCTGGGAAACACATGGGTGTAATTTTGGAGTAAATTGTGGGCTTTTCCATAAGTCAAGTAAGGGATTAAACTAAGTCTGTATTTCCATAAAATTATTTATTAATATTCAGTTATTATTTTCAAAGAAATTATGTATGTTATAGAACTGAGTTTGGAAATACTACCGTTAACAGGAAAATGATTTTAATACAGATCAACAGGGACTATGTTTTTGGTGCAAATTTTATTAATAGAACAATATTCACTTTTGTGTGGCATGAGTATGAAATTATATGATTTTATGTAATATCAGAATATTATGTTTTCAAAATCAACATGTTATTACTGTTTTCAAGAAGATATTAAAAAATGATACGGGAATATTGTTTAAAGTATGGTATTGAAATAGTATAAAGACTTCAAACTATATATGTTAAAATATATGCCGGCGTAAGGGCCGTTACTTTACATGATATGATATGCCGGCGAAAGGGCCATGGTTTTATATGATATGTCGGCGTAAGGGCCGTGGGTTTTATGATATGCTATGCTGGTTTAAGGGTCGTGGTTTATACATTATGATATGCAAAAATTCATGAAATATTATCTTGTCTGATATTATTATGAAACAACTATATATCATTATTTTAGATTTACTATATGTTATCAGAACCCAAATGGCTTGGTTTAGGCTTTCACGAAGCACGGTACCGTAGCTATATGATCACGATCATGTATATGTTAGTACTACCACTTGTCATAAGGGGCAGTGGGAGATTGCAGTTGATGTGTTTTTATGGTAGTACAGGGGTCCCTCCGGTGTCCAGACTAAGAGGGGCAGACCCATCATACTTACAAACTTATGTTGATCTAGCGTGGTCAACCACCTATCGCTAGGTCCCGCCTTCGGGCTGCATAATTTAGTCATGTGGGGGTAAGACATGAGACCGGCCAGCTATCCATCTAGGGTGTTATTTCATGTACAGTTATATATGATGATTTCATGTATAGAAACTCAGTATATTATATCATGTTACGATAAATAATGTTTTAAACAGATATGATACAGACAGTTTTATCAGATATGATTTATGTATTGTTCTATGTATAATACGAAAATACTCATGTTACTACACACTAATATTAGTTTATTTCCCTTACTGAGAGGTGTCTCACTCCAGCTATATAAACATTTCAGGAGTGATTACGCGCCGAAACTGCGTAATTGGACGTTTAAGCCGGGCTTTACGGTTTATATTTTTAATTAAATGTCCAAATTTGTTCAATATTTTAATAAAGTACCAAAATTATCATTCTTGAACTTTATTGCACTATTTATAAAGTTTTGGTAATTTTTTGTCGCAGGAAAATTCCCGGGAATCAAAACCAACACCTGTTCGTATTTTGTGCATAACTTTCCCGTACAAGCTCCGATCGAGACAATTCAAATTTCTAGAGAAAGAGGAAAGGATCATCTACAACTTTTGTGTTTTGAGTTTTGTGAGATACGGGCTCTAGAAGAGCATAATTTGTGACGAACAGGGAACAAATAAAATAAAAAAAATTAAAAAAAATTGGATAGTTGATGTGACCCGGCCATGCATAGCTGGGTCGGGTTGGCTAATTGGGTAGGGCTTCTTTTTTTTTCTCTTTTTAAACCTCTCCTTCAGCGCAGCCTCTCCGGTCACACTGCCTCTGTTTTTCTTCTTCTCCTTCTTCTTCTTCTTCTTCTTCTTCTTCTCTTCTCCTTACTTTTCTTTGCTATTTTTGTCTTCTCTTTTGGTATTTTCTTTTAGCCTTTCTATCTTCCATTATTTCTCTTCTTCTTTTTCCTTCTTCTTCTTCTTCTCCTTTCCCATCTTCTTCCTCCTCTATTTTCCTGCTAAAACTCCCTCTGCTTTAGCCAAACTCGAGAGCCTTCCCTGCTGTCCCCTGCTAGTCCACCATCATCCGAGGCCAGCACCACCAACTGCTGCAGGAATTTCATACGAACACAGCAGCAGCCTTCATCACTGCCAACCCGAGAACCTACAGCCACCGAGAAGCCTTTCAGCACAGCAGCAACACCACACAGCAGCAGCCTTCTCGTCCAAAACCAGCAACCCGTGAGCATCCAACACACAGCAGCAACAGCCCCAGCTCCATGATTTGCTGCTGCAACCTCCACAGCACACCCGAAGCCTCAGCCAGCTCCTCCACAGCAGACCCGAAGCACTCCATGGCAGCCATGCTCTGTTTTTCCTCTCTCTCCCTCTATTTTATTTTAGTTTATTATTTGTTTGGTTGTTCTTATTTCTTCCATTCTCCTTCAATGTTTAGTTGTGTTTTTTTATTACAAGTAAAGTTTAAGTCAAATTGTTATTGTTTAGGGAATTTAAATTCTTTGTTTTATTGAGTATTATGTTTCCATTAAAGTTATTTTTTTGTTGGTTTTGTTTTTTCATGTTTGAGTATGTTAAGTTTGATTTCTTGAATAAAATACAAAAAGAAAAAAAAAATTGTCTTTATTTTAGAAAGTAATTTAGTGCATTTCTTTCGTAAAATTTGATTTTTGATTGAAGTTCGGTTTAATTTAGGTTTGGTTTTTATTAGAGTTTATGTTTTTATTTATCGTATTCTGTTATCGGTTAAATCATTAATAGTTTATTTTAGTTCGAGTTTTTAATTCGTGTTAAAGGTTCGGTTTTTATTGCGTGTGTGTGTGTTTGGTTTAGCTTCTATTGTGTGTTTTTAATTCCATGTTCTAGGTTACCATCCTTAATTAATGCGTGCTTTGATGTTTCCTTGAGTAGGTTAGGGTTTCTCGTTTTTATTCTTTAGTTCAATACATGTTAGTTTTAGGACTTTAATTTGCATGCTATTTAATTTGTTAATAGTAAAATCAAACAATTTTGAAAATCCGAATCTGAACCAAGTTCAGTGCATTTTTAATTTTGATTGGGAGAACGTAAAATCTGAGATTAAAATACATTCCCTGAGGAGACGATCTAGCCCTTGGGCTTAATATTACACGACGTAACTCCTATACTTGGGATAGCTTCTGAGCTGCTCATTTTTTCAAGTGAGTCAAGGAGCCCCAGATAAAAGAAAGGATAGAGCTCCGCAGCATTAGAGGTCGACTGTTCTACCCTATCGGAAGGGTAAGTTGTTATGTTAGGATCTGACGCATTTTTGGGTTGCGACCCTAGGGCACTTTTGGTCATTTTGGGATGTGTATATGTATATAACAATTTTAGTAAAACTCTGGTATTGTATTGGTTGGATGATTTGATATGTATATGATTTTACGTTTACCACTGCTTAGGTATCAGAGTTATATTTTAGTTATATCCCTAGTACCCATGGGTCAAGGTTGATTATATTTTATTAGCTGATCAAGATCGTTATATTAAATGTTATTATGGAATTATTATGAAAAAAAATTATAGTAAAATAGGTAGGTCGTTACACCTCGAGCGAAGAGTTTTCCCCGCCCATATAAATATATATCATACTAGCGCGAATACTGATATTGCAATATACAATTCATTCTTACTTTACTAGGTATATGTTATCTTTATATATACATCTTTTCATGTTCTCAATAGTTCATATTACGTAGTTCACTTTCATAGTTCACATTACATAAATCTCATGTAAAGTCCACCTTGCGTGGGTCTCATATAAAGTCCACCTTGCATGGATCTCCTGTAAAGCCCATCCTACGTGGATCTTATGTATAGTCCACCTTGCATGGATCTCATGTAAAGTCCATCCTACATGAATCTCATGTATAGTTCATCCTGTGTGGATCTCACGTATAGTCCATCCTACGTGGATCTCATGTATAGTCCACCTTGCATGTATCTCATGTCATATAAATATCATCTATAACAGTCCACATTACGTGGATCTCGTGTCATATACTTCCTTTGTAACAGTTCACATCACGTGAATCTTATGTCATATCAAACAACGCACATGCAATACATATTTTTATCACATTTCAGTATTCCCAACATTTCATAAATGTACATATCATAATTCATCACAACATTTTCATTCTTATTACCTTTTCTGTATAACCTGCATCTCATACATATAACATATTTCAACAAAAAATTTCCATTTTACTCATGCCACACAATTAACCAATATATTTCAAACATTATCTGTAAAATAAGCCAACCCTCATTTATTATTCTTATACTGAAATTATACCTTTAATTTCTTACATAATTATCCTAAAAAATCTTTCACTTTCATCAGTCCATTTTCACATATACATATTTAATAAAACAACCCTAGGCTCAAAAATTATAATTTAAACAATTGACATTTTTAACCCATAAGAAAAGATATAAATATACATAAATTATCCATTTTTTAATCTATTTAATTCATTAAATTTTGGTTTAATATATATATTCCCTCTTACCTGCTTTCTTGAACTACGCCAACAGGAACCCCAAAAGATGTCTGTGGCGCTCACACGAACCCTGAATCAAAAACCCTAGTTTAATCAGGTAAACCCCAAATAACTTACTATTTCTGCATTTTCTCAACTTGTAAACATCAAATAAGCATTTAAAACCCCAAAAACTAAGATTCTTAACCCTTACCTAAATTTGGAGTGTTTCTCGAAAAGTCCAGTTTAGAAATCTGCTCCCCTAGATGTGTAGAGAATCTTCCCTTGAACATTGTAGAAATCTCCGATTGTCGATTCGGGCTGAATCTAGGCTAGATTCTTAGAGAGAAGGGAGAAAGGTGTTTTAAAGAGAGAAATAATGGTGAGAAATGGATTTCTTTGCGTGGACGTTTCCCCAAACCCTTTTATACTCGAAGTTGCCACGTGGCCTTGTTGACGAGAAGACATGATTCGTCGACGAGAGAATGCGTTCGTTGACGAAACTTAAAATCCGAAATTCACTCACTTGGGATCTTTTAATCGACGAGGAACTGAACTTCGTCGACGATTTCTAGAAGAACACTCGTCAACGAGGTTAGAACATTCGATGACGAGGTCTACTGTTCTTCTACTTTTAAATCTTCCTTTTTCCTTTATCCTTTATTTGTCTATCCCATTATTATTTTTTTCCTAATTATTTAATCATTATAATTTTCTAGGTCGTTACAAATTTGTTCATAAGAGTTTAGGTCCACTTGGCTACCCTACTTTCCCTAATCCCAAGGAAGATAACACTTTGAGCACATGCATTAATGATAGAGCAATCAACAAGATTGTCATTGAGCATAGGTTTTTCAAAACCATTGTTTCAAATAAAGATGTACAAATCATAGGTTACTTCTTGAAAGCCTTAAGGACCATGTTAGGCACCAAACTTAAATGTTCTAGTGCTTACTACCTCCAAATTAATTGTCAAGTTGAACTAGTAAATAGGAGCCTTAGAGACCTATTGAGATGTAAGGTAGTTGAAAACATCATAGATTGGGATTTATGCCTTCATGTGGCCAATTTTGCATTTAGTAGTTCAGTGGATAGGACTGCAATACTTAGCCCATTTCAGGTTATTATAAGATATAGTCCTAAAAAGCCTATAGATCTTATTCCACTACCACTTGAGTCTAGAGTGAGCGAGCCGACTAATGCTTTCGTAAAGCATATACCCAATCTACACTCTGAAATAAGAAAAAAGGTTAATCTGAATCATGAACATTATAAATCTACTGCTGATTGTATGTTGAAAGAATTTTCAAAGGGTGATATGGTTATAGTCCGTATTCATCCTAAGCAAATTCATGTAGGAAAGGTGATGAAGTTACATACTAACAAGATGGATCATTTCAAATTTTAAATAAAACTGGTTCTGATGCTTACATGCTCAATATTCCTATTGATTTTAGCATAAGCAATGTTTTTAATGTTGAAAATCTTACCCTAATTCTTGTAGCATCTTATTTTATAGAACCTTCAAATTCTAACCCTGCAGGTGACCCCACTCCACTTCCCACTCCTCTTGACCCTGAAAACCCGAAATTGTCTTTGGCTCTACCCTTGCCCATGCCCAAGTACCTTGATGTAATCTTGGATGGCAAGCTAAAGATTACACAAGAAAGATCATACCAGAAGTTCATGGTCAAGTCGTGAGATAAGCCACTTCCCAAAAGGAGCTGGAATCTTAAGGAAGTCCTCCTTCATCTTAACCTAGAATGTTACTCCTAGTACTTGACTCACTCGAAAAATGAGTAGCTCAAGAGCTATCCCAAGTATAGGAGTTCTGTCGTGTAATACTAAGCCCAAGGGCTAGATCGTCTCCTCAGGGAATGCGTTTTAATCTCAGATTTGATGTTCCTCCAATCAAAAATAAAAATGCACTGAACTCGGTTCAGATTCGGGTTTCAAGATTGTGGAAACTTAAATGAAAACACAAATTAAAATCCTAAAACTAGCATGCACAGAATTAAATAACAATAATAAAACCCTAATCTACTTAAGGAAACACTAGAGCATACTAACTAAAAATGGAAACCTTAAACATGGAATTAAAAATACGCAACCACAATCACAATTTAAACACGAAACAAACAAAACTCTAAACCTAGCATGCAATGAAATTGAGAGCAAAAACGGAAACTCTAATCTACTCAAGGAAACATTGGGACACGCGTTAATTAAAAATGGCAACCTAGAACATGGAATTGAAAACACACAATGGAAACTAAATTAGACGCACACTAAAAAAAAAACCAAACCTACTAAAAATCGAACCTTTAGCACAATTAAGAGATCAAATCAAGACTCACAATTTAAATGTAAACTTGAACTCAACGGAAATTTAAAAGACATAAACAATAACGGAACACAATAAAAACACAACCTTTACTAATCATAGACCCTAACTAAATCGAATTTCGACAAAAAAATATCTGAATTTAATTAAGAATGCTAAATTAAAACAACTATCAATTAGATAAACAAAGAGATTAATTTAACAATAATGAAATACTCAACATTACTCAATTTAAACAAAAAGAAAGAAAACTCCAATAACATTAAAAAAAAAACTAAACTTTCTTCAATATTCCAAGATTCAAAGAAAAGTAAATAAAAGAAAGAAAGAAAGGAAAAGAGAGAGAGAGAGAAACAAATCCACGGAGCCGTGAAGTTGTTGCTGTGCTGGAGAAGTTGCTGCTGCGCTTTGGTGGTCCTGCTATGGAGTCGGCTAGTGTTCTGCTGTGCTTGGGGACTACTGAAGATGGTGGAGGAGGTTGGCCGTACTGCAAGAGGGCAGAGGATGCCAAGAAAAACAGAGGAAAGGGGGAGAGTGAGGGAGGAAAGACAAAGGGAAGGAAGAGAGACAAGGGGAGAGAAGCAGAATTGAAAAGAACAAAAAAAACAAACTAAAGAAGAAGAAGAAGAAGAAGAAAAAGAAGAAGAAGGAGAAGAGGAGAATGGGGAGCCATGGGGGCTGCCTACACAGGAAGAGAAAGACAAGGGTTAAATAGGATAGAGAGGGAAAGCCCTAGACCCGAATAGGAAACCCGAATTGCTATATTTTTTCATTTTTTTCATTCTCTATTCATCGCAAATCTGACTCTTTTGGATCCCGTATCTCACAAAACTCAAAACATGAAAGTTGTAGATAATCCTTTTCTCTTTCTCTAAAAATTTGAATCGTCTCGATCGGAACTTGGACAGAAAAGTTATACACAAAATACGAACAGGTATCGATTTTGATTCCCGGGAATTTTCCTGCAACAAAAAATTACCAAAATTTCATAAATAGTGCAATAAAGTTCAAGAATGATGATTTTGGAATTTTACTAAAATATTGGACAATTTTAGATATTTAATTAAAAATATAAATAGTAAAGCTCGGGTTAAACGTCCAATTACGCAGTTTTGGTGCGTAATCACGCCCCCCAACTAACGTTTTGCTAGTCTCTAGCAAATGACGTGAATGAATCTCAGGGTGGTGTCTACAACTACATACTCTGGTGATCATGAAATCAATGCACATGCGATATAACTATACCACTTCACATACAAGAACATAACTGAATTTCACACAAGCTCGTTCATATTCAATGCACACGACTCCAAAGCATGTCACTCATGCAAGTTTCATCATTTATATGTGATTTGAGAGTAGGATACTCACATGAAGTTAATCAGTGGCACATTTAGAATTAATGCAATCATATAAGTTCGAGTATAAACAGGTAAACTCTCGAGGTGTGTGTGATGTGTGTGACTCAGTACACCTAGGACGCCAGTGGACACCTATAGAACGGTCGCTTTGACTCGGCCTTACTGGTATATCCTCAAGAACACTCAAAGAAAATGGGTTCACTCGTCATATGTGAGGAGGAGTGTCGCGATCAAACATCCCATATATTAAAAGGAACAACGCTAAGTATATGGAGTGGACTAGTCTGGAAAGGATCTAACTTATCTATGAGGTGTCGGGTCCTTCACCCTAGCATCTTCTCACCTACTCGCCATATCCAACTGAGACCACCCTAGATCAACTTATTCACAAACTTATCGTGAATACATCTGAGGCATGAACCGGTTGAAGCATCTTCATATGTGGAAAACATGTGTTGTCCTTGACTTTTTGTGATATGTATTTGGGCCGGCATTGACATTTCATTTCATGCGCATGTGTATTGCTTATTCTTTTTTTTTTCTCATTCTTTATTTTCTGTCTTTTCTTGATCAACTAGGACAATCATAACACTTCTTTTTTAATCTTCATACCATCAATGGGAATTGAGCTCGAATAGGAGTTCATGAATTAAGTCTATCTCTAGGGGTGGCTCAGCCTTCACATCTTGAGTAGGCTACAAGACCTAGGTTTCTATCTCCCCACTAGGTGTCACCTCTAGGTTAGCAAATCAAAACATAGACTAGTGTACAAAGGAATCATCCAGAAAAAGAGAATTGAGTTCCATGAACTCTAATTTGATATTAACGCTCAAAAGGATGATAAATAGCTCAAGGATATCTCACAAGGTGTCATAGTCTCCACGGGTGCTCTCTCAGTGCTCACAGGAAACCCTAAGTGCAATGAATCACGTGAATGTATTTACTCAGTCTCGTGAGATGCCGTATAAATACAGGAAATTATATAGTCAAATTAACACAAATGTACTACCAATCGATTCTTCATGGAGTCATAAAGTCATATAAAGAGAAAGTATGTATGATTGACTCAAGTGTGTCATTCTTAAGTTATACGCAAGTATGCAAAAGGTATGAGTCAGTGTTAAGCATGGCATAATGCAATGTAATCCTTCAGTGCTCCTCCTTTCTTTCTCTATTTCTTTTTGATTTTTTGATTTTTTTGATTTTGATTTTTTTGTTTTTTGTTTTTTTTTTGTTTTTTATTTTTTTTAAACCCAGTACGTGTACGTGCACAGTGTCACATGCGAATGCTCATCCCCCCCAACTTAAGTGGAACATTGTCCTTAATGTGAAAGCATAAGGGAAATAGAAAGGACTGTGCACGGAAAAAGTAAAGCGTACCTGAGTGGCGAAATAACAAAAATCGAACTATGAGAAAATGGTCCTAAAAACTAACTAAAAATAAAATAAAATAAAATAAAAGGAAAATAAGGGAAAGAAAAACATTACAATTGTCTGGTGGAGGCTCAGGAGGAATTTCGTCTGGTGACCGCAGGTCTATAAATTGCATCGGCGGGTCTCCAAATTTGAGCCGCCACAGTGGATCAATCTTCATACCTGCACGAAAATCAACCTCAGATAAATTAATGCATGTCAAAATACCAAACAATACGTGTGCAGGTTGACCCTCGTGTGTGGACAAGACAGGGTCTTTATTCAACATTGTGTCCAGGAAATGTACTTCTTTACGAACTAACGGTAGAGAGAAAGTGAGCGGAATAATTACCTGCAGTTCTTCAGAAGCATTAACATTAAAGGTTTTACCTGGTTCTTTGAAAATTATATGCTCACCAGACTGGTCACCCTCTTTATCTAGTGTAGATATCATCATACCACCACAAGAATCTACCTCCACATTAGGCTCCTTAACATCTGATTTAGGTGGGAGTGACGGTTCCACGGTTTCTGAGCTCGGAGTATGAGGTACCACAGGTTGGTACTCCGTATGAGTATCAGTCTCCTCATCAACTAAATGCTCCGCTTTTGGGCTCGTTTCCTCTGATTTTTCTTTGAATTCATCTATTTCAGCCGTAACTTCCGGTGCTGGGACAACTATTTGTCCGACGATGAGCATTTCAGATTGGGGGTCGTCTTTCTCGCTACTGAAGGTGATGGTGGCCTCTGCTGTCTCAAGAGAAACATCATGTATTTGTTGTTGCGGTTGTTGGTACTCTTGAGAACTAGGCTGAAGTTCTGCGAGTGTTTCCTCGTTTTCTAAGATGTCCAACTGTGTGCTTATCGCGTTAATGGTATTCCGCAATTCATTATTATGATCGACTTGAGTTTGCATGAATTGTTGGAGCATGTTCGCCATCTATGTTATGCTATCCTCCAAAAATTCTAATGGCATACAGCTCTGAGGGATCTGTTGTGGCTGGTAATGAGGTGGAGGAATATCTGGGTATTCTGGTGGTTCATATGCATCATCACCACTAATTGTACTGATAGGGTATGCAGTCATGGGTGCCTGAGTGTATCGTGTATTGCACTGTGGGACATTGTCAGCTAAGTAATCAAAGAATGATAATACCTGATCTAGATCCTCGCTGACGGGCTCTCCATTAGACATAGTCTAGACAAAATACTTGCAATCAGGGGTAAGAGCACTATAAAAATAATCAGCTAACCTCCATGAGTCAAACCCATGATGTGGGCAAGTACTTAGTAGATCCTTAAATCACTCCCAGCAAGCCCGAAATGTCTCGTTATCCTGCTGCACAAAATTAAGAATCTGTTCCTGCAAAAATTGAGTTCTCTGTGAGGGACAAAACGCATGTAGGAATTCACGCTCCATATCAACCCAATTAGTGATAGAATAAGGACTCATAGAATGAAACCAAATTAGTGCCCTATCCTGCAAAGTAGCAAGAAATAAATTCAGTCTAATAGATTCATCAGTTTTAGCATGAGAGAAAAACATGTTGTAGGTTAATTCAAACTCTGCTAAGTGCTGATATGGGCACTCAGATTCCGTCCCATAGAACTCGGGTAGTAGTGACGTCCTCCCGCGCTGCATCATGAAATTAAGCTCATCATAAGGCAAAATAGTAGAAGAGGATGCAGTAGCATATTCAAGCTGCATAAAATCCATTATCGTGCGCGGTGTAGGTGCAGCCATTTTTCAAAACTCGAAATCTTTTCTTTTTTTGTTTTCTGATTTTTTTTTCTTTTTCTTAAAACTAATAAAGATAACGGGAAAAACGCAAATTTGAGACTAAGAACAACATTCCCCGGCAACGGCGCCAAAAACTTGACTCACTCGAAAAATGAGCAGCTCGAGAGCTATCCCAAGTATAGGAGTTCTGTCGTGTAATACTAAGCCCAAGGGCTAGATCGTCTCCTCAGGGAATGCGTTTTAATCTCAGATTTGACGTTCCTCCAATCAAAAATAAAAATGCACTGAACTCGGTTCAGATTCGAGTTTCAAGATTGTGGAAACTTAAATGAAAACACAAATTAAAATCCTAAAACTAGCACGCACAGAATTAAATAACAATAATAAAACCCTAATCTACTTAAGGAAACACTAGAGCATACTAACTAAAAATGGAAACCTTAAACATGGAATTAAAAATACGCAACCACAATCACAATTTAAACACGAAACAAACAAAACTTTAAACCTAGCATGCAATGAAATTGAGAGCAAAAACGGAAACTCTAATCTACTCAAGGAAACATTAGGACACGCGTTAATTAAAAATGGCAACCTAGAACATGGAATTGAAAACACACAATGGAAACTAAATTAGACGCACACTGAAAAAAAAACCAAACCTACTAAAAATCGAACCTTTAGCACAATTAAGAGATCAAATCAAGACTCACAATTTAAATGTAAACATGAACTCAACGGAAATTTAAAAGACATAAATAATAACGGAACACAATAAAAACACAACCTTTACTAATCATAGACCCTAACTAAATCGAATTTCGACAAAAAAATATCTGAATTTAATTAAGAATGCTAAATTAAAACAACTATCAATTAGATAAACAAAGAGATTAATTTAACAATAATGAAATACTCAACATTACTCAACTTAAACAAAAAGAAAGAAAACTCCAATAACATTAAAAAAAAACTAAACTTTCTTCAATATTCCAAGATTCAAAGAAAAGTAAATAAAAGAAAGAAAGAAAGGAAAAGAGAGAGAGAGAGAGAGAAACAAATCCACGGAGCCGTGAAGTTGCTGCTGTGCTGGAGAAGTTGCTGCTGCGCTTTGGTGGTCCTGCTATGGAGTCGGCTAATGTTCTGCTGTGCTTGGGGACTGCTGAAGATGGTGGAGGAGGTTGGCCGTACTGCAAGAGGGCAGAGGATGCCAAGAAAAACAGAGGAAAGGGGGAGAATGAGGGAGGAAAGACAAAGGGAAGGAAGAGAGACAAGGGGAGAGAAGCAGAATTGAAAAGAACAAAAAAAACAAACTAAAGAAGAAGAAGAAGAAGAAGAAGAAGAAGAAGAAGAAGAAGAAGAAGAAGAAGAAGGAGAAGAGGAGAATGGGGAGCCATGGGGGCTGCCTACGCAGGAAGAGAAAGAGAAGGGTTAAATAGGATAGAGAGGGAAAGCCCTAGACCCGAATAGGAAACCCGAATTGTTATATTTTTTTCATTCTCTATTCATCGCAAATTTGACTCTTTTGGATCCCGTATCTCACAAAACTCAAAACATGAAAGTTGTAGATAATCCTTTCCTCTTTCTCAAAAATTTGAATCGTCTCGATCGGAGCTCGGATAGAAAAGTTATGTAGAAAATACGAACAGGTATCGGTTTTGATTCCCGGGAATTTTCCTGCGACAAAAAATTACCAAAATTTCATAAATAGTGCAATAAAGTTCAAGAATGATGATTTTGGCATTTTATTAAAATATTGGACAATTTTAGATATTTAATTAAAAATATAAATCGTAAAGCTCGGGTTAAACGTCCAATTACGCAATTTCGGTGCGTAATCACTACTTCACTTCCAATTCTTTGGAGAAGAATTCTTTTGGGCCCGGGAAAGATGATGGGGATTAATATGCCATACCCCTTTCTTTTGCTAATTTGGTGACACGTGGACGACCTCCCGATGTCCAATCCTTTGCTGACATGGTGACATGTGGACGACCTTCGAATGTTCACTATTGTTTATATCTACTTTGCAAGAACACATAGGATCATTTGAAGATCGTTGACTTATTATGATTAGAAGACTTTCTTTTATGGGAGACTTTGTTATCATATCGACTTTATATTTTTCTTGGATATGTTGTTTCAAGATTATTAGGTGCTTGAAAACCATATTTAAAAACCCAAGTGAAGTATTGAATCAAAGTCCAACTCAAGATCCATGTGGGTCCCACATGGCTCCAATGGGCCCCGCACGGTTTTGGCCTTCCTTCTGGAATATATTTAAATTTTAAATTTGAATTGTCATAATGCAAGACAACTAAGCTTGACTTGTGTGCTTATGAGTTGAAATTCCTTATTTTTTAGTAAGTATTAACTGTGTTTGGTTAATAGTTGTTGAAAGTTGTTGAGAGTTGTTGTTGAAAGTTGTTGAGTGTTTAATGTTTTGTCTCCCAGGCTATGCCTATAAATAGTCTTCTTATTGTAAGAATAACATATGAAGTTGAAGTTGAATATAGAAGAAACATTTCTTTACTTGAGCTTGTAAAGTTTGTCCCTCTCCTTGTGAGTGAGTAGTGTAAGGTTACGGTGTTCTCTTCGGAGATCAAGTGGTGAGAGACCACAAAACTATCCAATGACTCCATCAACCCCTCCTCCATCTAATACTCTCACGGCCCCTATCAACACCACACGACCAGCACCTTCATTCACCCACATGACGATCATTTTCTACACTTCATTGTTATGTTCGTCTTGTGATTCAAAGCTTGTACGAAAGACCTACGGTGTGATCTAGTTACGTGTGGAACAACGTCAAGTCATCCAAACCAATCTCTTGGTAACTTCAGTACTTGTGTTTGAATCCTTTGCTATATTTTGTGAACCCTTGCTAGTAGATTAAAATCACATCTTTGAATAACCCATTTGATCCATAGATTGCAATATAGGTACTTGCTAGTTAAAATCAATTGTATGAATATTAGTTTGCTAATATAGAACTTATATTCTTGAATCTTTGAAATAGCAAATTTTCAACATATAACTTGATTCCTTTGTGAAAGAACCAATTGGGACTTAATTGCTGGACAAGTCATACACCTTTTCAAAATCCTTGAACATGTGAAATAAAGCATGATTTATTGTATTTATGTTTGGATAATTAATTTCTTAATTTAAAGTGTTTAAGTGTATGTGCTTGTGTGAGAGTTGAACTGTAGGAAATAGGTTGACCATTCTCGTCCTACATTAGTGAGCCAGCTTATCGATGCCTCTCTAGTAATTGTCGATGCCCATTTTTGACCTAGAGTTTGTTTGCATTAATTGGTGGGCATATGAAGGGTATAAAACCTTTTGAGGGGCTTTAGACAGTTTTGATTATGTTTTTAGGGCACCTCAAGGCCTTCATTGAGCAATTTGAGCCTTTATTTTAGTTAAGCTGGTCTATTTTGGGCTAGCATGGCTTCTAGGTACCTCCAAGCACCCTGAGGGGCAAGGAAGGAATTTTCCTTGCTCTAGGAATGCTCTGGGGATTTTGAGCTTTAAAACTCCTAACCATAGCTTTTTGCCTATAAATAGGATGGGAAAGTTAGGAGAAGGACACATAACAATAACACAAATAGATACGAGAGGATGGCATACACTAGGGGGGTGAGAAAGAGAGAGAGAGAGAGAGAGAGAGAGAGAGAGAGAGAGGAGTTCATACGGTTGAAAGGGGAAGAGCAAATGCATGGTTAACATAGAAGGGAGAGGGACTAAAAGAGGTGTGATATTGCATATGAAGAAAGCTTGTTGGATCCTAGACCATAGTTGTATTAGTAGGAAATAGGGGAGATCGAGGACTCATGGACTCTATAAGGTAAAAATATATGAGTCTAGCTCGATTTTATAATGCTTAAACTCCTTTATCCTTCAGTTTTATAGTATTTTCTATGGTTTATCATGGTATTTTTGAATGTGCTTGAGTTTCCTATACATTGTTGATTGAATTCATAAGTTTAACCCATTCCATGAGACACTTTACATTCAAATGGAAATACTATTCAGTAGCATAATGCTGCAAGCCCATTGCAGTAGCATCTTTGGGACAAATGTGGAGGCCGTGAGAAGCTAAGTGAGCAGCAGAGCCTAAAGAATGGTAGTAAGACCCTTGTTGGCTTCGGTGAGTCCAATGTATCTCTATCATATGGTCAGAGATGCAATAGGGTGGAGTAGCCATGAGGTTGGTGGTGGCCCATGAACGAAAGAACATGTCTACAACAATCATCCTCACATTAGACCGATGATGATCACTGGAGGGTGGTCTAAACTTAGCAATGGCAACCATGAAATTGACGGCCAACACGTTGCAATAGATGATAACATGAGGGGGTGCATGGCTATAGTTGCAGCTAGAGTTTTAATGAAACCCTAAACATTGCATGCAGGAGAATGAGGAATAGTAGACCTGGGAGGGTGTGTGTTGGCTTTTTGAGTCTGATCTCTTTTTTGATGCTGACAAACCACTAGTATCTTATGTGTGCGTTTAGTGTTTGAATAGGTTGTCATTTTAGCACGAACATAAGATACTGCAAAATGGAAGCTAGCAGGGACATAAAGCTCACACACTCCTGGTGTATTCCATTAAAGATGAAGAGCAAGAGAAGAAGATATTTTGATTTTTAATTTGTATTGCATTTATTTTTATCATTTGGTCTGTAATAATGCATACATCTTGCATGATATGTTTTGAATGCTCAGATGACCATAGAATGACCTTAGGGATCGACCGACGCCAGAATTTTGGCCTTAGATAGACCTTAGGTTCTCACACTTGAGTGCACAAAGTCCCCAACATCACTTTTCATACTAGGGGAATCAAATCAGGACTAAATTGAACTTAATTGAAAATATTGAGAGGGTTCGGGTGACCGAACCCAGGCCGTGTAAAATGGCTCAGGCAACTGAACTAGTCAACATTTTGACTTTGCGTTCGGGCACCCGAACTCGTTTTGAATGTATTCTCCCCAGGCACCTGAACCTATGTCAGGGCACTTTTCAATTACTCGGGTGACCGAACAACACGTTCAAATTGGGCTTAGGCGACCGAATTGGTCAGTTCAGTTATCCGAACTTAGCATTGGGCACCCAAACCTACGAATGAAAGTTTCTGACTTTTAATCGGGCTACCGAACCTACACGCAGGCACCCGAACCTCAAAAAATGCCTTTTATCTTTGTGAGTGTTCGGGCGACCGAACCTACGGCTCGAACAACCGAATCTCTTGGGTTGCAATTTTTTAACTAAAGTAATTAGGGTTAGAAATAAATTAAACTTTTCTAATAATACCCAGCGTGTCCCCAACAGTCAAAAATTTCCCCGAGTCTATATATACCCCTTCATAAGCTAAGATTAGTAACTTTGATTAGCATTTAAATTCTTTCAAGTTACTTTTTAATCAAAGTTCCCCCAAACAACCTTTTTATTGCAAAATAATTTTGGGGTCAATCTTTTTTATACTTTCCAAACTCTCTTTCATTTTTCTTGAAAACCATTTTTACAAGTGAGTATTTTATTTGGGCTTTTACTTGCTTTGATTTGCATATAGATTTTCAAACGCATGTATTTTGTTTGTGTGCAAAATCATTTGAAACCAAAACCCTAAGTTCTCCGGTTTGTTCTTGAAAAATATTTTTGGAGAAAATTTCTTATTAGGGTTTGAATAGATTTACACACCCTTACCTTACTGAGCATTATTGCATATCATATTAGAGTGCATTTATTTGAGCTTAAGTGTGTACATCTCTGCTTGTATTTCAAAAACATATTTTATGTACAAAATGGTTTTATTGTAATGGTTGGGTTCAACCTGTCAATTGAACTGGGGAGTCTCAGCCCCGTAAATGAGACCGATTCAGTTCAGCTCGTAATTGAACTAGGGAGTCTCAGCCCTGTAAGTGAGACTAGTTCGGCTTAGAATAGTAATTGAGTTGGGAATTTTCCTCACCCCATTAGAAGAGGATGTAAAAGGCTTCTGCTCCGCTCAGTTAAGTGAGCAGCTTTAGTGGAATCCTTGGGGGTATGCCCAAGGCGGTGACGTAGGCAATATTGGCCGAATCTCGTTAACAAATCTGTGTGTCATTCTCTCCCTATCTCATTTAAATTACTACACTTTAAATTCAGTATGTGTATGCCAATTTATTTACTGTTATATTTAGTTGCATGCACACATTTACATTGAATGAGATACACATGTATGCATGAACCAATAGCTTAATTATTTTATATACACGCATTTTATATTGAATGAGATATGATATGTGGTGAATTAGCGTAATTGTTTAAATTAGGGAAAAATGTTTTAAAACCCAATTCACCCCCCCTCTTGGGATCACACCAATTCCAACAGCGTGCCTCTCACATGACTCACTTAAACCACTTTTGAACTTCTGATCCGTTTGTTGAACAGGCGAACCTATTTTCTTCCCTTTTGGTTTTTTTTTTCTTGTCTTTCTTTCACTCTTGATTTTCTTTTACTCATTCCATTATTTCCCTCTTTAATTATTTTGTTTAATTTGGTAAAAAAAAAAATGTGTTTTTGAAAAAAAAATAAAGGAAAATGCAAATTCAAGAAAAACACTCTTTCTTTTGTGAATGTGCCTAAAATAATAAGATCCCTATAATTGTAATCTCTTGAATATTGAGCACCGATTTCTTTGACTGAATCATGTAACTTTGTTATTATCTGTGATTTATGTCAATCAAATACTTTTGTTTTTCAATTAAATGTCGTTTAGCATGATGCTTAGCTAAGAAGAAAAAAGTGAAGTACATGGGCACTTAGCAATTTCGTCATAGGTTGGAATTTTGAGTGGCCATCTCATGTGTGTTTGTATTGTTTAGCCTAGGATGTTAAGGATTACTAAAATTTTGATTGTTGTGTCTTCATATTTGCCCATTTGGATTCCTTAACTCGGCTTATGATGGGACAAAAAGGGGAATTCCATCGTATGGTGCCTCTCTCCTTCTCAGCCCTAAGTCGGGACAAGAACTCTCCCTTAAGCTCATATGGGTGAATGGGAGTAGGTTCTTACACCATGGGACTGAGGTCTTGAAGGCAAATTTGGAATTCCTCTTCGTTAAGTTGCCCACCTTTCAAAAGACTCCCTTTTTTTTTTTTCACTCCTTTTGGCCAATGATGAATTCAATAACGTTTTCAAAAATCTCACAAGTTTTGTTAAGTATCTTATTTCAAAAAGAAACTTTCATTTTCTTGAATTCAAATATCTTCTTCATAATGATTGATTAACAATCAAAGAGATCAAATCCCCATCTTCAAACCTTGGTTGACAATTAGGATATTTTTCATATCTCTCTTCAAATGGTTGACTTCAACCATAATTAAACCCTAATTGTCAATTGGGAGATTTTCTAAATCCCTTATTAAGGGTCAACTTCAATCATCACCCAACCCTAATTTTTCAATTAGGAGAAGCATATAATTTGTACACATTCTGTATTGTGATTCTGTTGTATTCCAAGTATGGCCTGAGGGGGCATTGATCCAGTTCAAAAGGATTGGTTGTAAAGGTTGAGGTCAACCCTGTGCTAATTAACCTGGTTGTATTCAGGTGTCACTCCACTCGTGAAGTGAGCCTTAGTGTAATCCTTGTGCTTGTGAGTCAAGACGGGGACGTAGGCACTATTGCCGAACCTCGATAACATATCTGGTGTTATCTCTCTTTACTATTGTATTGTGCATGCTTGATTAGATTACTTGTGCAATTTAATTTCAACATATATTTTGATTTATCTTATATATGCACTAGATTGACCCTAGGGTTGTATAATACTGCTGCTGATTAATTGACCTAGGGGAGAAATTTTAAAATACCAATTCAGCCCCCCCTTGGAATTACAGTAAAGCTAATACTTACAAGTTATTTGATATCAAGAATTTAGATCTGCATATTATTCAAGACTATTTTTTAAAGATCGTATTTGTTATTCTTGTATAAAGTAAGTTGAAATCAAACCCTAAGATCTCTAAGGTTTTTATTTTTAAGAAATTATTTATGGGAGATATTGATTAAAAAATAAATTTAGAAAGCATTACATTACTCATATAACGATCTTATTGTTACATACGTATTGAGTTTCATGTTTCATCATATGATTATGTGCTAGGAATTCTATTGTACTCACTAGTTTGGTTAGAAGTATTTTGAGTTTTGCAGAAATTGTAATCTTTATATTGTATTCACGGTTCGGGTTGTGAACCGGGGTTGAAGAGGAAGCTATGCCTCTTGTAAGCAGTGGACTGTAAGGAAAGCTCCATCCCAGTTAAAAGAGCAGGGATTAGTGGAATCCTTGAGTGGGTTGCTCAAGGTGAGGATGTAGGCTAGGTTGGCTAAACCTCGTAAAAATCGTATTTGCCTTCTCTCTTCAATTCCTTTAATTCTTTTTAATTTCCGCTTGCATTTAAATTATCTGCTTATTGTGTATGTGTTGAAAATTTGGTTCGTTTGTGAGTATTTGGGTAAAATTGTATGCTTGATAAAGACACACAATAAATTGATTAATTGTGAAACATTGAACTAGTTGTTAAGTGGCTTGCAAGTTTGTAATTGATAGTTTTCAAAATTAGAACTTGAAGGATTTAATTTTTAAAATACCCAATTCACCCTCCCCCTCTTGGGATAACATCGAAATTCACATTTGGTATCAAAGCGAGGTTACATAGACTTAACCGTTATTTTTGTAAAAGATCACAATGGTACACATCAGTGCAACCCCATTCGAGGAGGGACACTCATCCATTAGACCACCAAATTTTTACGGTGTAAATTACACTTACTGGAAACAAAGGATGAGTATATATCTTTTAAATGTTGATTGAAAAGTATGGAGAATAGTTTGTAAAGGAAATCATGTTCCTATGAAAGTAGTTGATAAAGTAAATGTACCTAAGACTGAAGATGAGTATACTAATGATGATTGGAAATCTATTCAAATAAATGCTACTGCAATAAACCTTCTATACTGTGCACTAGACGTAAAAGAGTTTAATAGGGTGATGATATGTAAAACTGCTAAAGAAATATGAGAAAAATTAGAAGTAACATATGAAGGCACTAAGGAAGTAAAAGATAGTAGGATAGATATGCTTACTAGTGAATATAAGGCATTTAAAATGATTGTTGATAAATTTATTCAATCCATGTACACTAGGTTCACACACATCACAAATTCATTAAATACTTTTGGTAAATCTTACCCTACTTATGAGTTGATCAGGAAAATCCTTAGGGGACTACCACTAGTTTGGGAAGCTAAAGCTATTGCTATAGCCGAAGGAAGGAATCTAAAAGAGATGTCGATTGATGAACTGATCGGTTAACTCATCACTTATGAGCTAGCAACAAATGAGAGGGAAAATGAGCAGAATATAGCAAAGAGAGTTACAGCTCTTAAGGCATCGTTTAGCAGCTCTAATGAAGGAAGTGACTCAAAATCGGAAGATGACATGACCTTGTTGACTAAGAAGTTCGGAAAGTTCCTGAAGAAAAATAAGAAGTTTAATAGAAAATTCCAGAACTCGAAATCAAAAAAGGGAGAGTCAAGCAAGAAGAAACAGAAGGATGATCTGCTAACTTGCTACAACTGTAGAGAGGTTGGATACATCAAGCCTGAATGTCCTAAACTAAAGAAAGCCTCCAAGAAAAAGAAAAAAGGCTCTAAAAGTCGGTTGGGACACGCACAACGCAAAAAGTTCAGACACTGAGTCCAGTAATGATCAGGTAGCTAATCTGTATCTAATCGCACATGATGACCTTGAGGTACAATCATCTTTCTCGACATCTTCTTATTATTCCAGTGATTCTGAAAATGAAAATAGCATGCTTTCTTAAAATGAATTGCAACAAGAATATTTGTGCACTCTTAAAATGCTTGAGAAGAAATCTAAGAAAATTTATGATTTGAAATGTAAAGTAAAAGAACTTTCAAAGTTTATTGAAAAACAGAATGAGTCTTATGCATCTGTGATAAAAGAAAAGGATTTAAAAATTGAGGAATTGGAAAGTAAGTTGAAAGACAACTCTAAAATTATCCATATTCACTAAAGGCCAAAGTAATTTTGAAAGACTTCTTGGGGCACAAAGAAATACCCTAGATAAAGGACTTGGTTTTAATGGAAAAGAAAATTTGAAACAAAAACATCTTTACATGAGTTATTTAGTAAGAGAATCAAAAGCTTATACACTATCAAAAGACTCTTATAAATGTACTACATGCTTTAAATGTAAAAGGATAGGTCACATAAAATTTGATTGTCCTTTTAAGAACAAGGACGTTAAATTTAAAAAGGTATCAAAAGTTAAAGGAGATTCAAGCACTAACCCCTATGGACCCAAAAAAAATGCGTACCAAAAATAGTTACTTAAAATGTCTATTGCAGGTATACTTGAAGTCATCCTCCTCAAAAGATAGATGGTATATGAACAGTGGATGTTCACAACATATGACTAGGGATAAAGCAAAATTCGCATCCATCACACCAAAGGATGGAGGACTTGTCACTTTTAGGGACAATGCAAAAGGAAGGATCATAGGTGTAGGTAAAGTTGGTAACGATCCATCACTTATTATAGATGATGTTTTACTGGTTAATGACTTAAAACATAACTTATTAAGTATAAGTCAACTATGTGATAAAGGTTATAGAGTATCCTTTGAACATGAAAAATACATTGTTGAGTATAAAACTGATAACAAAATTCTATTTATTGTTGATCGTCATGAAAATGTATAGACCACCAACTTTGATAACTTAAATTCTCAATGTGTGACATGTTTCTCTGCTATGAATGAAATTAGTTGGATTTGACATAGGAGACTAGGACACGCAAACATGGACTTAATATCTAAACTAGTCAGGGAAGACTTAGTTAAGGGATTGCCTAAGACAAAATTCGTGAAAGACAAAATCTGTGATGTGTGTCAACTAGGAAAACAAGCAAGATCTAGTTTTAAGAAGAAGAAAGTTGTAACAACCCGAAGAATAATGGTATTTAAATAATAAAGAGGGAGGGAATTGGAAACAAAAATAGAAGGAGGCAGTAGGCTTCGTTGACGATATTACACTTTGAATATAATAACTCGAAATATTTTTGCACAAGGCCTCGTCGACGAATACAGGGAGTTCGTCGACGAGTGCATAAGTAGGCCTCCTCGACGAAGCCACGGCTCGTTGATGAGAAAATACTGAGAGAGGTTTTTGGGGCAGTCTGAAATTCATCAACGACGGAGGAAGTTCGTCAACGAAATTCCTTAAAGACTCGTCGATGAGATGACGTGTCTTGTCGACGAATTCAGGGTTATAAATTGCCAAAACCCAGATTTTTCAGCAGAATTTTGGCGCAAAGGACTCTTTCTCTCCCTTTAAAAACGCCTTTCCCTCCTTCTCTTTTCTATTTCGGCCCCTTTTCTCACAGATAAAAAATTCGAGGCCACCACGACACTCCTGGCGAAGTTCTTTACAAGTCTGTCGAAGCTGATCGTGGGAGAAGTTGGTTTAGAATTCATCCCAAATCCAGGGTAAGGTATTTTATTCAGATTATGCCTTCCTTGTAGTTATAAGAAATGTTGTAGGTAAGAAAATACAATTGTTTTTTTTTTGGGATATCGTTTTCAGGGTGTTGAGTGAAGAACCCTGCGGGTATAGGGTTAGAGTATAGTAAGGACTTTTCAGAGATAAGGTTAGGGAAATATGCTATGCTAGGAAATTTGAATATGTTAATAGAAATTTTACCAACATGTATGTATACCAGTTATTATGTAGCTTTTCAGAATATGTGTTCTTAAAGTATGTGTGGCCTGAGTAGATAATATTTTATGTAGAACTTTATACAATTTTTCCAATATATGAAGTTATACAGAACATACGGATATGCCAGATATTCACAGGAATTATACGGATAGATATACGTACATATATAGCTTTTATTCAAATAGTTTCACAAAACAGATATATATGCATATATATGTAAACAGATGTTTACTCAGATAAGTATGTTCTAGTTTTATACAGATCAGAATATTACAGATGTTTATCCAGAATAATATATTACAGTTTTACTCAGATCAGCATATATAACATTTGCAGTATGCCATGTTTCTTATTACCATAGCATTTAAAGTATAAAGACAGAGTATATAGATATATATTTTATAGACAAATATACAGAGATAACATCAAGATGCTACAAATACAGAATATAGAGATTACAGAATTTACAGTACAGAAAGATAGCATTATGGTAATTTTGGAAACATAATGAAAATAGTAAAAAAGTATATATGTATATATATAGTATTAGATCCCAGAGGAATGATTACAGACAGATACAAATAAAGAATACAGAGCACGGTACCGTTGCTAATACAGATAGAGTGCAATCACATATCTCAGACAGTGTGTGGGTACCGTCAACTGTGCTCGGAGAGTATGCAGCTCCTCAGTTCACTGGGTTGAGGGGGCCAGTTTGACGAGGTAGTAGCCAGTCTCACGCCTAGGAGAGTATGCAGTTTGGCCGGGCTGAGGTGGTGTAGAGTATAGTGACTTACCTGGAGGGCCGACCAGGTAAAGTCCCGCCTACGGGCCGCACAACCCTGTCACGAGGGGTCAAATCATGACATACAGAGTTCTAGGGATAAAGCACAGTTATGTATATGTATACAGTTTTACAGTTTTGTTGTATATAGTATGATATTAGTAGTATGAATGATAGAAAGTTCAGATGATACATATGTTTTAAGCTACTATACATGCGATATATGTGTTTTTACAGATTTACCAGATTATGCAATTTTACATACTATTATTATTGTTTTACGACTCGGTCACCACACACTAGTAATAGCATATTTCCACTTACTGACCGTCGTCTCACCCTATTATTTTACCATTTTTCAGGTGAACCAGTTAGGCGAGTAGATCAGGCTCGCAGATAGAGTGATTTCTTAATAGCCCTGGTTTTAAGGTGAGTTTGTGACTGAGTTTTGTATTTTGGGATAGGTGATACTGGAGGGAGTTGTTTTATATGACTATGGTCTGAGTGTATTGAAATCTGGTATTGTATAGTATGTATGGATGTATGGTTTATGTTTCTGCTACGTAGGTATGAATACTGTATACAGGATTACCCTGGTGCCTGCTAAGGCTCGAGTTTCATAGCAGAAGGTATCAGAACAGTTAATATATATATATATATATATATATATATAATATGAAGAAAAAAATGATATAAATTTTGAGGTCATTACAAAAATAATCTCTACTATTAGGCCACTTCAAAGTTTAAGAGGAAAATCATACGCATTTGTTATCGTTGATGATTATTCTAGATTTACATGGGTACTATTTTTAGGTCACAAAGATCAAGCTTGTGAACAATTCATTAAACTATGGAAGAAAATTCAAAATGAAAAGGGATATATACAATAACAAAAATCCGGAGTGATAGGGGTAGAGAATTTAAAAATCAAGGTATGGAATAATACTGTGATTCCTTAGGAATATCTCATAACTTTTTAGCTCCTAGAACACCACAATAGAATGATGTAGTTGAAAGAAAGAATAGGTCTATACAAGAAATGACCAGCACTATGCTTAACAAACATAAACTACCTAAGTACTTCTGGGTTAAGGCAATAAACACCGCCTGTTATGTTCTAAATAGAGTTTTGATTAGACCATCTCTAAATAAGACTCCTTATGAATTATGGAATGGCCATAGACCAAACATCTCATATTTCCGTGTCTTTGGTTGCAAATGCTTTGTGCTTAGAGACAATGAACATTTAGGAAAGTTTGATGTGAAATCTAATGAAGGTATTTTTCTAGGATATGTCTTAGATAGTAAAGCCTATAGGGTATATAATAAATGTATTTTAACCATTGTAGAATCCATTCACATAGTATTCTATGAGTCCAATCAATTTGCTTAAAAGACTGATGAGGATGAAATTGAGATAAATAAGGAATTTGAAAATTTGTCTATTGAAAATAATTCAGATAAGAGAAAAAAATTAAGGAAACATCTTCTAAAGATAATCAAGTAGAAAGAGAGGTAAATGAGCTACCTAGAAAATAGAAGTACATAAAGAATCATCTTATAGATCAAATTATAGGAGAACCATCACGTGGAGTAGCTACACGATCCTCACTTAGAAATATGATTAGTCATTTTGCATTCTTATCTCAAGAAGAACTTAAGAATGTGAGTGAAACAATTGAGGATGAATCATGGGTAATATCTATCCAAGAAGAATTAAATCAATTTGAGAGAAATAAAGTGTGGATATTAGTTCCTAGACCCGAGGATCATATAGTTATTGGAACAAAATGGGTATATAAAAACAAGAAAGATGAAAAAGGAATTGTTGTTAGAAATAAAGCAAGACTAGTAGCTCAGGAATATAACCAGGAGGAAGGCATAGATTTTGAGGAAACCTTCGCACCTGTAGCTAGAATGGAAGCCATTCGAATGCTGTTAACTTGTGCTGCTTTTAAGGATTTCAAACTGTATCAAATGAATGTTAAAAGCGCATTTTTAAATGACTACATAAGTGAAGAAGTGTATGTAGAACAACCCCCAGGTTTTGAAAACGATAAGCATCCAAATCATGTTTATAGACTAACTAAAGCCTTGTATGGTTTAAACAAGCTTCTAGAGCTTGGTATGAAAGGCTAAGTGGTTTTCTGTTGGATAATGGATTTATCAGAGGGAAGATAGATACAACACTCTTCATAAAATTTAAGAATGACAACATGCTCCTAGTACAAGTACACGTAGATGATATCATCTTTGGAGCAACAAATGAAGAGTTGTGCAATGAATTTGCAAGTTGTATGCCAAACAAATTTGAGATGAGCATGATGGGAGAACTAAATTTATTCTTAGGATTTCAGATTAAACAAGCAAAACATGAAATTTTTATAAATCAATCGAACTAAATTAGAGACTTGCTCAAAAGGTTCAATATGGAGAATGGTAAAATTCTAGGGACACCTATGAGCTCTTCTTTAAAATTAGAAAAAGACAAGCAAGACATACCAGTAGATGTTAAGCGTTATCATGGGATGATTAGTAGCTTATTATATCTGACTGCCAGCAGGCCTGCCATAATTTTTAGTGTATGTTTGTGCGCAGGATTTTAGGCTGCACCTAAAGAGTCCCATTTATTAGCTGTCAAAAGAATACTTAGATACCTGATTGGAACCATTGAACTTGGATTATGGTATCCTAAGTATACATCCTTTAAGATTGTTAGCTATTCGGATGCTGATTTTGCCGGTAGTAAAGTAAATAGAAAAAGTACGAGCGGCACATGTCATTTCTTAGGACATTCGTTAGTATCTTGGTTTTCAAAGAAACAAAATTTAGTTGCTCTTTCCACAACCGAAGCTGAATACATAGCGGCTGGAAGTTATTGTGCTCAAATGCTATATATGTGTTGACCTTATAGGTCACACTTGGTTGTGATAATGACAAATACTTGTTGTATTTGATGGATATTTAAGGATATGTGTAGGTCTACAATTGGAAAATCAAAATGATGGCACAAGAAGTAGAAGTTGGAGACCCTGAAGACCTTATTTATATTGTATTTAAATTCATTAATCATTATGGGTCTGTAATAGTAAATAGTGTTGACCATATAGGTCACGCCCGATTTTGATAATGACAAATACTTATGTATTTAATGAATATCTAGTTCATGTGTAGGTCTATATTAATAGATACATTGATGGCACATGAAAGCTTAAAGTTTGAAGACCAATTCATGTTTCTCAGTTATAATATATATATTCAGTAGGGAAATTGATCTGTAATAGTAATTAGGATATTTGGTTTGTAATAAGCACACACAACACATGCATAGTTTATTATGTAAGTTCAAACCAAATAGGAACTAAAAGTGATCATAGAAAGACCTTAGGTCGACCGACACCGAACTTTTTTGGTGTATTCAAAATTGGACCCCAAGTGACCTTAAGACACACACCATTGCACCTATGATTGTTAGACACTTAAATAGAGTTTGTATGTTTCGAGACTGGACCAAAATGCACACATTGTGCACTTTTGGTTGACCGGCCTTAACAGTTCATTCTGTCCCGGTCGACCGAAACAGGCCTAGGTCAACAGTTGACCAAGGCCCTGGTCGACCAAACCAGTATAGTTCAAAATCTCCCGGTCGACCGAAACCCCATGTGGTCAACAAATTGACTATCTGGTTGACCGAGCAAAAAATGTACACCAACTACCTGGTAAACCAAGGGTCCTTGGGAAAAATCCCAACCGTCTGGTCGACCAAACCAGCCAGTTCAAAATGGCCCGATCGACCGAACCTCGAAAAAATGGGAAATCGCCCACTTTCGGTTGACCGAGCCTTCAGTTCAAAACCTCCTGGTCGACCGAATTGTATGAACTCTAGTCGACTGAAACTGTTCAGGTTGACTGGACCTCTTGGGTTGCCTTGATTTTTATCGCGATTAAATATTTTTTAAACAGGGTTAAAATATTTAAATGTCATTAAACTTTTCTAATAATTCCTAATAAGTCTCCAACGGTCATAATTCATAGGGTGTATATATAAACCCCTTTATTTGGGAAAATTAGCAAATTGATTAGCAAATATATTCAAAAATTCTCTCTCAAGCAAAATACCCTATACTACTCATATTCTTTCTACAAACACTCTAGCTTACTTTTCTCAAGTTCCAAAAATCCTTTGTAAGTGTGTTGAGTGTTTATACAAAAGGTTTACTCTCATTGTTTGATTGATTGAATCGATTTTCTTACAAGAGCATAACCTAAGTATTCTTAGGAGGCTTTGCTAATAAGCCTACCCTAAGAAGACTTGTGTTGAACTTCTGAGTGTTGCATTCTCGTTGCAACATCTTAGGAAGTTTGTATTTATTTTTAGCTTGCAAAAATATTTTCAAACTTACTCAAATATCTTGTGGTATTCATATTGACATTTTTGTGGAAAGATATTTGTATTTTTTATACTAATCTTTGTGGCAATATTTATTCAAGCTTATATCATTTTCTGAATACAAAGATTGCATATCCTTTGCAAACCAAGCACATACACTATTTGAAGTGATTGACATAATCTGCTATTTGGAATATTTGAATCTGGCACGATATCTTTGTTTGAGCATCTTGATTAAGAACATCTTGAAATACAAAGATTACTTGTTGACACTCTCACGTACGCATTACACTGATAGAAAATATATTTAAGAGTTGGAATATTTAGACCACACTGAGCTTACATATTAAATCATTTGTGGTATATGTGATTGAACGCATTTGGGTACAAATCTGCTTTACGTGAAAGCACTTTCATATTGTACCATTTGATTGTAATATCTGAGTGATTCCAAGCGTGGCCTGAGGGGGCGGTAATCCAGACCGATAAAGATTGGCGTAAAGGTTGAGGTCAGTACTGTGCTAATTGACTTGGTTTGTATAGGTGCCGCTACACCCGTTTAAGTGAGCAAAGTATTGTGGTAATCCTTGTGCTAGTTAGCCAAGGCGGGGACGTAGGCTGTTGGCCGATCCTCGATAACATATCTGCATGTCATCCTCTCTTTACTGCTTTCTGGTGCTTGTGTGATTGATTAAACTGCTTTATTTACTTTCTAGTATACATCTACTTTGCTTGCATTAGATTGACCATAGGGTTGTGAATATACTGGTGTTAGGAGATTGATCTAGGGATTAAATTTTAAAAATACCAATTCACCCCCCCCCCCTCTTAGGATCATGATAAAGCTAAAAAATAGTCCTAGGCTGTAATAATTATATGCATCACCTGCATGATATGATAGATAAGCTTAAAACAAAAAAGACCTAGAATGACCCTAGGACACTCATACATGCACAAATATATATGGTTATATGGAAAGGGTGATCACATAAGTAAATAGAACCGAAATGCACTTAAAATGCATGTTTGGTCGACCATACTTTACAAGTACAAATATGTCAGTCGACCGAATTGGTGACCGGGTCAACTATTTGACCACTGCCCGGTCGACCGAGCCATGCCAAGTTCATTCTATCCGGTCGACCAAACCCTCTCCGAGTTAACCATTTAACCAAATGGTCGACCAAGCCCAAATCTTAAGCCAACCACCTGGTCAACCAAGTTCCCATGTATGTCTGGCCAATGGTCTGGTTGACCAAACTACTTAGTTCAAATTCACTTGGTCGAACGAACCGCAGGGAAAGGAAAAATTGCCTTGGAACCTTGTTAACCGATCGATCGAACTTCTAGTTCAAATCTTACCCGGTTGACTGAACTTGAAACACTCGGTCAACCGAACCTCGCTTTTAGTCGACTAGTGCTCTCAGGCTACCATAATATTTTTACTGAGGTTAAAATATTTAAATAGGGTTAATTTGGTTAAAATGTTTTAAAACAATTATAATAATTCCCTATACGTCCTATACGCCTTTAATCAAGGGGATGTCTATATATACCCCCTAATTTGGAATAATTAGCATTATATTAGCAAACTTGATTAGTGAAAATTCTCTCAATTCCAAAATCTTTCTTACTCACTTCTAAGCTTCCTACACTCACACTTACCTTGCCATATTGCCAAAAATTCGTTTGTAAGTGAAAATTGAGTGTTCTTGTCTTATAGGTTTGCTCTCTCAAATTTGTGATTGATTGAAATTATTTTGTTTGAGAGCAAAACCTCAAGTTCTCTTAGGAGACTTTAACAATAAGTCTTTCCTAAGAAGACTTTGTTTGAGCTTTTGAGTATTGCATAATCATTGCAATATCTTAAGAGGTTCTCATTTGATTTTGGTTGCTTAAATTATTTTTAAATCATTTTCAAATATCTCTTGTATTTTATTTTGAGAAAATTCTTGAAAAAATATTTGCTTATGTTCTAAAGATCTTTGTTGCAATATTCTTTGAATAGTATTATCTTTTATACACAAAGATCAAACCCATTTTTGCAAACAAAATCTATACATCTCGTGAGGCTTATAGTTTGAGAAAAATCATTTGTTAAGTTATCTAAAGTGTGTCTAGTATCTTTGCTTGAGCATTGTGATTGAATATATTGTGTGATACAAAGATCATATTATTTACACTCTCACGCACTGATTGCAACACTTGCATAAATATTTGAGAGTAGACATCTTAGACCACATTGAGCTTACTTCATTATATCATTTGGTGGTGTTTGTGATTGGCCGTATTGGGTACATATTTGCTTTACATGAAAGCATAGCCACTGTACCATTTGATTAAGAGAATACTGTTGTATTTCCAGGCGTGGCCTGAGGGAGCGGTAATCCAGCTCGGTAAGGATTGAGTGTAAAGGTTGAGGTCAGCTTTGTGCTAATTGACCTGGTTTGTTTAGGTGCCGCTCCACCTGTTCAAGTGAGCATTATAGTGGTAATCCTTATGCTTGTTAGCCAAGGTGGGGACGTAGGAAATTTGCTGAACCTCGATAACACTTCTACAGGTCACTTCTCTTTGCTGCTTTTTGGTGCATGCGTAGTTAATTAAATTGCGTTATTTAATTTCTGGTATATAGCATAATTGATTTGCTTTACTTGCACTAGATTGACCTTAGGGTTGTGAATATACTGCTGTCAGAATATTGACTTAGAGCATAAATTTTAAAAATACTAATTCACCTCCCCTCTTGGGATCATGGTAAAGCTAACAATATGAAGCAACAACTTATAGATTTTGGATTACACTATGACGCAGTTCCTATAAAATGGGACAATAAAAGTGCAATAAATATCTCAAAGAATCCTATATTACATTCACAAACTAAACACATAGAAATTAGACATCATTTTCTTCGTGACCATGTGCAAAAAGGAGATGTGACACTTGAATTTGTATGCACAGATGAACAATGTGCAGACATATTCACGAAACCACTTCCGGAGGATAGGTTTATCCAAATTAGACGTGAATTAGGTCTGATGCATAGTTGAGAAGTTGCCTAGAGTTACATTAGACTACATAATTAAGGGGGAGCAACTTACATTAAAATTAACATTCGATTAAAATTCTCATATTTGGCTAAATTCTTTTCTTCTCATTTGGTATTAAAATTAATAAATGGTTATTACATGTTAGATTTTTTTATGGATACATGATACATGTTGATGCTTACATAAATTTTTGGACTTTAATGGACTGATTTGCTTATCCATGTCTATGTAAATTGAAATACTGTGTATGTTCACATTGAAATTTGATTTAACAACACAGATATACCTTAGAAAGGGGGAGAAGTAAGTTGAGTAGCACAGGAAGAGATATAATCTCACAGTACAAGTTTGACACATAAAGAAATTTTTTAAGATGCAATATATTTGTGAACATGATCATGATTTAGAATGCATGGATGTTAAGCTTGATATGGAACCCACGAGGAACCTAAAGTACCTATCACTTGGCTTAATCCATGGAATTAGAAGAATAAAAAGGATGAAGAAGCAAGCTTCAAGTTCAAGATCTTCGTTTGGAATGGTTATTTAGAATTGAATGTATTTACATATGTCTTATGATATAATTCGAAACTCAAATATACCCTAAACAGACCTTAGGAATAATGCATTTCATGAAAGATTCATTTACATTAGTTTTAGGTTAAATGAATTTTAGAGGTAAATTTTAGAGGCCTCATCGACAAACCACTGACGAACTTAGGTTCTCGTTGATGAACAGGTGTTGTACACTCATCGACAAATGCATGCTCTTGTCAACGAATGTCGCTACATAGAACAATGTCTTAGCGCAGACACAGATGTAAATAACTTACTTAAAATGATCCAACGGCCAGGAATTGATCTAATGCCAAGAATACATGCTAAAACACTCCAAAAACCCTAGGAGAACATATTGAGAGATAGAGAGATCAATTTCAACATACTTCGCGAGCTTTGAATCCTTTTGCTAAGAACTTTTGCCTGCACTCCAACGAATCCATATTTGTCTAGGCATTCTCACCATCAAGATCCAAGCGCATACACGCACAACTTCTGCTAATCTAGGGAAAAATCTTTCATTGAGTATTCAATCTATTATTAAACATCATTCGTCTCCATTAGTTGTTTATATAAAAATATTCTTGGGAGTAAGACACCTATTTTCCCATAGTTATTTATTTGAAAAACCTTTTGGGAATAACACTCTAAAGATTGAATCCTTGTGATATTCAAAGTTACATCTTTATACAAAGAGTTTTACATTATTGGTGCAAAAAGTACTTGAAAAACTATTGTCTTTAAATATTTGTAATATTAAAAAAAACATTTCTTTATTCAAAGATTTAATCTTACAAGTTATTTGATAGCAAGAACTTAGATTTGCATATTATTCAAGACTATTTTTAAAGATCTTATGTGTTATTCTTGTATAAAGTAAGTTGAAATCAAACACTAAGATCTCCAAGGTTTTTATTTTTAAGAAATTATTTTTGGGGGATATTGGTTAAAAAATAAATTCGGGAAGCATCACATTACTCATATAACGATCTTATCGTTACATACATATTGAGTTTCATGTTTTATCATATGATTATATGTTAGGAATTCTATTGTACTCACTAATTTGGTTAGAAACATTTTGAGTTTTGCAGAAATTATAATCTTTATATTGTATTCACGGTTTGGGTTGTGAATCGGGGTTAAGGAGGAAGCTACGCCTCTTGTAAGTAGCGGACTATAAGGGAAGCTCCATCCTAGTTAAAAGGAGCAGGGATTAGTAGAATCCTTGAGTTGGTTGCTTAAGACGAGGACGTATGTTGGGTTGGCTGAATCTCGTAAAAATCGTGTTTGCCTTCTCTCTTCCCTTAACTCTTTTAAATTTCCACTTGCATTTAAATTATCTGCTTATTGTGTATGTGTTGTACATTTGGTATGTTTGTGAGTAATTGGGTAAAATTGTATACTTGATAAAGACACACAATAAATTGATTAATTGTGAAACATTGAGTTAGTTGTTAAGTGGCTTGCAAGTTTGTAATTGATCGTTTTAAAAATTAGAACTTGAAGGATTTAATTTTAAAAATACCCAATTCACCCCCCTCTCTTAGGGTAACACAGAATTCACATAGAGGGTGTTTAGACCCATAAGCATCATAAAAAACTAGAAAAATTTCAAAGAAAATAGTCAATTTTAGGGCTTTTAGATAGTTTGGTCAACTGTTTGCAAAGTCTAGTCGACTGTTTTATGTACCCCAACAACTACTTTTTTGAAGTTTCAAGGGACAGCTGGTTGAGCCTACACGCAAGTTGACCATCTCCATGCCTCCTTCTTGGAAAATGCAAATTCAACACAAATTATTGTGTTTCATTTGCAAATTAATCTTATGATTTCCCTCCAGATAGATCCCAAATAACATCTTTCAACAAATATTTCATGATTTCACGAAAAGTAAACAACAAAACATATCATACGATATCATAGATTCTTTCATACAAAAATCAAAATTATACTTGAAAACAACAAAGAAAAAGACAGTGGACTTACCTTATGGTGATATCATAGAAGTATGTTGGTGGGAATACACTCCCAATGCACGTGCCCCAAACAACCCAAAAATTAGAAGAGCATTTAGATGCAAACTCTTCCAAGTTCCAAAGAGAAATGAAATGAACTTTCTTTCCAACCCAAAGACACTCAATTTCTTTGTATTCTCCTCTATAAGTCTCTTCCTTACCTCCACTTGATTGTGCCGCAAAAAAAATCTCCTAAATGGTGTATTTTTAAACCACTTAGAGATGGAAGGAAACAACACTTATAATTTGAACTTCAAAAATTTAAATTTAAATTCAAATTAACAACGATCAACTAATAACTACCAATTGCTCTATTCGTTGCCTGATATGTGAAAACTTTTGGAATATTTGGCATGTCCAATCCATCAACCAATCAAATGCAAATAACTAAAAAATTTTAAAAATCTTTAGGGCGGTCAACCACCCTATGCTACAATCTTTCCTATTTGATTTTTTGTTTAGTGTTATATATATTTAGATTTTGAGATGAATTAATTTTTTAATCTAAATTAAATTTGACTTACTAGTATATTAAACTAGTCAACGGAATATCCAAGGATCCGTTTTAAACAACTGAAGCCCCAAATCATAATTCTACGGAGTATGGACCATAGAGTTTTTTCCCGGATTATCTTTTTTTTTTTAAAATATATTAAATAATACCTCTTTTTGGGAAATATTTCCCAGATGACGCTGACATAATCTCACTATTCGAAGTAGCAAGATTTACTTTTGACTGAAGGGCTCGTGTCGACGCATGACAAATCTTGCTACTTGGAGTAGCGAGATTTTCTTCGGATACTTAATGCTCGGCCACCCACCGTTTGACGCGTGGCAAATCTCGCTACTCCAAGTAGCGAGATTTGCTTCAGACTAACCTCGATCATTCTTCCTCCTTCCTTGCGTGAACAGACAGTACCTTTGCATAGGAGGAGCGCAAGTTACCGTTAAAGGACTCCGGAGCGCAGGTGACCGTTGCGGGCTTCAAACCGTTGCGGGTTTCTAACCATTGAGGGCTATATAAACTCGAGATGGGGTAAGTTACATTTTCAATGTTTGGTTCATGAATTTTTAAATTAATTTTATTTGATCCAAAACCTTTGATAATCGGAGAGTCTGAGTTTAGAGTGCTAAAAGATTTGTGGATAAGCACTTTTCTTAAGGTTAATATTTCTTTTTTTGCATTTGAATTTGATTTTTTTTCCGAGAATATGTTATTTTTTTCATTCAAACTATTGTTTAATATTTAATTTTTTTTTGGGATTGTTTTTTCCATTGTATAATGCATTGAATTTCTTGTTTTTCATCTTTCCTATTGGCAAATATTAAATTGTTTTTCTTGGTTTGCAATGTATTGATTCTCGTATCATAAATTAAAAAAATTTCTACTTTAGGTTTTGTTATTTAAAAAAAAAAAAAAAAAAAGTACCCATGATTCCTCAATTTATGATTTACATTAATTTTTTTTGTTAGTGTTTTACAGTGTGATCATCTTTATTGATGGAATAGCTAAGTAGATTTTTGCCAATTACTTTTGGGCTATGAATATTTGGTTAACATTTTTGAATTATGTTGGATCTCTAGATTGTAGCTTTGGAATGTTTTGATCATGAAATATAATGGAAATAAGATGGTACCTTGATGTTTGTGATTTGTGCAAAAATTGGTAATTATGAACTTTAATTGATGGATGTGTTATGGAAGTAGTTCTACAATTATAGTGCTTTATTTTGGATTGATTTGTATTAGGATATATGATTAGAAGCTATACTGAATTGTTGATATGGAATTTTGAGTGCAACCTGATGAATGTATATGGATTATTGAGATTTTTAAGCTAAAATTTTGCCAAAGTTTCTATAAATTGGACTCCATTGGTTTAAGGGGAGTATATAAAACATTCCTTTGCCATTCTCATGGAAATTTTCAATTTGAGAACTTATTTGAGGAAAATTGCATTTTTCTTTTTAATCTATTGAGCATAATGAAAAGCATTTTGAGTTGGTCATTTAAATACCCTTGTGAATGAATCATGAACATATTGATAATATATATATATATATATATATATATATATATATATATATATATTGTGATAGTTGGTGTGAAATTAGAGCACAGGGCATAATTGCACATGTTTTGTGGAGTTGATCTTGTCCCTTTTCTTTTCTTTTTTTTATAAAAAAAAGTAAATTAAATATTTTGAGACACTGAGATATTAAGGATATTGAAGAGTTAAGCATCTTGATGCTTAAGATTATTTCATATATTTAAAATCTTTGTAGAAATATGAGCATATTTTTAAAAATATAGTGGAAATTATCACTAAGAATGAACACCACATTTATTATGTTTGTGAAAATTGAAGATCCTCCCCGAATTTATGTGTTTTTCACCAATATATCGATATAAATGTACCCCTAGTGTTCACATTTTAAAGCATTTTCCATAACACGATCCCATTCCCATTTCATGAATCGAAATGTTATGCGTCCTAGGTAACATTTTTCCAAAAGATCCCTTCAACTCCTTTGAGGATGGATGTTCGGATCAGCAATGAATTTCCAAAAGGCTACTGAACAAAATTGAACTTCAAATTAAGTGGCAACCCAACCTATAATGAGGCAGAGTATGAGGTACTCATCATAGAGCTAGAAATATCAAAGAAAGAATGGGAAACTTTTCTTTTAATATTCTCTATATTTTTACTTTTTATCCTATGTATCAAGCAACTTGGATATTTTATTTGGATTTGTATATATTTAAATAAAATATATTTAAAAGTTTTATTCAATTTCTTTCAAAACCATACCAGCCCAGACCCAATCCCAAGCCTTAAGTTCCTAGATACTATTTTATATATTCTTGTAAAAAAATTGACAAACAAGTTTTCCTCATCGTAATTTTTTTTTAAATTAACAGAAATATTATTTTACATAAATAGACAACTCTTTAAAATTTCTAATAAAAAAATTCGAAAAAAAAGAAGAAGCAAGCTAGAGTTTTTATTAGTTTATAAAACTAAAAAATGAAAAATAGAAATAGTTTTTGCTTCTTGCATTGGATGTTGCAATGGTCTTGTTTGAGTTGCTCCTTATCATTGCATCTTCACTCTTATGTTGTACGTAGAAATGTTATTGATAGTCATAGTGTGTTTGATAGTAGGGGTAATTAAGCAATCATATAAAGCTTTCTCTCTTCTCATTCTGCATAGGAATAGTATGCCGCACTCCAAGTCATTCCTTTACACACAGATCATAAAAATTTTCATAGCATCTACGTCATTGATTGTTCTAATTTTTTCTAGGCCATTTATCCCAGCCACTGTAACTCTCACTTTTCCATTTATGCAAGAATCCTAAGTATATGTCATATGGGGAAAAGCTACAATTAATCTTTCTTTGGTAAAATTGCTTAAGAGCACCATTTCATAGTTATTTGGATTCTAAGTTGAAGTACCATTTTGAAAAAATCCTAAGTATATGTCATATGGGGAAAATCAATACACATTAATGATTTAACAGTTTATTCATTACACTTTTCAATTAATCTACTTGCTTTCTTGGTGGAAATTGAAGTTAGCTCCAAACTCTAGAGTTTGTTTATTCATAGACTTTTAATTTATCTATTTATTTTCTTGATGGGAAAGTTAGGTCCAAACTCTAAGTTCATTGATTTAGAATTTGTATACGTCTATTTGGTTTATAGTTATTTCGTTAAGCTATAAGTGACACATATCACTTATACATACAATTTTGTCTTGCGTAGGGTTTTTTTATTTCCCGATCGCCGATCTAAATGGCAGGAAGCTCAAGAAGTTCTCCGTTGACGGTATTATTATATATAGAGGGAACATCATAACCGGATTAGATGGTGTTAGGTATAGTAGTCTGCTAGTTCAACCTATTCGAATTGGCTATAGGTGTAAATTAAATAAATTATATACAAAGATATATAAATATTTGCATATTGATCCACATCAATATGCATTGCGGGTGACCGCAAGATACCCTGTGCAAGGGTTAAATAATATAGCATTCTATGAGGCTGTTCCCATATCAGATGATTATGGGCTGCGCATTGTATTGAACGCACACTGCGTCAGTGAAACATATTTAACGGTGCAATTGTATGTCTAGACAATTCCTCAAATGGGTGTAATCACGGTTAGGCAACCAAACGCGCCCGCAGAGCAATTGGATGAAGTCGGTGAAGAACCCGAACAAACACATCACCTCGATGTTGGTGCGGATGTTCGTGCTATGTCTACGGTCAATTTTAACGAATATCCGAGATCGTCATTTGAGCTGTCGGCATACAAAGCACCTATTCCTTACACGTTTACACAGGGAGGTTGCGAAGACGTCCCGAGTGCGGGACCAGCATCGTTGTTTGCCATTGCGAACGATGCATTGGACGAGGGCATGAACATTACGAACGATGTTCATCTTGAAGACGAACACATACACGAGCAGGAAATGGGTGAAGGGTTAAATGATGTCCCCGATGATGTGAACTTACCCTACCATGACATGGACGACGCAACGTTTGATGCCCAATTCATGGGCGAGCTTCCGATGTACGGTCATATTGACCTAGATGCTGCAAATTTAACTGTGGTCGATGAGCTTCCTATACGCGTGACTCGTTGGGAAGAATCCTCTGAGTTGAGTAAGGGGATGCTCTTCGGATCGAAGGATCAGCTGATCGCCGCAGTTCCAATATATCACGCTCGCACCAGCCATGACTTCCACGTCGTGCGATTTACTCCTGAGTTGTGGGTTGCTAGGTGTAAGGACCACGATTGCACGTGGAGATTCTGTGTCATGTATCGGATGATACACCGTTTATTCGAAATCACCCAATATGGTGGTCCGTACACGTGTCTGAATAAACTTCTATCGCAGGACCATAACCAAATCACGTCGTCCCTTATTGCTGGGGAGATAGTGAATATGATCAAGGGACATGCGTTGACGTCGATCGCTACATTGAAGGAGTTCAGAGATCGTCGATTCGGGTATTCAATCTCTTATACGAAGGTTTGGTTGGGCAAATAGAAGGCAATAGCCCAAGTATTCTGTGATTGGGAGAAATCCTATGAAATGTTACTGAAGTGGATGGAAGCGATGCGCGCATACAATCCTGGGACTATAGTCAGGTGGAGGAGCACTCCTGTTCCAAGTAACGAGAACAACGCAACCTTCGTATCTGTATTTTGGTCATTCGCAGCATCTATTCAGGTTTTTTGTCACTGTCCTACCGTTATATGTGTGGACGGGACACACTTGTACGGTAAGTACAAGGGCAAACTCCTTATTGCGACGTGCCCAAATGCAAATAGGAAAATATTTCCCCTTGCATTTGCTATTGTGCAAGAGGAAAGCCTCAACACATGAAATTGGTTTTTGTGTTGTTTGCGTTCCATTACTGATAGGGACGACATTTGCCTCATATCAGATCGGCATCCAGGGATTATCATTGCAGTGCAGAGCAATCCTGATTGGCAACCACCACGTGCGCACCACCGATTCTACCTTCGACATGTGGTGAGCAACTTTAATACGAAAGTGCGGAGTGTCAATCTGAAGCGAATGGCTGAGCGAGCGGGAAGGGAGCATCAGGTGAGAAAATTTGACAAGTGGATGGAGAGGATATTCGATGAGGGTGGAGAGCCAGCCAAGTTGTTCTTCGATCAGATCCCTCCTCATATCTGGACTTAGTGTCACGACGGTGGAAAGAAGTATGGGAACATGACCACTAACCTAGTCGAATGTTTCAACGCCGTCCTAAAAGGCACTCGTAGCCTTCCCATAACGGCCCTTGTGGAACTAACATTTTATCGCGTTGCACATTATTTTAATAGCCGACAAGAGGATGCTCGAACGCAATATCTGGAGTAAATACGTTGACTATGCATATATTGCTAGAGATGGAAAGAAGGAAACTGAAGGCGATTGGACATCGAGTCACGACATTCAACCATTCTACGGGTACTTTTAGCATCACGACCGCGCAGCTGGGACCCTATAAAGGAAACAATGTCCAAACTTTGAGCATCCAGAGGTGCGAATGCTCCTGCGGGAAGTGGCAATCTTTACACTATCCTTGCTCTCACCTTCTCGCAACCTGTGCCGAGACAGGGCTAAATGCAAGTCAGTATGTTAAGCTATATTGGAGCACTGTCGAGCACTATGCTATGCTGTGGAATTTCATCCGATTATGCATGAGGCATATTGGCCAGCTTCCTCGTTGCCGAATTTGCAGGCAAATCCTGCATACGCTCGACATAAAGGTCGGCCTAGGAGCTCACGTATACACAACGAGATGGATGCCCAGGAAGGTAGGAAAAATATCACGTGTAGCATATGTCGTCAAGAAGGACATAACCGCATGAGATGTTTGAGAAGGACACAACCTAGGGATGCAGCTGGACCTTCGCACTGACCTATCACTTATAGGTTGAATGACGTGTCCTACACATATAATTGTCGTAAGAGGGGCGAAAGAATGAGTATAGGTGCTGCCATACTACTTCTATCTCTTTGTTTCGCACACGTTCCATATGCAATATATAAAGAAATTTTCCTACTTGTAGTCCTCGAGTCACGACAAGTTTTCAGCTGCCATGCTACTTCCTCCTTCTAAACAAGACGATTATAAATAAGTCAGCCGCATCCATTTACACGAAGATTCATGAACTTGGGCTTGGGTAAGGAGAGCCTTATTCCTAGGTTCCAAATCTAAGATCCCTAGGCCGCCTTCCTTTTTCGATGAACACATCTCCTTCCATGCTCAATTTGCCTTTGAGCAATTGAGTCACTGTGTTCATCAATGGGGAATAGTGCATCTTGAGATAAAAACTAGGTGGGATATTTTCAGTTGTACACATTTAAGATAAAACCTGAGATTTTCGTTCAGTTCCACTGTACAAAGCAGCCGTGACAGATACTCAATTCTGATGATTTTTATGTTTATGCTTTAAATATGTTGTCTTGTTTGCAGGATTGATCCAGGGCCGTCCGATCCGAGTGTACTGACTATGGGCGATCGTCACCGCTCCAGTCAGGCATGGACCGATTCACATGCTAATGTGTTATATTGTCGAGGGGGCAGTCAGAGCGTACACGAGAGGATAGGCGCGGACCCCCGCATTGTTGATTGGATACGGGATGCGGGCTTTTATGGGATATATCAGATTGGCCATATCTAGTTAGATTGGCATCTTGTGACTGCGTTGGTGGAGCGATGGAGGCCAGAGACACACACGTTCCACTTGCCGCACGAGGAGGCGACTATCACCCTACAGGATGTCGCAGTGTTGTTTGGGCTTCCGATTGATGGGTTGCCCGTCACTGGTCGTACTGCTGGACCAGTACAGGAGCGAGGCGCCAATCAGGGGGGAGCACTTCGCCGCATGTGCGAGAGATTGTTAGGAGTGGTGCCTCTATATGGTGAGCTTGTTGATGCCCGCATTCGCATACGGTTTCTCGAGGGCGAGTTGTTTCGCCAGCTCCCGGCAGATGCTGATGATCACACAGTAGCATGTCATGCACGTGCCCACATGCTGCGATTGATTTGTGGGATGCTATTCTGCGACCTCTCGGGGAGTTATGCACACTTGATGGTCCTTCCACTCCTCGCGGAGCGAGCAAAGATACGCCATTATAGTTAGGGCTCTGCGATGTTAGCGTGGCTGTACCGGGAGATGTGCCGCGCTGCTGACGTTTCCCACTCACAGATCAGAGGAGCACTCTGCTTATTGCAGGTTTGGGTGTGGGAGAGATTCATGTCGTTAGCTCCTACACGCCGCAGTCTCCGGCGTCTTATTCAGAGAGACGAGGACGGACGCTCGATTGACCCAGCTCCACTCGCATGGAGGTTAGTAACTCCACTTACAATCCTTTCCTTGTATAAGTGGTATGAATATTGAGTCGTACTACGTACTAGTCGTTATACCTTCTTAACTTACGTTTTATTTTGTACAAGTGGAGGGATCAATTGTTGGCGCCTAATGTTGCGTAACACACGTTGCCCTGGTACAGATTTGAGCTGGACATGCACTGGAAGCACGAGATAGTCTCGGTTATGTGTATTGACAGTATTTTGCATTCTTTGTAGATATCCCTACCCACCTCTTACATTTATCATATGCTTACGCGCAGTTCATATGGGCGCCATACATTAATGACATTGTAGCCGACCTACCAACTGGCTATGCAATTGGGTCGGACCTCTGGGTTGCCGGAGTGCCACTCATATGTTTTCATATTGTCGAGTGGCATCTCCCAGACCGAGTGATGTGCCAGTTTGACTTTCGACAAGGCATCCTAAACCGCTTCTGTACTTCTAGGGTCGATGTACATGGGGACAACCTACACAAGATTGATGGTTGCGGTCGGGGGAACACAAATTGGGCTACCGAGCACGCGATGTACGTGAGTATGTGGGGACATAGGCGGGAGTACATCGTAGAGGGAGTGCGGGCGAACGACCCAATGGGTCTGGAGGATCCGTATTACACGTGGTACAAGTTGATCACACGTCCCTTCGTAGATAGGACCGCGGCGGTCTACATGAGCCTCGTACACTCACTCAAAGGCATACCTAATTTGTTACCATTTACATTAACAATTCAATGTTGTAACCACTATTTTCATATGCTGCAGGTTGACGTATTACACCAGGTCGACGTACTATCATCAGACCCCGATGTGAGAGATTTAGCGAGAGTTGGTTTGGACATTGTTTACGAGGACGGGCGATGGATCCCTACCCCACGCTGGCCCCCGGGACCACAAAGTGGTTGAGCAGCTCCAATACGAGGTGGTTGAGCAGCTACCTCCAGCCGTCCATCGAGTTCGGCCTTCTCACCGCCCATTGTACATAAGGAGTACGTATTCGGGTCGTCCGCACCGTATGCCCCATTGAGAGCCGCTGATATTACGGGACCCACCAGTAGACCGGCGGATTATCGATCTGACTCTGCAACGACCCCGTCGATGTCGTACCTACTAGATGACCCTCTCGATGCAAAGGAGGTGGACGCACCCAGGTTGCCATCTCGGATTCGTCCAGAGACTACCTACGACATAGCTCCCCGTCCGCTTCACCTAGAGATATATTATCCAGTACCTATAGGTGGAGACAACAGACATGTAGCCCATCGACGTGATCGGACACCAGACGCGGACAAGCAACCAAGTGAGGGCAGACGCAGATGGTAGCCACCCCGACACCGAAGACAACCTCCCTACGGCACCGAGTAGGGGATATGTGTATTTGTTCATTACTTCATTTGAACATAATGTATTTATTCATTACTTCATTTGTACATAATGTATTTATTCATTACTTCATTTGTACATCATGTATTTGTTTAGAATATATCATTTGTACATAATGTATTTGTTCTCAATTTTGAATCTATGGAGCACCCCTATGTAAAGTGCCAAGTAGGTATCATTTAGAATAGTATTTTGATATGTTCAATGTATACGAATCTTGTGAATGTAACATTGTGAACATACTGGTTCCATTAAATTTGAAAAATGTTTTCTTTGCACGGGTGCAATGTGAATCTCGTAAATGTAACGTTGTGAACATACTAGTATCAATTGTATTTGAAGAATGTTTTCTTTGCATAGGTGCGTGGATGGATATGCTCAATTTGTAAACAGGACTCTGCCAAAATTAGTATAGTGTTTTGATAGGTTGAATGTATACAAATATAATGAATGTAACGTTGTGAACATAATGGTTCCATTAAATTTGAAGAATATTTTCTTTGCACAGGTGCGTGGATGTGTATGCTCAATTTGTAAACAGGACTCTGCCGAAATTAGTATACATTTTTTATAGGTTGAATGTATACGAATCTCGTAAATGTAACATTGTGAACATACTGGTATCAATTGTATTTGAAGAATGTTTTCTTTGCACAAGTGTGTGGATGGATATACTCAATTTGTAAACAGGACTCTGTCGAAATTAGTATAGTATTATGATAGGTTGAATGTATACAAATATCATGAATGTAACGTTGTGAAATATAATTTAGTCTCTCTATTTATGCTTTTTATGTTTTATTTCTACTTTTTATTTTCACAGTTTTGAAAGTAACACCAAACGGGTCCTGAGGAAAAAGCAAAGAATTCTATTAGGTGCAATTCAACTTGAATAGGGTGGAAATGTATACTCAGTAAAAGAGGTGTATGATATGATGATTTATCTTTAGAACTACCCAAAAAAAAAATCCTAAAAAGTGCATACCGAGCCATTTGTATTTCTACAACATTTGGTTCGTGGCATCATTGTGTCCTTCCACTTTGTGATGCTTGAGAATTGTGTTACTCAAGATACAAAATTTTCATGAATATAAGAATTTTAATGTTTTGATCACAAACATATTGCTAATAGACTCTTTGGCATGGAGCATTAATCTTTTCTTGATAATAAGATTGATATGGAAAGGAGGGTATTTCTTATTTTTTGAAATATAATTTAAGATTTTTTGTCACTTCATAATTTTTGTTAATTATTACCAAGTTGCGAATCTAGATATGAATGAACAGCTTTAATGAAAAATCTTTATTCTCGAGAATGGAATTCGAACCGAACGAGGGCAAACATTGGAATACTTCGGAATCATTGAATGTACAAACCAAGTGCCAAGCAAAGTCACAATAGAACCAATCATAAAATCAGAAATCTAAAGACAATCCAAAATGTAGAAAGTTAAACTTGAGTAGGAAGGAAATAATATCCTATGATCTGTAAAGGAGGAAGTTCTATGAACTCCTATCGATAATGGAGGCATATATGATGAAGAAATCAAAGTTAAAAAACATAAAATGCATGACAGTGTTGTCCCAACTCTATATGCTAGAACATGTTAATAGCATAGAAGAAGGAAATAATTTACAAATCTCTAAATTTTGTAGGATTCATTTGCTGAAAGGGTTTTAACAGTCGGAAATGTAAAGACAATCCAAGGGGGGAGGAGAAACAAGCCTTCAATTTCCCATCTCAAATTTTTAATTTCAAATTTCAAATTCGAATGCAGCCTTCTTCTGAAGATAGGTGTGCAAGCCTAGTCTTCTTATTCTTCATCTTGTCCGAAATCAGAATCATCAGAGGCCTCATCGCTCTCAGAATCACTGAGAACATACCTGGCCTGCGTGCGGTTACCACCAATCCTGATTGGTAATGTTGTCTGAAGGAGAAGTAGAATCAGAATCCAGCTTCTCTCCGCTACTCGTTGCCTTCTCTTCATTACCACCTACCCTGCTGAACACTGAACTACTCTTCTTGTTAAATGGGGATGCTCTCATCTTCCTTACCTTCTTCTCTAGTAAAATCCCTGGATTCTCTGCAGGCTTCAAAATGTCAGTCAGCAGCTTCTGGCCTACTTGCTGAGGCTGTTACTTATTATCTTGTTCTCTCTTCTTTGATGATGCTTCCGCAGCCGACTTGGCATTTGTTGCTGCTTGTTTTCTTCTACCCCCATTCTTTCCGACTTCTGGGGTAGCAGCTACCACCTCCACCTTAAAATCTTCATCGCTGAAATCATCGTTCTCATCTTCCCCATCAGATATCTCTGTTACAGTTAACGACTTTTTCTGTGCTGCAGCCTTTGATACTTTCTTCCTTGCTGGCACTTGGGGAATTTCATGTTAATTCCCAACATCAAGAGCAATAAGTTTTGAAATGAGCAGAAGACTCGATAAGTATAATTGCAGTAGTCATTGGAGGAGTAATAAAGAAAATGTTAAGATTTGAAGGTGATGGTCAAAATTCAAAATAAATGTCACAGAGATGGTACGATTTGGAGCAAATTGGATAGGGTGATTGCCAATCAGAGATGGATTCTGGAGGATCAAAGGGCTAAGGTTGAATTCCTTTTCCTTGGGATTCTCTCTGCTCACTTGGTGTGCCTCATTTCCCTATTTGAAGAGGGGTGTCTGGGAAGGCAATCTTTAAAATTTTTCAACATGTGGACTCTAAACCATAATTTTCTGAACATTATCAAACAAGGTTGGGATGTGCAGGTCCAGGGCTTTGAGCAATTCAAATTGGTGAGGAGACTTCAGGGCCTGAAAAAACCTCTAAAGGCTCTTAATGCATCCCATTTCTCCCACATTTTGGCTATAGCGGAGAAGGTTGGCAATGATGTGATCGAGCTACAACAGAAACTCCATGACAATCCCTCGGATGGTGACCTGCAACTTCTTCTGAATGAAAAAAAATCAGAAGTTGTTAGACTTGCATTAGGTAATAGATTTTATGTCACTCAAATCGCCAAATGTAGATACTTAAAGGAAAGTGACAAAGGCACTGCTTTCTTCCATGGCCTGATGAGAAGTCGAACGAATATGAATTACATCTCAGCAGTTACAAAATTAAATGGGGACCAGACCAGTTCCCAAGCTCAAGTAGCTGAGGAGTTCTTGAATTTTTACAAGCAATTGCTGGAAAAGGAGAGGGACTGTGAAATGATAGATGGGAAAGAAGAGGGACAGTGAAATGATAGGTGGTCTGGGGTACTGGATCTGAAAGCCTGGAACCTTTCCTTGCTCACAAAAACCCTCTAGAATATCGACTCTAAAAAAGACTCTCTCTGGTCCAAATGGGTCAATCAAATCAACCTGAAAGGTTCAAGTCTTTGGGAGGCCAGGATAAAAAATGATGACTCCCCACTATACAAAAAGCTCATTGGAATTAAGAACCAGATTATGTTAAGATATGCCAACCACCTGGATGCAGTGCTTCAGCTTTTTGAGGAATTGGATCTCGACCATTTTAGCTCTTCCATTTGCTATAACTTCTGGAGAACTAAAGGAACTACGGTTCCTTGGTCCATGGTGGTTTGGAAGAGTGGAAGTACCACTATACATGCTTTCACTCTTTGGCTGGGAATTATAAGGAAACTACCTACTTGTGATAGGCTTATTGGTTTTGAAGGAGACCTGTATTGTTCCTTTTGGTTGGTAAGAGAGTTGGCCTGACCTCTACTGTTTATCTTATATGGAATGCCAGAAATAGGAAAATGTTTGATGGAAAATCCATATCCCCAATAAAGCTGATTGTGACCATTCAGAAACATATATACACAGTGGTATATGACAAATTTGGGCTACACATAGATGGTGGAGTTTAATCTCATTTTGGATCTTATTGTATGAGTTTTGGATTGTAGTAATAGGCCAAAAGGCCCCTAGATTGCTCAGGCTCTCTTAAGAGTGTTGACTTATTGCTTGTAATTTTGATGTGGCTCATTTCCCCCCTATATTTGGGTATGCCTAGTGTTCCATGTAAATACTCATTTTGATCAATACATTTACTCTTCGATAAAAAAAACAGTACGATAAATTGATGAATCATCGACTCTCTTTGTACTAGAGATAGCGGCAATAAATGGAACATGTTAATATTTAAATATTTCCTACTCAATAATAAAATATATAAAAATTTTCCTATTTAATTAAATATAATTAGTGTATATTTATAGTGTATGATTGTTATATTACATTTTTAACTAAATTACAAACTGTAAATTAAGCAAATCTCTCTACTCCTAGTAGTGAGATTTAAACGTCAGACATTTCTCGTAGAGACGCGTGGTAGCTAAATCTCGCTACTCCAAGTAGCGAGATTTGTTTAATGTTAACACGTGGCAAAACTCGTTATTTGAAGTAGTGAGATTACGTCTGAGACATTCTGGAAAATATTTCCTATAAAGAGATATTATTTAATATATTAAAAAAAAAAAAAGAAGATAATCTGGGAAAAAACTCATGGAGCGTAACCCGCGGTACGTGCGTCCCTACTTGTCATCTTTTGATGATCCAACGGCCCTTGTTGAGTTAATGAGTGCCTTGATTGTCCACCACACCATAGATCATGGTCATGAAAAACATGTATGTATATATATCAGCAATGAATTTATCTCGAGGGTGTGATACTCCACCTAAAGCTTACTTATATTCTAAATAAATAATAAGATACCCAGAGCATTAGCTGCCTTAGCGCAATTGGCCCGAGGCCCAGTCCCAGTTCCGGCCCCCCACTCATACCCAAATTAGAACTCAAATTTCAAAGCCCAAGATCCATTATAGCATTATCTGAATTTCTGAAAGAAACCCTAGATTTAGTGAGAGATCTCGTTCACGGCGTTCTCACCTTCACTGAAATTGCCATTTGCCAGGTCTATTTTCGATCCTTCTCGAAACACTTACCTTGAAGAATGTAAAGAACAATACTGGGGGAGGCATTAGGTCATTTAGAGTATCTGGAAGAGACGGTTACGACACAGACCAGCTGTAGGTGAAATTAAATTCTAACTCTGTTCTTCTTCTTTTTATTCTTTCTTCTATTTTTTGTTTTTTTGGGTTTGGTTTAACCCTCCCTCCCCGCTGCCTGTCTGATTTGTTTATTTTTCCTAAAGTGGATTGTCGCCTTGCTGAATTTTGTTTTAGTTTTAGCAGTACACCTCAGCAGTAAAATTTGATGGAACTTTGATTCTGAAAACTGAATGTAGCAGTGACTTTTCACTTATTTTGATTTTTATTAGGCATCTGATTTTAATTTCTATGTGATTTTGTTGTAAACCTATAAATCTGAATTTTTTTTAATGGTTTTGATGCTGTTGTGATTTTATTTTGAATATATTGATAATTTTTATTTTATTATTAGAACGATCTCTGTCGATATTTGATGGGTTTGTTGTACTTGTGTTGCGTGGCTTAGTTAGCTCTCTCATAAATTGTTTTGGTTCTTGGAAGAATGGAAGCTAGATTTGGAAATTGTTACTGCTCTAAGAAGATTTCTCTATGAGCATATGAATTAACTGTAAATAATAATAATAATAATAATAATAATTATTATTATTATTATTATTATCTTCATTCCCATGTGCCAGTCCTCTGGCATCCTATTTTCTTGGTTTGGTGCTGGTGTGTTCATGTCATGTCCTGTCCCATGTTCTGCATCCATGTCAATGCTTCATAGTACTCTGTAGATTTCCCATATAGCTCTAAAATATTGTTTTTTATTTTCAGCTTTGTGCAAGGAGTGACATAATCAGCGAGAAAGTCTCTGGTAGGGCTACTTAAATGGGTGCGGGACTAGAAGGAAAGGATGTTGTGGTGGGGGAGTTGGAGAAGAAGAGCAGAAAGGCCGAGAAAAATAAGGTTGGGGTTTTGGAAGTTATGAGTAACTGCCATGGTGAGAAGAAGAAAAGGAGGAAGAAAAAGATTGAGCGTGCAAGGATGGATGATAGTAATGAGAAGGAGATGAGACATAGGAAGAAGAGAAAATTGGACCTTACAAAGGATGAAACAGAGAATGAGAAGTCTAAGAAGGATAAGAGAAGTAAAGTTGACAAGGATTGCTACTATGGTGATGGAGGAGACCTTAAAGTTAATGAGAGTTTAAATGAAAAGGTTTGCGCCTTAGGAGATGAGAATGAGAGGCTGCAAACAAGTTTTAAGAAGGATATGGAGGATAACCATGCAATGGAAGCAAGAAAAGTTAAGAAAAATAAGCATAAGGAGAGTAGGTGCAGGTACGGATTTGACAGGGTTTCCACTTCAAAAGAATTTACCAGAAGTAATGAAGTTGGAGATGATAAAGGGTTGAAAATCACAAAGAGAAAAGGAATTGCTGAGCTGAACAATTTAGAAGAGGAATGTATGAAGAAGCACAAAAAGAAAAAGCACAAGGAAGGGAAGAGAGACAAAGAGTTCATCAATGTCTCAAAAGGGAAGAGCATTGCAAAAGAAAGAGAGTCTAGAAAAGCGAAGGATCATCGCACCAATGATCTGGGAATTGAATTGGAAGGAAACATGGCTAAGAAATTGGGAAATGGGATCACTAGAACTGAAGATGAAGATTTTGACAGCAATGATGTGAATGCACATTCATTTAGAAATAAAACTGGTGAAGGAGCAGGAGTGGTGTTTCCTATTGCAAAGGAAGATGGCTGCAAAAACAAGGCGAAGAAGGTCAAGTCTGTTCAAAATGGGTTTGCAGGAGTGCTAAGTGCTGAAATAAGCGATGAGACTACAGAACATCGTGAAAATTCTAAATCTAAAAGAAAAGATAAGCGAGTAAGTTTTTCAGGTAATGTGGAGGTTTTTCCTTTGTCAGATGATCAGGAAGAGGGCTTGTTACAGGGTAAGCGGTTCTCCAAAGAAGAAGATGAAATAGTTAAAAAGGCTGTTTTGAAGTATGTAGAGGAACATGACTTGGGTGAAGAAGGTATAAACATGGTTATGCACTGTCGTTCTCATCCTAAACTCAGATCATGTTGGAAGGAAATAGCAGCTTCCTTACCTTGGAGACCTTGGGTGAGCATCTACTACAGAGCCCATATTTTGTTTGAAAGGGATGAGAGTCGTGTTTGGACTGATGAAGAAATTGAAATGATCAAAAAGCACCATGAACAACATGGATCAAATTGGAAAATGTTGGCTGAGGCTCTTGGCAAACACCGATTCCATGTGAAGGATCAATGGCGTAGAATCAAATTGCCCAATGTGAAGAAAGGTCACTGGTCCCAAGAGGAGTACCAGTTATTATTTGATTATGTGAATATGGATTTGCGGATGAAGGCTTTTGAGTTAAAGAAATCTAAGCATGGGATGCTGCGAGATAATATCTGTTGGGGAGCAATAAGTGACAAGTTGGGCACTCGATCCAATGCCACTTGCTGCACCAAATGGTATGGACAATTATCTTCACCAATGGTAGCTGAAGGAAAATGGACTGATGCTGATGACTATCATCTGCTGAATGCACTTGTGATGTTGGATGCTTGTTGCGTTGAGGATGTGGACTGGGATAGCATTCTTGAGCATAGGCCTGGAGATGTATGTCGAAAACGTTGGAGCCAAATGGTCAATCACCTAGGTGAGCATAGGAACAAGTCATTTGCTGAACAAGTAGAAGTTCTCTCAAACCGATATTGCCCAGAATTACTTGAAGTGAGGGAGGCGTATGATAGCAGGCCTACTATTCCTTGATGCAAATATCCTATTTTGTAATTTAAATGCCTGATATGTAATCTCTTGAAAGAGAACTGGTGTTTTGATATATGGATCTAAGCTATTGTTCATTATGTACTCAATTATGGAAAATTTCGTGCTGCTGCTTGAAGGTCATTGCCTGATCTATATTTGCATTGCCAATTTGCCGTAGCCATTGTCTTGTTTTTCTCGTCTCCGCCTTACGTTGCTTTTAAGTCCAAGATATAAATTTGTGTAATGAGGAAGCTCACCATTTTTGTTAGTGAAATATCTATCAAGATGATTACACAAGTGTTCTTTTTATGAACCTTCTAGTTATCAGTAAATACCCCTGTATTAAATAAAAATATTTGCGAGCAAAGCAATCAGATCCGGGACATAAATGTCGCTTCAGAACTTGGACGACTTGATGTAAATTTTGCTTCAGAACTGACTGGATTTTGAGAAATACTATTAGAAGAAGTTGAATTCTATATCATGCTCTTTAATTCAAGCATGTTTTTGAGAAAGCCAAATGAGACATTTGTCACTTTGGCGAAACAGGTACCGTGAGTTTGCATTAACAATCATAGATTATTCATCATATATGTTATCTTTCCAATAATATATGATGTGGGTGGCCTAGTGTAAAAGTAATTTTCTCAAATATTTTGTGTCTGACTTTATATTTATTATTTTATTTTTATTTTTTTGCAATTCCCTCCCTCAATCGAGGAAAAACCTTATCCTTCCATTTGAACACTCCTGTTATATATCTTGCAAAGATTTTGTCTATATTGTATTAATTTGATATTTATTTAAACATTTATTCCGGAATTACAGCTTGATTACTGGAAGATGTCCATGTCATTTGTTCTCTTTGAGGGTGCACTAGTACAGTAGATTTTTCTTTTTGCGACTTGATTATCATACGGCATCAATGGTGTTTTGATTTTATCCTACTCATAGAATGTCCAATAGTATTGTGATTTCATACTAACGGATTCCACAAATATACCTTTCACTAGAACATTGTTTTAAATACATTATATGCAGTTTCTGTTACAGTTCTTTTGATGTATTGCAGGTGGATGTCCATTAGCTAGAGAGGTCCATGTTTTACATTGTTGTTCATCCAAATGAATGAATTCTTTGCTTCTTTTTCATTCTGTTTTTTTTTTTTTTGGTTTTTTAAGAAAGAAATTTATGCATCTCTTTTTGAATATCACTACGCTGTTTAAAGCATTTTCTTGTATGAATTTATTTTTCAGTATATTAAGCTTGACCTGGTTGCTTGTGGAGAGCGGTCCACTGGATCCTCTAGTCCAGCGGTTGGATTTCTGCTTGCATTGTTGAGCATTTTTCTGGCTTGCATTTTATTTATGATTATCATTGGAATCTGTTTCTGTTCATGTGGCTTCTCTCCATTCTTTGTGATTATTTTTGCACCAGGATGAGTACTGTTATGTTGTTTTTGGGAAGATATCTGGGCGATGATACTGTGTTGTCCGTTTCTTTTATTTTTTCCTCATTTTTTTATGTTCGACTTCAGGGCATAATGAGGATATTTTCTCCTTTTTGATTTCTGATGGTCATTCGCCTTCTTAGGACTTCCAGTTCCGAAGCACTCTAAATGATAGGCTGATAGCGAGCTGGGGGAGCTGTTTTCTGATGTTGTTGGAGACTTCTTGTCCTTCCTCTAGGGCGGATAGTTGTTCTTGGTCTTTAGATTCTTTAGGGGTTTATCCTGGTATCCTTATTTTGATTTTTTGATATATGCTAATATTATCCTTTCTGCTCCATAAAATAATTTGGTGAGGCCAAGGCTCCTTAAAAAACCAAGGATTTTAATAGAGTTAACAGTTAACAGAAACAATCTCTGTTTTAGAGTAGGAGACCTTCAAAGGCTCTTTCTCATGATGTGTGTTCTTTATGTCTTGATAGTTTTGAAACAGCTTCTCACCTGTTTTTGCATTGCTTTTTTGCTTGGAATATATGGGAATAAGCTTTTTGGTCTTCTGGATAAAGTTAGGTTTGCCCTCAGTTGGTGGAGGATTTGTTGGTCATTTTATTTTCCAGTTCTGGCTGAAGGAAGGATCCACATGCTTTGTGGAGTTGAGCAGTTTCTGTAGTTCTGTGGGGTTATAGCTTGAACAAATGCTTGAATATTTATGGGAAAATGCTAAGTTCCATTTTTGTTATCAAAGAAGATTCATTATTTTAGCCTGCTTTGATGTGCTGTTGCAGGTTGCTTTAAAGGAGTGCAGTTTTCTGATATTCAATGGGATTGGCTAGCTTTGTTAGTCTTCTTGTTGTTCTCGTCTTATTGTTTTATTTGATTTTATTTTTTTTTCTTCCTTCTGTTTAAGAGGATTTTTTATTCTCCTTTTTGTATACTCTTCCTTATCTAAAGAATTCATCTCCTTTTGTTATCCCAATGAATATTGTTATATTGTTGTCTCATAAACATTTGAACATTTTCTAAATATCTTTCTTGCAGGCATTTTCTAGTCATCCAGCATCATGGATGATCCAAAAAGGCATAGGATTTTGATGGTTTCCAATTTTTTTCTATAGTTATTTTGGTGGCTTGGAGAATTCACTTTTATTGTCTTTCTCAAGGCTTGCTTAAGCTTGGTGACAAGGTTGGAGAATGGCATTCAGTTTGTAGGTTTAACTGGTTGCCTGTGATGTGTATCAATAAGTTATGGTGCACAAATTAATAGTTCTTGTAATTTATGCTCTCTTATAAATAGATTGTGAAATTTCAAGGACCAAATTGGCAGCTGCCTTAAACTTTTGAGGCTGCAAGGTGGACTTTAGCATAATATTTTTCTATTTTTAATTTGTAATTATCTTCTCTTTCCTATCACGTTTGCGAACTAAAATATTATTTGACGTGTGTGCATTTCATTTCGGACTTTTTGTTGGTTTCATGGACTTCTGATGGTATGTTCTATTCAGGCGCTGGTTATGACTCATGCTTATGGCAATTGTTCTGGGGTTGAGATATATGACTGGTGTCATGAAAGTTCGCTGTGTACCGTGGAGGCCATTTCTAATGCAGAGCACGAACACTTCCCACTGTAAGGAATATACTAATTCAGGAGAAAACATCATTGAAGCATGGACATCAAGCCTCTCCGACTCTTTTTCATGAAGCTTTAATGCATCCACTCTCTATGGACTACCAAATTGTGTTCACTGATCATTCACTCTATGGTTTTGCTGATGTGGGACTACACATGAACAAGGTGTTGCAATTTACTTGGCAAATGTTACTCAAGCCATCTTTGTTTCTCATACAAGTGAAAAAAAAATACAGTGCTCTGGTCTGGGCTGCCACCTGATAATGTCTGTCATACCAAATCCTGTTGACACAGTTATGTTCAAGCCTGCCTCTGAGCGCCTCGGTGGTACTGAGATTGTTATAGTTGTGATAAGTAGATCGGTTTATTGAAAAGGTGCAGATTTACTCGATGATGTCATCCCTGCAGTATGCCATTTGTATCCCAATGTAAGTAATTTGGGACAGGAATTTGATTCATGCCCTTTTTCTCTTAAGCGTAGATATTTCTTTTCTTTTGATAAAATTGGATTGTGAATTTGTCATGGTTCATCTTCACCATTCATTGTTGGTTGTTCATTGCTTTTTTGTTTGTTGTTGGCAAATGTTTCATTCATTCAATGAAATAGATAATGCATTTTGAGCTGTGGCGGCATCGCGGGGTGGCGAAATAAAAATTGTAGTTTTATTTTTTGGAAAAAATAGGAATGGAGTCGTCACTAACCTTTTAATGTAGTTAGAATACTCTATTACTACCAAATTAAGGGTAAAATCGGTTTGTGTTACCAAAGTAGGGATCGAGAGTTTGGTTATGCGAGGGAAGGTATGAGCATCCCTTACGTGCCTGTTCTTACGAACGGTACCTAATTGATAAAAATTATCCCACCAATTAAATTTAATAAATCTTTAAAATTACTTCCTCGTGAATTTGTGAAATACACATGCAAAAAAATTAATTACACAAAAATATACATAATATATACATTCCCTCGGAACTGGGATACAAAGAGCTTGAAAAGCTCATACCTTTTTGTTATAATCATAGAGATGAAAATCGAGAAAATAGGTTAAGAAAATACACTCCGAATTTTTTGAAATTTGTAGGGTTTTTCTAAATATGAAAAATAATATTTCGGGAAGTTTTTTTTTGAATTTATTCGGGGATGAAAAATTTGTAAAGATAGATTTCTATCTTCAAAAATATTTTTTATGTTTTTTTGCAAATTTTGAACTTTTATAACATTTTTGATTTTTTTTCCCCAAAATTTGAAATAACAAAAAGACAACTAAAGAAAAACCATGAAAATCAAGTTAAAAATATTTTTGGAGTTTTCTTATGAATTTCCTAAATTGTATTTTTTTTTCGGATTTTTTTGTGGTGTTTTTTATTTTTATTTTTTGATTTTTTTAATGTTTTTATCTATTTTAAAACCCAAATAACTAAATATGAAAATATAGGAAACCGGTTCAAATCACTAAACATATTTACAATCATAAATAATAAACAATAATAAAAAAACTTAAATACTATATAACAATAATCATGATAAAAAAGAAAACCCTAAACATTAAACATACCACATGAACATTGCCTATTTAAATAAATATAACGAAATCCTAAATATTAACATACAACTCAAATATCACCTATTTAATATAATACAACAAAACCCTAAATATTAAACATGCAACTTGAATATTATGCACTTAATAATATGCAGCAATAGAAATTATTGCATTTAAATATTAATAGATAGAATTCTTACCTCCGCAATAAATAAATAAAAAATCCTACAATGAGAACAAACCAATTAATTTTTTCAATAAAATACAACAAAAATTTAAGCAAATATTACAACAAAAATAATCTTACAACAATAACAATAACTATCCTAGATATTAAACCTCTAATATAACGAAGAAAATCCTACAATATTTTAATAAATACAACGACAACAAAAAGAATAAATATGAATGTTAAAACAGTATAAGTCCTGCAACTATAATATTAACATTGTAATGTATATAATAAAAGCCTAAATATGAAAATAAATATAATAATAAATAATGCATTACAAGAAGAAAACCTAAATATTAACATTCATGCATATACAATGAAAACCTAAGCATTAAATATTAGAACAAATCAAAACAAGAAAAGAAAAAAGAAAAGAAAAGAGAAATACACGCGCATGTGTGCGTGTGTGGCATGCATACAAGGAGGCTTACAGTGGGTTGCTGTTGGAGTTGTAGAGACTCGAACAGACGGCGTTGGTGACGGCAAGGCTCGGCTCCTTGAGAGACGGTGAGGTCTGTCGTAGTAAGTAGAGGAGGGTTTGGGACTGGTGTGGTGTTGCTGCTCCGTGCGTGGGCTACTCCGTGCGTGAACGATGGGTTGCCGAAGCCGCTGCCGGAGGTGTGGTTCTGCTGCTCGTGGCCAGAGCTGAGGCTATAAGCTGTCTTCGTGGGACCTGCGGTTGCTGTCTATGGCTATGGAGCTGATTGATCACGGCCTGGGGTGCTGGTGAGGATGAGGACGGATACAAAGCTGCGCCAAAGACGATGGAGGCCGCGACGGCTATGGTAGAGATGATGGAGGTTGCAGTAGCTATGGTAGAAGGAGAGAGAATGAGGTGCGGCGGCGGGGAAGAGCTGCAAGGTCACGGTTATGAGCATAGAGGCTGCGAAAACGGAAATAGGGAAGAATGGGAGAGAATGGGGTGACGGCTGGGTACGTGAAAGAGAGCGAGGGGTGGAGCTGGTCGTGATCGTAGTTAAAGGTGAGACAGTGAGGGGCTGTTCGGCGAGGGTGGAGCATGGAATTGAGAGAGGGAGAGTGGAGAAGAGAGAATGGGGGAGAGAGCTCCTCGTGAGATGTTTGAGACCCAGCGGCCGTTTATCTGCCTCCCTAAGTGTGTGCATGAGATGAGATTTTATAGAAGGAGGGAGCGTAAGGGAAAACCCTCGGAGCTGCCTGTAACGACCCAAAAATTCATATCATCTTTTTTTTTTCATATAAATATATAAAAGCTGTAAAACTATGTTACTCTGATACCCTTGATAAAATCTACTATTTTTCCGATCCCAAAGTCGCACTGAGGAATTCCTGTTCATAAGATTAGATACTTATGTAACGAAAAACATAAAATCATATAACCATAATTACAATACCAAAATTCAGTATTCTCCCAAAACATATATACATACACATCTTCCCAAAAACCTCCACCTAATCTCCTAGAAACTACTAATAAATACATCCTTAAAAAACACTTACCCTTTAGACAGAATAGTACAAATGTCCCTTCTATCTTTGAGCCTAATCTGCTCGTCTAATTGGATCACCTGAAATGTGTTAATTTACTGGAATGAGACAACTCTTAGTAAGACGAAATATGCTATTACCAATGTGTGACAACTGAGTTTACATGAATAATATATTTTTAATCAACTGAAACTGAAATAACATGAAACATAATATATAATAAAACTCACATCTATGTAGCTTAAAATTCAACTGTTACTGAACTTTCCATATAATCATACTTTTAGTATATGTAGGTATATCTGTTGTTTTATGTAAATCTATATATATACATAACTGTGAAAACTTCCTTGGATGACTATATGTCATGATTTAACCACTTATGACAGGGTTGTGTGGCCTGCAGGTGGGACTTAACACTGTTGGCCTACTAGGATAAGTCAACTGAAATCTCTTTGGTCAGATCGGCCGCCTCAACCCAAACTACCAAGGAGTTTGCAGTACCTCCCTAGGCACGATCGACTACTGATAAAATTCACACACGTACTATTTAAGATATGTGGTTGCACTCTGAACTGAAATAGCTACAGTACCGTGTTCTGAAATCTGATCTGATCCATCAGGGTTTGATACTATATATAATACTATTATATATATACACACACATTACTGTTTTACCATGATTTTGTTTCAACTGTAATAACTAAAAAGGTTGATTTGAATAACTATAATATCTGATTTGAATAAACTATAATATTTGAATATCATAGTATTATGTAAATTATGATTCTTTGAAAGTTGTGTAAATTCTGTACTAAATTGATATTTACTCATGCCACACAATTACATAAATAAAATACATATACTTTAACCTGTATTTAAATCCATGTACTGTAACTTGTATATTTTTTATAATAAAAATAATTTATAATATGTAGAATTTTCGTGAAAACACATAATTTCATGTCATAAAACATCCAGAATTCATATCCTAAAATACTTATATTTTACTAGTAAAAATTCCTAAAATTACTAGCACAACATATTTCCCTTACCTAACTAACTGAACTCGTTTACTGATTTCTAACTCACACCTACAATGTTCATGATTCCAAAATCTTGAAATTATACATATATATCTCCCTGTCAATCAACTGAATATCCAGAATAATTATCATACTCACATCTCTCCCGAACACACATACTCATAATTTCCTAAACTATGAACTATTTATCATTTTTACCTGGGTTCCTGAGAAAATACCCACTAGGATCCTTAGCCCGTGCTTGTGGCCGGTGTTCACACCAAAACCTGTATTTCACAAAATCCTAATTCCTCAATGCATGTAGAGACCTAAGGGATTATGGTAATTAAATAATAGGAGAAATAAGAGAAAAAATAATTTTTAAAAGGGATTTAATAGGGTCTCGTCGACGAGTGCAGAGTGCTCGTCGACGAACAGACTTCTTGGGCTTGTCGACATGGATGCGTGTCTCGTCGAAGAAAACTTACTAAGAGGGTTGTTTCTTGGATCTGAAATTCATCGACGAGGGTCAAGTGCTCATCAACGAACCTCCTTCATGAATTCATCGACAAGGTGTCGTGACTCGTTGACAAGGCCACGTGGGCAAGCACTCTATATAAGGCCAAAAATCACTTTTCTGCGAGAGAAATTCATCCATAATCCTTTTCTCTTTCTAACTTCGTCTCCCTCTCCTTCTCTCTAGAATTTCGGCTTCGATATTCGCTGGATCGACGATCTGAAGCCGCCACGTTACTCCTGTGAAGATTCTCTACAAATCTGCTGGAGTAAATCGTTGGTTAGGCCAACTTGAGCACCATCCCAAAATCTGGGTAAGTTGGTTATTTTAATATTTTATAAGATATTTGGTATTTCTGGACTAAGGAAAGATAGTAGATGGAATATACTGAAGTTGTATTTAGGGAAATGTAAATTTCAGGGTGTTGAGTTGGGAACACCGCAGGTGTAGTTTCGGAATATTTTGTGGGCTTCTCAGTAAGTTATGTAAGAGGATAAATTAAGTCAGTCTTTTCATGAAATTATTTATTATTATACAACATTTACTTTTAAGAAAATATGTATGATACAGAATTATGTTTGAGAATACTGCCGTTGAATAGAGAAATTATTTTAATATGTTTTATATGGAAATATGATTTCAGAATTAATTATGAGTTTATAAGGTTATGTATATTTGTTTGGCATGAGTACAATATTTTAATGAAAGTTATGTTATGTAAAATATTATGAGTTTTCCCAGAGAAGTATGTTATGGCAGTTTTCAGGAAAATCCTAAAACAGTACGGGTACTATATTTTAAAGATTATGTTAAATAATGCAAAAATTTATGATTATTATGTTATGAAATATGCCGGCGTAAATGTCGTGGTTTTTACATTATGAATTATACTGACATGAATGCCGTGAATCTTACGTTATGAATTATGTCGACGTAAATGCCGTGATTTTACATTATGAAATATGCCGACACTGATGCTGTGATTAGTATGATATGTAAGAAATCATGAAATATGTTTATGTCAGATATTACTCTGAATTACAAAATATTTATGTTTAAATGTGGAATGTATTATATGTTATCAGAACCCGGATAGCTTAGTTCAGTTTTATGAAGTATGGTATCGTAGCTATATGTTTATGATTATGAATATGTTAGTGCTACCACACATCTTATGTAGAGTGTGGGAGATGACAGTCGATGGCTTTATGAGAGTGTTGTAGTTCCCCTGGTAGACTGGCACAAGTGGAACAAGCTCATCGCACTTACAGACTTATGTTTGACTTAGCATGGTCGGCCAACCTTTGCTAGGTCCTGCCTTCGGGCCGCACAACCCTATCATATAGGGGGTAAGACATGATGACATCTAACTAACTATCTATCCTGGGTAATAAGTTATGTATGATATGATTATATAAGATGATTTTTCAGTATAGAAATTTAGTACGATACACTATGTTATGATATATCATATTTTATGAAATGTGATACAACTGTTATACCAGTTATGAATTATGTACTGTTTATATGTATACCACAAAAAAAAATACTCATGTTGTCACACACTGATATTAATTTGTCTCCCTTATTGAGAGGTGTCTCACCCCAACATTACAAACTTTTCAGGAAATCCAGATAGGAGGGCGAATAGAGCCCCGCAGTAGTAGAAATGGATTGAGCTACCCTGTCTATAAGGTAAGTGGATAAGTTAGGGTCAAATGGATTTTTGGGTTGAGACCCTAGGAGTACTTTTCAGTCTTTTTGGTGGATGACTATATGTATATGTATATTACAGATTTATTATAACTCTGGTATGGTTTCTGGTATTTATGGCGTGTATATAATTTTATATTTTCCGCTGCTTAGGTATAAGAGTTTTATGACAATTATATCCCTGGTACCCATGGGTCCAAGTTGACTATGACTATGATAATTTAGCTGGATATTATGTATATTATTATGTGGGAAAAATATCTAAAAAATAGGCAGGTCGTTACAATTTGGTATTAGAGCCTACGTTGCTAGGTTCTATAGACTTTAGAGTGCAGCGGAAACAATACCAGAGTATAAGAAGGATTTGAGGTTTTGTTCTGCAATTTAGAGACAGGACTTTCGTGGTGGTTTCTATGTTTTTCTTAGGGTGACGATTTTAGGAAAGCCATAGTAAACTATTGTCGGTTTGTGTTTCTAAAGTGTAGTACTGAATCTTGAATTAAGATGGGGATGTCAAGATATAGGAATAACATGATATTTTGGTTAGATACGTAAATTATAAGGATGAGGTCCCTAAGCCATGCTATTGTCTTTTCAGGATGGACATTAGAGGTGGCAGCGCTTATGCAAGTGGTAGTGATGGAACAGGGCCCTCAGGTGCAGGCAGAGGTAACCCAAACGCAGTATTACGCAGTGTAGCTCAGCAATTCATGATTGAGATTGCACGGAGCTCCAGAGAATAGGGAGGCTCATCTGAAGTTCATGGGTGCATGATAGAGAAATTTACCAAGATGAATCCTCTGGAATTTTCAGAAAGAGTTGATCCTGCAATCGCCGAGAATCGGATGCAGGAAATTAAGAAAGTTTTGGTAGTGCTGTAGTGTATAGAGGAGTAGAGGGTTTTATTTTCCACCTATAAACTGATAGGGGAGGCTAAAAGATGGTAGACTGCGATAAAATTATTGGAGGAACAGAGGGCGGTGCCTATAGCTATGACTTGGTGCCCGTTTAAAGATTTATTCTTCGATAGATATTTTCTGGCCACTGTCAGGGAGGCCAAAGTGGAGGAGTTCCTGAATTTGATGTAGGGACAGTAAAAAGTTCAGCAATATGCAGTGAAGTTCATAGAATTATCCCGATTCGCCCCATACATCATACCCGATGAGGCAAAGAAGACGAGGTAGTTTGAAAGAGGTTTGAGGCAAGAAATTTATAAGCAGGTGGTAGTGTTGAAAGTGCAGGACTTTGCCGAATCGGTAAGCAGGGCAGTTTTGGCTAAGGCTAGTGAGCGGATGGGTATAGAGGAGCAGGGACAGAAGAAAAGGTCCACGTCTTCAGGCTATCAGCAAGGGTCTAGTCTGAGCCAGTGGAGGAGAGGTAACTATGGTAGGGAACAGAGGTAGGAGACAAGAGGTCGTGAGACTCAGGGTATGCAGGTTTACCTAGCTTGTCAAATGTGTGTAAAGAGACACTTGGGAGAGTGTCGAACAAGGAGAGGAGTCTCCTATCGTTGCAGTGTACCGGGACATATGGTGCGAGATTTCCTTACACCACCTAGTACCACACCTACTCCTATACCACACCGAGGAGGTTACCAGGTGCCTCGTGGAGGTCAACATAGGAATGTAGCCTCGACGAGGGTTTATGCTTTGACGCTGAGAGACACAGAGGCTGTAGACGACGCCATAACAGGTACCTTTACTGCTTTATTATATCAAGCTATTGTTTTATTTAATACAGGTGCCACCCACTCTTTTATGTCTGCAGGGTATGTTAAATTAGCTGGTATGGAGACACAATTATTAGATGTTGAACTGTCAATAGCAACACCGACAGGGTCAGTGGTGAGATGTCGTAGGGTGCTCAGGGGTTACCCAGTAGAAATTTAAGGGAGAGTATTACCAGATGACCTCATTGTGCTAGATTTGCATAGATTTGATGTAATACTGGGTATGGATTGGCTGGCTACTAGCCATGCTAGTACTGTTTGTCATTTGAAATAGCTGATTTTCAGACCACCAGGGAAGTCAGAATTTAGATTTGTGGGATCGTGGGTGCAATCTCCTCCTCAGTTAGTGTCAACCTTGTAGGAAAGAAGACTACTTCTAGATGGATGTCAGGGGTTTATAGTTTATGTAAAGAAGGTGACCGAAAATGAATTGAAACTTGTCAGTACGCTAGTGGTTAAGAAGTTTTCAGATGTACTCTTAGAAGAATTACCTGGGTTGCCTCCTAACCGCGAGATAGATTTTACTATCGACTTACTTCTTAGGGACGGCGCCAATTTTTAAAGCTTGTTAGCGAATGGCTTTAGAAGAATTGAGAGAATTAAAGGATCAGTTGCAGGACTTATTGAATAAAGGGTTTATCAAATCTAGTGTATTGCCCTGAGGAGTTCCAGTATTATTTGTGAAGAAGAATGATGGGTCTATGAGGATGTGTATAGATTATAGAGAAATAAACAAAGTAACAATCAAGAACAAGTATCCTCTACCTCGTATAGATGACTTATTTGATCAGTTTCAGGGTACACAGGTCTATTCTAAGATCGACCTTAGGTCAGGTTATCACCAGGTGAAAGTTAAAGCTGAAGATATTTCAAAGACAGCTTTCAGGACCAGGTATGTGCATTATGAATTTCTAGTTATGCCATTTGGTCGGACGAATGCTCCTGCTGTGTTCATGGATTTGATGAATAAAATCTTTCACTAGTATTTAGACCAGTTCATTGTAGTTTTCATTGATGACATATTGGTCTATTTGAGGAGTTTTGAGGAGCATGAGACGCACCTAAAACTAGTACTTCAGATGCTCAGGGAAAAGAAATTATATGCCAAGTTTAGCAAATGTGAATTTTGGTTAGAGAAATTTGTGTTTCTGGGGCATGTTATATCAGGGGATGAAATTTCTGTAGATCCTAGCAAGATAAAGGCAGTAGTAAATTGGGTCAGGCCGAGGAACGTATAGGAAATCAGGAGTTTTTTAGGACTAGCAGGTTTGTACCGTCAGTTTGTAGAAGGATTCTCAGCATTATCAGGGCCTTTAACGAGACTAATCAGAAAGAATGCTAGGTTTTAATGAGACGATAGTTGTAAGTAGAGCTTCCAGGAATTGAAGCAGAGGCTCATTACAGCACCAGCATTGACTATTCCATCGGGAGGTGATGGTTATGTGATCTACTGTGACGAGTCTTTGAGGGGGATAAGATGTGTATTAATACAACAGAACAGAGTAATAGCATATGCCTCTAGACAATTAAAAGAATATGAAAAGAATTATCCCACTTATGATCTATAATTGGCTGCAGTAGTCCATGCACTGAAGATTTGGAGGCATTATCTGTATGGCAAAAGATGTGAAATATTTTCAGATCAGAAGAGTTTAAAGTACTTCTTCACACAAAAGGAGTTGAACATACGGTAGAGAAGATGATTAGAGCTCATAAAGGATTACGACTATACTATTAGCTACTATCCAGGTAAAACTAATGTGATGACAGAAGCTTTGAGGTGAAAACCAGATGAAACAACATAGTTAGTAGTAATAGTTCAGCACCCGATTCAGATAGATTTGGAGAGGCTTGACGTGGAATTAGTGGAGAGTGATCACCAGACATTTATTGCCAACCTAGTGGTGCAGCCTACTATATATGAAAAGATTAAAGCAGCCCAGAAAAATGACGTAGAGTTGATGGAGTTGATAGAGAAGGTGTAGGACAGATAGGGAGAGGAGTTTAGTATTTTTGATGATGGAGATATGAGATTTCGTACTAGGCTGTGTGCGCCTGCAGATGTGGATATTAAAAGGACGATCCTTGAGTAGGCTCACAGATTCTTATATACAGTTTATTCGGGTAGCACTAAAATGTATAGGGATCTGCGAGAATATTTCTGGTGGAGCGGTATAAAGAGAAAGATTGTTGAGTTTGTGCAACAGTGTTTGACGTGCCAGCAAGTTAACGCTAAGCACTAGAGGCCGGCGGGCCAGTTATAGCCACTTTACATCTCGGAGTGGAAATACGAAACAAATAAATAATGAGAATAAAAAAAAACAATAATTAAAGACACAATATTTACATGGTTTGACAATTTGCTTATGTCCACGAGAGCAGCAACTAAATTTTTCATTGTCATAATGTCAAGATTACAATTAGGGTTACAAATATTGATTAAATACGAATCCTAAGCGTACAGGAACTTAGAACCTATTTAAATCATTCATGTAGCAATCCCCGAAGGAAAATCCTCAAAAACCCTCAATATTCTCATCTCCTGATTTGAATTTCGTAACGTGTGTCAAACGAAATCGCTGACAATTTAGGGCAAATCGTCAACAGTTTGAAACCGAAAGCAATTCCCTGCATAGGACCTGAAACTGTCGATAGTTATACTCAAACCGTTGATGATTATCCCTCAATGCTAAAATTGTCGAGCAAATCGTCACCGGTTTTCATCTTGTAAACTTCTCTCTTGTTCTTCGTTTCATGATACTTTCCTATTACGTTCCACTCAAAATATGAGTAATAAATCCAACACTTACCATAAATTTAATATAATTATAGATAATATAACCTTTTTTAGTAGAATAAAATAATATAAAAGTAACACATTTAGAATTTATGAATAGTTGAATAAAAATACTATATTTATACGCATATCTACACTCATGCATATATATATATATATATATATATATATATATATATATATATGTGTGTGTGTGTGTGTGTGTAAATATATATTCATTTATATTTATTTGGATGGATTTGTGGTTGGTTTTGGTTAAGTGGGATGGGATGGATTTGGGATGAAAAAAATGCATTTTTCAATTATTGTCCCAAATTCTCCTTAAATTTAGCATTCATCCCAACCGTTGTCATAGATACGTTTAGAAACTTTCAAGACATTCCCCGATTTGAATTCACTCGTTTCCTATTTAAAAGAAAATATATATATGTCGAACCATTGACATTTTTATTATCATAAACTGTATAACGAAAAAAAATATTAGTATTATTAAAATTAAAAAGGATAATGACATTTAAAAAAAAAAAACTTAAATGGTAGGGTGTTTTTACATTTTTACCCTTCTGAAAATGGGGAAAACTCAATCCACAGCCACAGGTGCCGTGGCAACGGAGAGCTGAAATAAAGGCGGCAATTCCTAAAAATTTATAAAAACCAGGTTCTACTCTCTACCAAAAGCCCTCTCCACTTCCGCTCCCAACTCTCAATTCAGATAATACATATAGATATAGAATCCTTCTCTCTCTCTCTCTCTCTCTCTCTCTCTCTCTCTCCAATATAAACCCTAATGTCACCACTCAATTGACAAAACAAGAAAAACCCTTCGACTTCGACTTCGACTTCGACTTCGACTTCGAGTCCGATTTTCTCGCACTCAATCCGAAAACATGGAAGAATCGAAAATCACCGCCTGCGCCACCGGCGCCGCCGCCCCCAGCAGCAGCAGACCGTCCTTTCAACTCACCAGACGACGTTCTTCCTCTAAAGACCGCCACACCAAGGTCAATGGCCGCGCCCGCCGTGTCCGCGTCCCAGCCCTCTGCGCCGCTCGCATCTTCCAGCTCACCCGCGAGCTCGGCCACCGCACCGATGGCGAGACCATCGCCTGGCTTCTCCGCAATGTCAGTCCCTCCGATTTTCCATCCGCCTCCGCAGACGCCGCCGTCGCCGCCTCCGTCACGGTGGCGCCCACCATTACCGCCCCGTCCCCCCCGCCGCTTTCTTCCATTCCTCTCCCGTCTTCATTCTCGAGCCCTTCGACTTCGACGCCTTCGCCTCCTTGCGATGCTCCGCCGATGGCGCCGGCGCCGGTGATTCGCCACCTGTCGGCGGATGAATATGAGGGGCAGTTTAGCGCTCGCGAGCTTGATTTGTTTCCGACGGAAGGTGCGTATTCGAACATGTCGTTCACGTCGTTGTTGTTACAGTCGGTGAATGACGATAATTAGCAAAAACCGCCGACGACGTGCTGTTATGTTATCTTGTCTCAGAAAACATTATTAGGGTTTCTGTAAGATTTTCGTCCACTTTTTTTTTTTTTTTTCCTAAATTAAAATTGTATTCGAAATCATAAATTTTAAATCTTGAATTTAGATTTGTGTAACACAAATCTAAATTCAAGTTCTGCATTCTCAAGTAAAGAATTGTACGATACAAGGAAATGGGTTTTGTTAATGAAGGCAGAAAATCATTTCACAATTCTCCTTTCTTTTGTTCCCTGCTTTTCTTATTTTTAGTCGATTGCTGATATGGGCTTAGAAATTGAAACACGCTCAAAAAATTGCATATTTTCTTTGGCTCTTGATTGGGTATAGTCCTTCGATAGAGGAATTATTTTTGGGTAAGGGAAATTCCGTATGCATATACTTCATCACCTAACCTAAAAATATTTTACCGAAAAATGTTATTATTATTATTATTATTGTTATTACTATTTATAGAAAAACCATTCAATTCAAGAATTATTTGGGATATTGGAAATGGAGTTACAATTATCGAAAGATTTATTTTGAATGGTATGATATTTGTCAATATCATTGTGGGGTGGAAAGTGAAGTGTTATTTGCCTACGAGAACATAGTGTAGATGAGGCTGATGAGAATGTTCATGTATATTTTTTTGGCAGACTCGATGCCACTGTATTCAGGAAATGAATACATTAGAATTACTTGACTTAAAATCCTTTAAATGTAGGCTATTTATTTTTTGAAAATGAATTTGATGGTGGCATTGCATGGATAAGTTGATTTTAATTGACCTAATTCTTCCAAGATGATTTGAACTCAGGGCGGAGTCGAGAGATGCCAGCACAATTTGACGTCTAACCCTTATCAGATAGGTATAATTTAAGGTTTTTAAAATAAAATTACGAGATTCAATGGACTGAAGCGCATGCACTATTCATTGTTTAAATTGGATCAAGACCATTATATTTAGTTGTAGAACGCTACTTGAGAGTAGTCTTATGTTGATTATAGAAGGACATCAGTTGGTCTCTTTATGCTCAAACAGGTAAACATGATGACATTGATTCCTGACTGTGAAGCAATAAAATGTTTTACGAATGAAATCTTGTAATCAATGAACAAAATATTGAAGTCCAGGGCTTTTGACTGTATTTTAATTTTGGAACAAGGTACCGAGCAGGATTTTTGGTTAACAAAGAACTTAGGTGAGATTCTATGAAGGAAATGCAAGTTGGATTGCGACATATTCTGAGAGGGTAACCCAGTTGTAGATGATTTTTTTTCTTTTTTTTTTTTGACAAATCTACCACTCACGGGATGAGATAAAAAATGGATTTAAATATTTTATGGGATCATATGAGGACCATTTTTAAAGCTGCCATAGTTAGTGTCCTCTGAGTTAGCATTCATTTTTCGCATCCACCACAGATTTAGAAAAAAAAAAAAATACACCTTTTATGGCATACAAAACCACCATCAATTTTAAAACTTTCACCTATAAAAGTGAAAGTCAAAAATTAATTTTTTTTAATATATAATAAATAAATATGAAATGCCAGCAGTATTTTTTGGAGTGCCTATTGCTTTCTTATAATTATTATTAAAAAAAAAAAATTTTTTTTTCTTTCTAAACGTTCAAGCTGTCTTTTTTGGGTACAACTACGTCAATTCTGCTGCTCCAAAATAAAAAAGAGAAAGACGAGTCTCAGCATATTCAATGGCAAAAGCTCAAACGAGAAAAATGGCTTTGTCAAGTTAAATTTTAGTATGCATCTACTATGGACAACCTAGCAGCTTCCTACAATATAGGCAACTACACGTACAACAAACCAGCATAACTAAAACTGGTCCCAAAAATGGGAGATCATATCGTGAACCTGTTCCAAATGAATCTAATTAAAAAAAAGAAAAAGAAAAAAGAAAAGGGGTGGCCTCAAGACATCACAGCAGGCAATGTCACTCTAAGCTAGCTAACCAAACCAATTTTCTCTCCTCAGACATTGCCATAAACATCTCCCTCCAATCTACATCTTTGAACATCTTAATTGCCTTTACGTATGTGTTCCCATCCACACCTTCAATAGATTCCAAACACTTGACACAATTGGTAATTGAAAATGTGCTGGACTGGGGAGATGCCTCAAGGTTGCTCAAGGTCGGGGTCCTCGTGTTTGTAACTTCAGCCCATTCCTTCAAAGTTTCACCTGTCTCTGTTGTCCTTGCTTCCCTCTTTCCCTGAACATGGCTTGTTGGAGTGGGAGATCGTTCCCGCCGTCGCCGCACACTTTGCGAGGGATAATCTTTAGCATCGCTGCTCTTACACTGGAAAGCGGATGGGGTAGCATTTGTTGATGCATCTTCCATTTCTAATTTGTCTTCATCATCCATAGAATACAAAGCTAATGGGGATGCATATTTGAATTTTGCTGCAGGGTCACCAAATATGATTCCCAACTCAATGTACATGGGGCATCCTTTCTTGCGGAATCTCTTTGCACCTTTATTTGCCTACATTCAAAATTTACATCTGGATATCTATAACAGAGTTCTTGAAAGAAGCATGCATTTAGTTCATAAAAAAAAAATTCAAAAAATACTACTAGTTCACCTTTATGCATGATTCCCATACATTCTCACTTGCACATATTGTATTCAGCAGAGAGTCGTAACTAACTCCAGGTTCTTTTAACAGTTTACTAAAATCATGAAAACGGGTTCTCAATTGGTTAAACTTGTTTCTGAATTGAGAATTGTTGTACCTCTTCCTAGTTTTCTCAACGAACTCTTGCTCTATGTGTTTCCAACCTTTTCTTGAAAACGTTGTAGTGGATCGATTTCCTTTGTGAACCTCTTTGACCATTAACTGAATAAAAATTTTCTCTTCCAAGGCTGTCCAAGTTGCAGGATCAGGCTCAAAGTCATCTTTATCTCCTCCATTCCGTTTAACAGTCATCTAGGTATGAACATAATTATAATCAAAATTACGCTTTGACACTGTGAAAGTACATCAGAATATTGAATAGTAGCCAGTGCAAGGTATATCAAAACACAGAACAATACATCATTAAGTGTTTTGACATGCAGTGAAGTTGAGCACAGCTCACAAGAGTGCATTAGTAGCTCAATTTAACTTAATGAAGCGGCATACAAAAAATCACAATATTTGCAAATTGTAACCAAGTCTCTTTCTTAAAAACCACCATATGGGTGAAATATGTCATTTTGAGTGATATTTTAGCGTTATTTATTGTTTGGAAATCAAATATTCACAGCCAATCAATTGGGGAAAAAATCACTATGAAATTATGGAACAGCAAAATCAGTGGGCAAGGTAAGGTGGCTGCCACTCAATTTGGGCCATTTCTGATAAAGGGCAGCCCGGTGCACAAAGCTCCCGTGTATGCGGGATCCGGGGAAGGGGCGGACCACAATGGGTCTATAGTACGCAGCCTTACCTTGCATTTTTGCAAGATACAGTTTCCATGCCTTGAACCCGTGATCTCCTGGTCACACAACGACAACCTTACCGTTGCGCATAAGCTCCCCTTCTGATGGACCACCCATTTAGTAAAATAAGGAAAGTGAAACCTACATTTAGCATCTGGCTAGGTCAAGAAATGAGGTCTCTAGTACAACCAATTCAAGATCCCACATACAAACATTTCACAGTTAAAGCCACCTGTCCTATTAGTTTTGTTTTTTGGTGGGGGACCTGGGGGGGGGGGGGGGGGGGGGGGGGTGCGCATTTTCTGTCAACATTGCTCGCCTTTCTCCCAAGCACTTTCATGAAAAGAAAATTCTGAGATTTGATCCATAACACATAAATCTTTTTTTTTCCTGAGACCATGCATAACATGGATTTAACAGACATAAAAACCACAAAGAACCAGCAGTAGATCTATCTTAGGAATGGCTAATATATATATATGAATTTGCTTAAAACTTTAAAATTTCCTGCATTGGTGCATCCTGTTGATGGCTATTCTTTGCGATTGCATAACCATGGAGAGCATTCTCGAAAATCATTCTGGTTATATTTTAGATTCTTCATAGTTCAAATTTTCAAATATTAGGGCTTTTCTTCTTCTTTTTTTTTTTTTTGGCGTGTATCCCATTCTCCATTCTCTGTTTCCCTGTCTTTCATGTTTCGACAGAACTTAAAACATATTATTATGCCAACAGCCATGATACAGGTAGAATCAGACCAAGTTAATTGAGTATAATAACAAATGCTCATTAGGGTGTTATGCTTAAAGATTCTGAAGCATTTATGTAATATTGCTCCATTTTCTCCCATGCACTCTCATGAAAAGAAATCTGAGCCTTCATCCATAACATATGAAGTTTTCTATTTTTTTTTTCAGATACCATGCACAACATGGACTTAACTGACACAAAAACCATCAAAGAACCAGCGGTAGATCTAATCTTAGGAATGTCTATATATATATAGCACCGCATGCAAAGTTCCCTGCGCACTCCAATCAGCTGTGGACAATGCACATGTCAGCCACAACTGATTCTTTGCTTCTCATCTCCTCCACTTCTTATCTAACTGGCAGAAATGTATCCATCTCCCATTAATGCAGACGGCTACCCCCAAATCTAACTTTCCATCATTTCCAGTGATTATCATTTCTGGTGACCAACGAACCATCCATATTTTCTAGCCCATCTACAACCCACCGCAAAATCCACCCTTTCATCATTTCTGACGAACAGTGAGACCCCCTGAACTCCATGTTTTCCGACCAATTTACAACCCAAACATCATTTTGGCGTCGATGAGGAAAAAAAAAAAGACGAATTCCATTGTTTCCGATTGATGAGGGCGGAGTCGCGGAGGTGGAGGCGGAGGCGGAGGCGGTGTTGTGTAAGGAGTGAAAGCAAAGGAGGGTGGCGACATGCATCCGGTGGTGGCGTGATTAAATCAGTTGTGGTTGGACAGTGAGGTACGCTGGTTGAGTTGCATTTTGGGGTCAGAGGTCGGATGAAATCAGTCGTGTTAGAGGGAAGATGGGTTTTGCAGGGGAGAGAAGCAGAAAATCAGTCGCGGCCGAGGTGCATGTTGCCCACAGCCGATTGGAGCATGCAGGAAACTCCTTTGCATGTGGCGCACAGGTGATATCTGTTGTTGTGTGTGCATATATATTTTTGTGGGACTCTGTTTTCATTTTTGAATTTGCTTAAAACTTTAAAAATTCCTGCATTGGTGCATCCCATTGATGGCTATTCTTTGTGATTGCATAATCATGAAGAGAATTCTCAAAGGGCATTCTGGTTATATTTTTAGATTCTTCATAGTTGAAAATTTTGAAATATTAGAGTTATTTTTTCTTTCTTCTTTCTTTTATTGTGTCCCATTTTCCATTCTCTGTTTCCCTGTCTTTCATGTTTGGTCGGAACTTAAAAGACATTGTTATGACAATAGGCATGATACAGGTCAAACCAGACTGAGCTAATTAAGTATAATATTAACAAATTCTCATTAGAAGTGATGAAACCATAAACCAACCTTAGCCACAATTAAAACTTGCTTAAAAAGCAGCACAAGAGAAAATACATGGAGGCGAAAAATTTATGAACACTAGCACAATCCTACATGAACTTTATTAAAACATTTCAGTTTTAAAGTCACCATACGAATTCTAAGCCAAAACAACCACAACCATCTCTAATATTATACAAATCTTTCAGGCTTTATAGCATTCTCAAGGGTATCTAGATCATAAGTGTAAAAAAAAGATACCAACAGGTTCAAGTTTTGAGCAACAACTGAGACCAATTTTCCATAGATGCCTCAAATGTGTGATGTACACAAGCTGAAATACAACAAGAAGGATACATGTTGATGTAGTATTAAGGAAAGAGAGAAGGAAGAATAACGGGAGGTTGTGACAGATGGGAGGAAAACAAACTTTCTAATTCCACTACAAAATATAAACTGTCTGTATAGTACAAATTTCTAATTTTTAGAAAAGGTTCATAAAACAAAATTACAACCCAACCCCTAAGATACACCTTTACAAATGAGCCAACAAACCTCACTTAAACATAAATCTAAGAAATAAATTAAACCTAGTAGTTGTGAACTTAGGACCCAACAAGCTATTGATGCTATTCTTCGGGATCAACCTCCAAATGAGGTCAAATTGATCCAATCAGTGTTTGATGACTTCCCACCTGACATTACATGCTGACCCAATCTAACAAAAGGGCCAGCTGTCAAGAACAGGAAGATACAACCACATATGCCCCATTATGTAGAAATTTTGGAAGTACTTCTACAAGCCGTTTTGTTAGCCTTAGGGGCCAAGGTATCCCAATCCAGTAGGTTTTGATGATAACAACCCATTCGTGACCCTCCTAAACACTCCAGTTTAGTACAGGACAATAAGTCATTACTGGAGCAAGCACAAGAATAAGATGAATTTCAATGAAGCTATGGTCAAAGCTTGTGCAAAGAAGACCCAAGCACAACCAACCGAAGCCATATGAAGTCTTACATGTGTAATGTGTTGTGTGAGAGGTAGAACTTCCTGTAACTCTTGTGTTTATGATATTGGTAAGAATAACTGACAAAGAGTTGAGCAAATACACATGCATACTAGTATAGAACATCAAAATAAGTTTTCACATGCATACCGATTCATACTAGTGCATAAGATGTCAAAATGAGCTTTCAAATGTGTTTTCTTAAATAAGACATCTTATATTCAATTGAAACTTCACAAACTTTTGTCCAAGAATGTGCTAATTCATTAAAAAGCTTACTAGTATGAAATACAGGGTAATCATCGACAAAAAGGGGTGAATCTTCGACGAATTGGGTGGACTCGTCAATGAATTTTTCTAGTAGAAAAATATGTTTTTAAGTTCAGGTGACTTGTCGACGAGAAGGATAATTCGTCGACGACTGAGGGCAATTCATCGACGAATTGATGGCACTCGTCAATGATTAACATCTAGCAATCTGATACACACGAGCTTCAAACGGCTATTTTTTTTGTTTGTCTTACATCATTAAATGCCCAACGGTCAGACAACGACTAGCTCGTCCCCTTGCCCATAAATACCAGCTACTTGCATTTATTAATAGGAGTTGGTGATTAAGTTGGTTGTTGCATTCATTCAAAGCTTTCATATTTGCTCAAAAACTCTCTTGCTCATTTACTCTTGCTACTTATCATTTGCACAAGAGAGTAGTGTGAGGATTTATTTTGTATTATCAGCTTAATGAGGAGTGTCTTCTGTAATCTCTACATTTATTATAAGTATTGATTGATTGTTAGATTGAAAGTTCTTGGTGAACCACATTAAAGGAGGTTCTTGGTGAACTCGTTGTATCAGCTCTTGGTGAGCAATTGGGATTTGTTCCCGAGTTGTAAAGGCTTCTCCATTTTGAAAGGAGATCGAATAGTGGATTTTACAATCCTTGAGTTGATCTCAAGGTGTGCACGTAGGCTGAGTGCCGAACCACGTTAAAATCTCGGTGTCAAGCTATTCTCTCTCTCCTCTAATTTATTTACGTGTGTTATTTACTTTGCAATTAATTGTGATAAAAATCACTTGTATCTTGCCAAGATTTATTGTTTTGTAGAAAAATACATCATCCGCGAAAGTTGTCTATTCACCCTCTTCTAGACACACTCTTGGGCCCACAAGTGGTATCAGAGCTAGTCGCTTGACTTACTTATCATTTGCACAAGAGAGTAGTGTGAGGATTTATTTTGTATTATCAGCCCAATAAGGAGTGTCTTCTGTAATCTCTACATTTATTGTGAGTATTGATTGATTGTTAGATTGAAGGTTCTTGGTGAACCACATTGAAGGAGGTTCTTGGTGAACTCCTTGTATCAATTCTTGGTGAGGAGCTGGGATTTGATCCCGAGTTGTAAAGGCTTCTCCGTCTTGAAAGGAGATCGAATAGTGGATTTTGCAATCCTTGAATTGGTCTCAAGGCGTGGATGTAAGCTGAGTGTCGAACCACGTTAAAATCTTGGTGTCAAGCTCTTCTCTCTCTCCTCTACTTTGTTTACGGGTGTTATTTACTTTGCAATTAATTGTGATAAAAATCACTTGCATTTTGCCAAGCTTTATTGTTTTGTAAAAAAATACATCATCCGCAAAAGTTGTCTATTCACCCCACCTCTAAACACACTCTTGGGCCGACACGTTTCGTTAGTGAATTTTTTAAGGATTTTTGGGAATGTTAGTCCATAATCCAAGATGCTTGTGTCAGGTTCTCTAAGAAATCCTATTCAGGGGTCTAGCGTTTCCTAAAATCCAGTATGTTCACAAAGCACGGGAATGCATAACCGACCTATTTCTTCGGTAACCCTAAAATTCCATGGGAACGACATCCTATTCTGATGCATAGGTTTATCTGAATCCTAGGCGTATGATTTCCTGAACCATTGTTCTAGTTATTGCTCCCACATGCTACAATTAATTCACATTTGAAGTCATAAGCAAGAAAAGTAATTTGTAGATTAATTCACCAAAAGATGCTCAGTTCATCAAAAGCTCCTCAGCCTAACATCCTACCCCTACTTCACTTACATAAAATATTCTCAATGACTGAATTAAACAGAGTCTTAAACAATATCGTAGGGTAGTGATTGATAAACAAAGAAGCGTCGGTGGAACTGGGGATTAGACAAAAGGCCTTCTATAGTATTTTTCAAAGAGAGAGAGAGCATTCTTTAGCATTAGCTTGCGAAGAACTTGTGTTTAACCTTCAAACATAGGTATCGTTCGGTTGATATTTTTCCTAAGTACTCTTCCTGCTTCAGAAAGGGGAAAAAAATTGAACTAATGACAGTTCATGGAAGCAAGAAAATTATTTCCAAGATGCTAACAAAACAACCTATGAAAAAATAGCTTGCTTTCATGATTTACTCCAGGCATCGTACTAATTCTCCAATCACTAACAAGTTCCAATATAAATAAATGAAGCAAACACTGAACTAAAGAACAAAAATTAATTCAAGAAAGTAGCCATAATCAATCGATGGTAAATAGGTGTTGTTCGAGTGTGAGAGAGGATTACCTTGTTCGTGGGTGAGCAGAAACCCTAGCGGGAATCGATCGAGGGTAACAAAGATTGGTTTTGTTTTTGTTTTCGTTTTGCTTTACTCTTCTGTTTTTTGAAAGCGACTCGCTTGCTTTTTCTGTTTCCTTTGTTTTCTCGTTTTTGTTTTCCGATACGTCTGAATTTGGCTAGCCGCTAGTGCTTTCAAATCGACGTCGTTTCAATTACAGCGCTGCGTTTGTCCTGAAAACTCGTTAATTTGATAGTCGATCTTCAAACGACACCGCCATGGCCGTTACGTGTTGACCACCACGGAGCAGAATGATTTTCAACGTGGAAAATAATTTTGTTTTTCATTTCTAGTTTTTCTAAAAAGTATAAAAACATAAATTTATTTTTTCAGTCATTCAATTTTCTATGGAAAATGAAAGAATAAAACAAATCTATTAATAATTTTTCTTTTTTATTCATAGTTTTCAAAATAGTTACAGGAAAACTTTGTTTTCCAATTTTTTAAAAATTATATAAGAATGAAACAATAATTAAATTTTTTTAAAAAAAATATAGTAAATTTGAAAATAAGTGACATTTTTATAAAATTAAAAATTAAAAATTAAAAATAAAACTATTTTTCACAAGTGGGTTGCAATAATTTTTCAATTATTTTTAATTTTTTATACAAATATCTTAAAAATAAAAATAAGAAGATTTTTTTCTAATTCTTTAAAAAGATAAAAATTTTAAAAACCATTTTGCATAATTAAAAAAGCTCTAATTTTTTTAAATAATTTTTTATAATTTTTTTTTTGTAGGATTTGAAAGTCGAGATTTCTTTGATTAAAGATAACGTAAGTTTCAATGTGATTTTTTTTTTATTTTTAAATTTTTACACAATTATAAATAAAAAAAACACATTTTTAAAATCTTTTAAATTTTATACATGAATGATAAAAATCTAAAAATAAAAAAAATATTTTTCAGCTTTTTTAGAGAAATAGATAATTGAAAAAATAAGATAATTATTTTAAAAAAAATAATAATAATAAGTTTACTCTTGCTGATGAATAGGAACAAAAAACCTACAAAAAATAATGATAAATTATGGAGCATTCAAATGTGGAAAATAACTTTATTTTTTATTTTTGATCTTAAAATGTGTGCTAAATAATAAAAGAAACTTTCTTTATATGTGGATGATTAATGAAATTATCACAATGCCCTTTGCTAAATCACTCACTCCCCTTCCATAAGAAATTCTCATAACCACTTAATTACTCAACTTAACTAAGGATAAACTAACTCCATCTTAGATACACTAAATGTCATAATCTTTTCATACATATCCCAATCCCACGATAAGAAAAAGAGGAGGATTGCATTAGGTAGCTGACAACTAGTATAAAACTTGTCTGATATCTATGATATAAATCCATACTGATTAGTACATACTGATTTGTTGTTGTTCACTAATGATAAATTACAGTATGTGTAACAACCTCAAATTCATTAATATAAAATATAACATATTAAATGGAAAAGTCAACCTGAACCCGTGAGTAATGGGGACGCCTGTCAATCACAGCGGAAACCTAAGCAGCAGTAAGTATAAAATTTAAATCATTCATCCATCATGCATAATACCAGAGTTTACTACAACATCATAATACTGTATTTATACACATCCTCCAAAACATCAAAATAACTCTAAGATCAAACACAAAATACTCCTGATCCTCGTACAAAATCTTACCCTCCGAACGGGGTAATATTGCTGACTCAACGGCGGCCACACCCCGCTAGTCACTCAGGGTCTCCTGAAAAATTAATTAATGTTGGGGGTGAGACACATCTCACTAAAGGAAAATAAACTAAATACAGTTGTGTGGTAACATGAACATTTAATGCAATTATACATATACAGTACATTTCATATTTTCGTAAACGTTCATCATATCATACTGAATAATCACATGCTTTCATATTTTCTAATAAGTCATATCGTACATAAAACATCTATTATAACTGATAATACTGGAAACATACCAAGGATGAATAGCTAGCTAATGTCATGTATTACCCCCCATGACGGGTTGTGAGGCCCGAAGGCAGGATCCGACAATGGCTGGCCAACCACTGCCGAGTCAAAAATATGTCTGTAAGTACGATGGGCCCACCTTACCCTGGTCTGGACTGTCAGGTGGACATCTACAACTCTACACTGAAAGCCACATCGACCATTCATCTCCCACCCCCTTGTGGGGTGGTTAGTACAAATCTAAACATAGATATTTGATCTATATAGCTACGGTTTCGAGCTCCTGAAACTGAACTAAACTAACATCCAGGTTCTGATAACATATAATACGTGATATTATAGCATTTTTCATAATTACGGCCTTGTGCTGAACATTTCATAATTACGGCCTTAGGCTGAACATTTCATAATTGCGGCCTTGCGCCAAACATTTCATAAATACGGCCTTGTGTCAAACATTTCGTTGATACAACCTTGCGCCGAAATCATACATAAATACGGTCTTGCATCGAAATCATATATACATACAGCCTTGCGCCAAAATCATACATGCATACGGCTTTGCGCCGAAATCATACATAGATACGTCATTCTGAAAATGATCATTTAATCATATATTTGTCAGAATCATAATGTACTGTATACTTTCATAACTTCTCAAATCATACTGCATTCATATCATCATCATATCATAATATTTTTCCACGTAAAATAATATTCATGCCACACATTTGCTGTATAAAACCATATGTTGCATTTTAAAATCATACTTTCCGGCGTCTCATACATATATATACATTTCAACATATTAGCAATATTTTTCTCAAATGTACATTTCCTTTGTAATCTATAGATATAATACATGCTTTTCAGAAAATAACTTTTCTCATAAATAATAATAATTTGCATGAAAATGACTGCTTTAGTTTATTCCCTTACTTGGCTACTGAGAAAGTCCCTAAAATTTCCTAACCTGACACCCAAAGGATTTCCTGATCAAGACCCTAAAAATGAAAACTCACAGTATTAAACTTCAGTATTTCTATGTGTACATCATTTCCTATAACTACCGTAAGGTCAAATTTGGCTTAAAAAACCTTAACTAAACTTAGGGATGATTTCCAACTTGCTTTCACCAGCGATCTGCTCTGGAAGATTTGGAGAGAACTTCCTCAGGAGCGTCGTGGTGACTTCGGATTGTCTATCTGGCGTAAATCTGGCCCAAAATCGATGAGAGAGAGAGAGGGCCGAATGGAGGAGAGAGAGAGAAAAAAGTTTGCTTAGTTGTGAAGTAAAGAAAATCCGGATTTTGATATTTATAGAAAAGGGGATTCGTCGACGAGACGCGTCATTTGTCGACGAATCCTTTAATAATTTCGTCGACGAAATTCAGTCCTCGTCGACAAAATTCAGTCGGCTTATAATCTCGCTTGGTATTTCCTCGTCGACGAAATTCAGTTTTCGTCAACGAATTCTCTTATGACCTCGTCGACGAATCCTCTCTTCGTCGATGAGTCCTTTGATAATTCCCTTTTCCTCTTTATTATTTAAATTCCATTTTATTTGGGTTGTGACAATATGCCCTCTCAATATATGTATAATTCACAAGCTGAAATTATCTATAATTGTTAATAAAAACTTGTGTCATTCAAACAATTCTCCAAAATTACTAATGGTTTGTTTAATTTATGCAAACCACTTTTTATTTTCTATCTTTAATCTTTTCAAAAAATTATAAAAATGCAGCATATTTTTTTAGTTTTCCAAAATTTGTATTATAAAAAGTAGAGAATAAAGGATTTGTTTATTCACAAAAAATAATTTTATTTTTGGTTTCTATATTTTCAAATAATTACAAAATCACACACTATTTTATAATTTTTCAAAACTTATACAAGAACTAAAGTATTCAAAAAATTATAAAAATATTTTAAATTAGAAAATAATGTGGCATTTTTATAATTATTTAATGTTGACACTGAGTTTAGATGACTCATTTTGGTTGCCAACATTTTGGTGTGATTTAAGAAAACCAAAATAAGTAAAATGAACCAAATCATTGATTCATTTACTTATCTTGTCATTTATAAATAGTCGCCACTTTATTTTAATTTTTGAAAAGGTAAAATAAAATAAAATATTTTTAAAAAAGAGAATCTGTTTGGACTATCATTGTGAATAGGGAATGTAGACTTTTAAACACTCTTTAAAGAAAATTTAAAAATCTAACTAAGACCTATTTTAAGAATGATTACTACACTTACCTTATGTGAGTATGTGTGTATCCCGTTTTGAAGTTCAAATTTTGAAAATAAAATAAAATAAAAGGTTGAAAATTGGTGAGAAAACACCCTTGCAGTATTTACTGGTCAATTGCTTGCAAGGGCGGTTGACCGTTTACTGCAATTTTTCCTTTTTATTTAATTTTTAAAAATCAAACTTTTGACCTCTAACCCCTTTTGAAAAGGGTTTCATAGAATTTATGCAAAAGCATTTGCCCTATAGAAAACTCTACTAGTTTGGGTACCTTTTTAAAGACTTCAAATAATGCACACAATAAAGAAAGCAAAAAAGAAGGAAAGGAAAAACCTAGTTTTTAAAGTTATGACTGAATTTACATAAGTAGATTACTAGCATATCCTCCATTGGAGGTATCAAGCCACTTGTAGTTCACAAAAACATTTTCAAAAAGAATTTTTAGAAAACATTTTGATGATTTTTAGAAAAAACACTTGAATCCCTTAAAATCATTTAAAATTTGTGTTGAAAAAATATTTATTTTTAATAAGAAGACTAATTTTTAAAATGAAAACTCTATAAACAAATATCAAAATCAAGTTAATTTAAAAAAAAAAAAAAAACTCGTTTATCTACCTTTAAGCCACTTCATAGGTGATTTCTTTGGAAAATATTATTTTACTTGTTAAAACTTGAAAAAGTGTAGATTTTTAGTGGGAGAACCTATTGTGATAAACGAATTGCACATCGAAATAAATTGATCTCACAATGCAACACTCAACAATGAAATATACAGAATGACAATCGTGTAGATTATATATAATGAAAGCAATAAAACAATAACACAAAGAATTACATGGTTCACTATGTCTACATCCACGGGAGCAAACGATAGTGTTTTTCACTATCTTCTTGTCCAAAGACATGAACATTACAGAGCTACAACATATACAACGTATATGTAACCCTCTCAGAAGTTTCCCCTCGAAATCCAACGTCCCAAAATTCAAAATTCAAAAATCAATGTTGGTAACCTGAACCAAATCGTTGACAGTTTTAGACATACCATCAACGATTTAATACCAAAAGCAAACAGTTGCAGAAACAGACTTAGAGTCGTCGACTATTTCACTAAATCTAGGTCAAACAGTCAACAGTTTCCTCCTACAAACTTCACTTGCTGTTTTCTTTCATGTTTTCTTATTGTACATGCATTTCACTCAATATATGAGTCACATATCACAACAATCTCAACCTTGGTGAATATACGTCCCTTAGGAGAAAATCGAAAACATAAATCCGCTACTCCACCTAAGACAAAAATCCATATAGGTTGGGAGCGCCTCTTGTCTAGCAACTGGAGACAAAAACCAAGTCCAAGAAACGCTTGAACTTGTCCATGGCAGCTTTGACTTCTGCCAAAAATCCTGACTCAATTGTAGGTATAGCAACCTGAGACTACACCTTGGATTTTTAGCAAGGTCTTCCCACAACAGTAAACACATATCCTGTCGTAAACCTCCTATCATCAAAGCCCCCTGTATAGTCTGCATTCACAAATCTCACAACTGACAGACCACTCTATTGCCTACCGAAACACCCCATTGCACCAGTATAGGGTACCTTGAACATATCCCGAACATCGCCGTCCATCCTTGGGTGCCGAGCGGTAGACAATTTACATAGATTCTCTACAAAACCACCCTAAGACAAGCACAATATCCCTGAAGTTCTGTCTACAAAGCTACCATAAGATAACCCCAATCTCCTTGCAACTCTGTCCTTGCGAATCTTCAAACCAAGACTCTTCCTTGTCATACCCAAAACTTTCATGTCAAAACATTTTCTCAACAGAGTTCCCAACTAATTAGCCTCAGTCAAAGCCTTCCTAGCAAATAACATATTATCCTGATGGTATCCCGAGTTATAACTCCCTGCATTATGATAATATCATCTCTGCCCCGAGTCTGTAACTCTACTTGCATCACATGCTTATTGCTATTGTAGTTGTATGACATATGTTTCTCTTCCTTTACCTGAGTACGTTATACCATGGCCTTTTCACCAAAAACCATGTCTCCACTGATCACCATCTTGTTTGCCATTGGATCACCCAACTTGAACCCACCTTTCTTATACCCCATAAAGATTTACCATTCTAGACATTACACCATGCTTAGATCTCACCTCACTAGAAATGTGCATGACTAAACATCCAAACACTCTCACACTGGAGTGGTCTACCGCATAACCTGTCCAAACCTCTCCTAGAACTCTCCTATCTAGTGATACACTTGGCGATTGGTTTAATGAGAAATGCATCATACTCACTTACTTCACCAAGAAGGTCCTTGCAAGCCCTGCATACAACCTGCCATGCTGCTCACAAAACTCCTTGAACAAAGCCAGCATACTCAGTCCCAATGTCTGACCTAAGGATCTATTTCTTGGTCTGGTTTTCTACCTCAACCACAAGTTAAATCTGGAAAACATTTCTGACTACTGCCGCATGAGATACACCAAGACCTTTCATGATAAACTCACGAAATAGATATATCCACCCTGTGATGCTATCCTCACCGGTCCTCACACATATGAATAAATATGGTCACCCATGCACCTTAACCGCATATGCCACAAACTAGTGTTATCTGTCTCAGTATCTACAACTGCAGCTCTACCTACAACTGTGGTACCCCATAGTACATGGATATTTCCTACTAACTTCTGTCTCTTCATCACCATTAAGTCACCTTCACATACCTTCATTATCCCACTTCCAAACTTGAAAATATACCTGTTACAATCTAAAGTTCCCAATGAAATCACATTCTTCCGTAGATCTGGTACATGCCTTACATCACATAAAGTTCTCACAACACTATCATATATTTTAATTCTGACATTTCCTATTCCAATAATTTTGCATGAAGCATCATTTACCATTAGAACATAATCAAAATTATCTGATATGTAGGTGCTGAACCAATTTCTATTTGGTGTCATGTGATCAGAACATCCAGTATCTAAGATTCAATAATTCGTGAGGCATTTTAAACCCAATTAAACATACAGCATATCACCATAATTGCTCTCTGAGTCTCCTTCCACTACATTTTAAGATTTTGACGAACGCTCTTGATTTTTAGCATTCCCCTTCTTCCACTCCGAACACTCTGATTTTATGTGCCCAATTTTCCCGCACTTAAAACATCTTATGTTATTCTTCTTCCTAGACTGCAACCGAGATCTGCTTCAGGACTTGCTTCTCTCACGTTCCTGGTTACTCTTCACCATATGAAATTTTATCACTAACCATCTTTCTTTGATAAAAACCTAGCAATGAGCTTGTTACCTTTTCCAAATTTAGGGCTTCTTTGCCCCATGTTAGAGTAGTAACCAAATTCTCATACGTGTGAAATGCCGATAGGGAATTCAATAGAATCAGCACCTTGTATTCCTCCTTGAACTTCACATCAACCTGCATCAAATCACTTACAATATGATTGAATGCGTTGATGTGTTTGTTCAAATTTGTATCATCCATCATCTTAAGCCAATACAATCTTTACTTAAGAAATAACTTGTTCGATAAAGACTTAGACATAGAGCGGCTCTCTAGTTTCTGCCAAACTGCTACTAGAGAATCCTCATCCATGACGTGATACAACATGTCATAAGCCAAACAAAGTCAAATAGTTGACACTTCCTTTGCTTCTAATTCATTCCAACTTGTTTCATCCATGCTTTTCGGTTGAACTCCGTATAAAGCCTTCACCATACCTTATTGCACTAATAGATCCTTCACCCTTCTCTACCATAAACCGAAGTTTCCCATTCCATCGGACTTGACAACATCGAACTTTGCAGAAGAAGTTCCAAAGATCATTACAATAATGCTCTGATACCAATTTGTTGTGAAAAACGAATTGCATAGTGGAATAAATCAATCTCACAATGTAGCACTCAATGATTAAATATACAAAACGACAATCACACATATTATAATGAAAGCAATAAAAAAATGGCATGAAATTTTATGTGGTTCGGCAATGCCTACATTCACGGGAGCAAACAACATTGTTTTTCACTATCTTCTTGTCCAATGACATTAACATTACAAAGTTACAACATATACAACGTATATATAACCCTTTCGGAATTTTTCCCCCGAAACCCAACCTATCCAATGTCTCAAAATTGAACATTCAAAAATTAGCGCTAGTAACCCAAGCCAAACTGTCGACGGTTTCAGATATACCGTCGATGATTTAATACCAAGAGCAAATAGTTGCAGAAACAGACTCAGAACCGTCGACTGTTTCACTGAATTTGGGTCAAATCATCGACGGTTACATGGAAACCATCAACAGTTTCCTCTTGCAAACTTCACCTATTGTTCCCTTCCATGTTTTCTCATTGTACACGCATTTCACTCAATATATGAGCCACATATCACAACAGAACCAAAAACTTGCCTTGAAATTTGACTAGAAAAGTGTTGAGAATTCCACTTTTGAGTTTGTCCCACATTTAAAAAATTGAATGGATGATGAGTGCTTATATACATGGTTGGACCCAAAACCCAATAGGCTTAAACTTTTGGGTCAAGTTGGTGCTCACCCATGTGAATTAAGCCCACCCAAGGACTCCTTCGATGCACAAAAAATTGGTATCAAAGTTGATGGTTCGTAAATATGGGTGAGCAACATCGTAAAAGTCAATACATGAAGCTAATTCTCCTAACGTGCTAACAATTAAGGACCAAGTGTGTGACCGAGACCAATAAGGATCATTTTGGCCTGAATATGGATCCAAATAGGGTCAAGATGTGGGAAGTAGGATTGGTTTGGAGGCACGTGAAATGCAATCCGAGGCACATAATATAATGACTCGACCCTTTATATGGACCAGCACAGTTAACCCAAATACAAAATACCTGTACCTGTTCATGATACATAAACAACCCGCCCTAAAAAAGGACAAACAGGGTGTAAACCATACATAATTTCAATGTAAATGTTGCGGAAAAACATAAACATTCAATAGGATTCCTGCTAGACTTATACCAGAGCTTACTATTACATCCTCAAGTACATAAATTTAGACATAAAATACAACCTGTTATTACAACCCTCTAAAAAGGAACTTCATCTAAGTTTAATACATGATTTGAACGCTTACGTAAGCTAAACCAAAAACAATCCCCCAAGTCCCTATAGCTATGAGGACCGACGACCTGATGGACTTGAAAACAAAGGTTGTATAATGGGGTGAGACACTTCTCGGTAAGGAAGAAGGTGTTACAACAATGAGTGACTGCATATATGCATATTTTCGTAGAAACTCATACGTATGGAACATTTCTTTATAATACTGTAACATATAGGATTTTTCTACACATTCAAGTATTCAAATCATGCATATGAATATTAGAACAACTACCAGCTTGGTATGACAATTTGCCTATTTACCCCCGTGGCACGGGTTGTGCACTGATACCTCTAACAATGTCCTGTTCGTACAAACAATGTCGAGCATCTTCTATAGTCCGACCGCCCCTGGTTTATTTTTACCAGCAGTTTACTAACTCCATGCAGGTCGACTATCTTAAGTACCCACAATAATCCCTCATGTGTGGTTGCACTGTACTGCCAGCATCGGAACCGTACATATAATAGTTTAGAGTATTTTTCAACCCTATCACTGAAGTTTTCTTCAACTTCTTTTGGTAGTAAGTTGTGGTTCCAGTATCATATATACAATTTATGACAAAATATAGTAACCTGTGTAATTCCAATATTATCACAAATTCAGATAATCACATCGGGTATAAACCGGCACATATCCTCTTAGTTTACCCTTTTCACATATACAGCTCGGTGTATAACTGGCCCCTGTTTTCTACATTTTCAGTATAGTAAAGTGGAATTCCAGTTCCCATATCTCATATACATAGTATAGAAAATTCATACATTTCCATTTCAACATATATCACACGAGTTTAATCCAAAAATCTGCTAAATGATAAAGAGTTCAGTAAACAACATTTAAATAAAAAAGTAAAGTATTCAAGTATCTCCTACTACATAATAATACCAATAAAGAAGTTTTGAAACATTTGGAAACCATACGCCAAAATCCATATTTTTACCAAAAATCGAAAAATCGTAAAACCGACATTTCTACTTGGTAGAATTTAGCAAATAAACAATTAAATCATACATATAAGCATAACCTAACTTTTTAGCGGTTTAGTTTTCCAAAAATGTTGTTGTAATCAAATTCCCCTTACCTTAAACTTGACACGAAACTACGTACGAAGTCGATAACCCGGGATCCTCAAAACCTAAAAACCATAGAACATAATCTTACTATAATTTTGACTACTATCCAAATATTCAATCGAAATTGAAATCAGATCCTTACCTCGATTTTTGGGAAAACCCAAAAATCCTCAAAACAACGATCCGATTCGCTAAAGTTGTAGAACTTCCTCCTCTGATCCCTACAGGAACTTCCATTTTTAGAAATGGACGTAGAACGATGAAGAATCTTAGAGAGAGAGAGAGAGAGAGTGAGAGAGGAATTTCGTTGGTTTAGGGAGGGAGAGAGAGCACTTTGGGAGAAACTTAGCTTCTAAGCAACCAAAATGGATATTTATAGGGCCTTTGACCGAGTCAAAATTGTCGACGAGGCAGCGTCTTCGACGACGAATCCGCCACACAGCTCGTCGACGAAGCCATGAGCCCAATTCCGGATATTTCTTTGACCCGCTTAGTATTTGCTCATCGATGAGGCTCTAAATTTTGTTGACGAGGCTCTAAAGGACTTCATCGATGAATGTGACTCCTTCGTCGACGAACCCAGCTTATTACGGGTTTGGGTCTCTATAGTCTCCCCTCCTTATAAGAATTTCGTCCTCGAAATTTACTAACCATTGCTAAACATAATCTTCAAAAGAGTCGACAGTTACCTACAAAGCGACTTCGGCCCATATTCATTATATACCCTCACATATGGCTAAGTAATACCGTGGTTACACAAAAGATACTTCGGAAGATTACATACATGAACAAAGCTCTCCCGAAGATCATACCATTTAATATATACCATCTATACTACTATACATCCTTATGTACTATCAAATAACTGCGGGTATCTCTGGCATATTTCAAACTCTAATTCCTATGAAACTTCTTCCATTGTATGGTTACGCCATAATACCTTCACGAGAGGTATTTCATTAGTTCGTAACTGTTGAACCTTTCGATCCAATACCTACACTGGTACTTCCTCATTCGATAAAGCATCACTGATCTCTATAGGTTCGTAACTCAGTACATATGATGGATCTGGTACATACTTCCTAAGTACAGACACGTGAAATACATCATGGACTCTGGATAGTGCTGGAGGTAAAGCCACTTGATAAGCAACTGAACCTATCCTTTCAAGGATCTCAAAAGGCCCGATATACCGAGGACTTAACTTCCCCTTCTTCCCGAACCTCATCACCCCTTTCATCGGAGCGATTCTCAGGAATACCATATCTCCTACCTCAAATTCCAACTCTCGTCGATAAGTATCAGCATAACTCTTCTGTCGACTCTAAGCTGTCTTGATTCTTTCCCTGATTAATTCGACCTTTGCAGAGGTCTGCTGAACAAGTTTTGTCACCTACCTGATCCTAGTACAACGGAGATCGACACCAACGACCATATAAGCCTCATAAGGTGCCATCTCTATGCTCGTCTGGTAACTGTTGTTATATGCAAATTCAACAAGCGGTAGATATCGTATCCAACTATCACCGAAATCCAGTACATAAGCCCGCAACATATCCTCTAACGTTTGAATAGTTCTCTCCGACTATCCATCTGTCTGCGGGTGGAAATACGTAATGAACATCAGTCGCGATCCCAAGGCATCTTGTAAACTCTTCTAGAAATGAGATGTAAAACACGGATCCCGATCTGAAACAATGGAAATGGGGACACCATGGAGTCGTACCACCTCCTGTACATAAAGTTATGCTAGCCTATTCAGAGAGTAGCTGACTTTGATTGGAATGAAATGTGCAGTCTTCATCAGTCGATCCATTATAACCCATATGACATTCTGCCCATGCACCACCACAGGTAAAAACCCATCACAAAATCCATCGAGACGTGTTCCCACTTCCACTCAGGGATGTCGAGTGGCTGAAGTGGTCCTGCCGGCCTCTGATGTTCTACTTTGATCTGCTAACATGTCAAGCACTGCTCTACAAAACAAGCGATCTCTCTTTTCATGTTAGACCACCAGAAAGATTCCCTCAAATCCCAGTACATTTTTGTACTATCAGGATGTATAGTGTAGAGTGAACGGTGTGCCTCCTCCAGAATGACCGGTTTAATCACAGCATCATTCGGTACACAAACCCTACCGTGAAATCTCAATATCTCATCGCGAGAGACATTGAAATCCGGCTTCAACCCCTTCTGAATTCCTTCCATAACCTCAACCAGCTCAGGATCCTCCTTCTGCGCCACACGGATCCTCTCCTGCAAAGTTGGCTGTACCACCAAGCTAGCAAGAACAACCTAATGGTTTCTTTCACTACCTCCAAACTCAACCTCTCAAGGTCCATACAAATCAAATGCTGAAACTCCACTGCTGAGATTGACGCATCAACAGAATTCCGACTCAGAGCATCAGCTACCACATTAGCCTTTCTTGGGTGATAGCTAATAGTATAGTCATAGTCTTTAATCAGCTCAAGACATCTACGCTGTCTCATGTTAAGCTCCTTCTGGGTGATAAAGTATTTAAGACTTTTATGGTCGGTAAAAATTTCACACCTTTCACCGTATAGGTAGTGTCTCTGAATTTTTAGTGCAAACACTACCGCTGCTAATTCCAAATCATGCATCGAGTAGTTCTTTTCGTATTCTTTGAGTTGATGAGAAGAGTAAGCAACTACCTTGCCTTTCTGTATTAGAACACAACTAAGACCCTTTTTCGAAGCATCACTATAAATAACAAAGCCACCAACACTAGATGGAAGAGTCAAAACTAGAGCAGTGACTAGCCGCCGTTTCAGCTCCTAGAAACTCAGCTCACACTCATCCGTCCAATCATACCTCATGTTAATCCGTGTGAGTTTTGTCAAAGGATCTACTAAACTAGAGAACCCTTCTACAAACCAATGGTAGTAACCTGTAAAACCTAGAAAACTTCTGACCTCCTGAACATTCTTCAGTCTCGCCCAGCCCACTACTGCCTTAATCTTACATGGGCCATCAGTACACCTTCTTTAGACACTACGTGCCCCAGAAATGCAATCTGTTCTAGCCAAAACTCGCACTTCTTTAGCTTAGCATATAACCTCTTATCCTTAAGCATTTGCAATACCAGTCTTAAATGAACTTCATGCTCTATAGCACTCCTAGAATACACTAGGATATCATCAATAAATACCACAACGAACTGGTCTAGATATTCATGAAAGACCCTGTTCATCAAATCCATAAATACTGCAGGTGCATTAGTCAAACCAAAAGGCATAACCATAAAGTCAAAATGGCTATACCGGGTTCGAAATGCAGTTTTCAGGACGTCCTCCGCTTTCACCTTCAGTTGGCGATACCTAGATCGTAGGTCAATTTTGAAAAAGATCTGCGTGCCCTGGAGCTGATCAAATAAATCATCAATCTTGGGTAGTGGATACTTGTTCTTTATCGTCACCTTATTTAGTTCTCGGTAGTCGATGCATATCTTCATCGACCCATCCTTCTTCTTCACAAATAACACTGGTGCTCCCCAAGGATAAACATTGGGTCGAATGTACCCTTTGTCTAGCAGCTCCTGGAGTTGTTCTTTCAACTCTCTCAATTCAGACGGAGCCATACAATATATTTCGATATAGGCGCCGTACCTAGAGCTAACTCAATAGCAAATTCCACCACACGATCTGGAGGTAAACTTGGCAATTCCTCTAGAAATACATCAGGGAACTCACGCACTACAGCAATCATCTCTAGTTTATTTGTAAGAACCCAAACCGTGATAATGGGGTTTATATATGTAAAGAGAGGGACATTTTTGTAAAAGAGCAGGTTCGTCGATGAAGCCAGATTTTGCCAATGAAGCATTTTTTTTTCTCGTCAACGAAATTTAGAGCCTCGTCGACGAGAAAAAGCTGAGGGGTCAGGAAAATTTAAATATCATGGTTCGTCGACGAAATCGATGCCTCGTTGACGAAATCCCTAAAGACCTCATCGATGAGGACACCACTTCATCGACGAAATCCTCCGGGTCAAAGGCTTATAAAAGATCTTTTTGGGGTTGCTTCTTGGCTAAGTTTGGAAAATTCTCTCTCTCTCTCTCTCTCTCTCTCTCTCTCTCTCTCTCTCTCTCTCTCTCTCTCTCTCTCTCTCTCTCTCTCTTTCTTCAATTCCTTCACCGTTTGTCTCCGGATTCACAAATCCAAAGTTACTGTGAGGATCAGTGAAGGATTCTCTATGTTTCTAGTGGATCGGAATCTCGTTTGGAGTGATTTTGGGTTTCAGGCCAAAATCGAGGTAGGGCTCGATTTTCATTTCTGATTCAGTATATGTATAGTAGTACGAATTGTAAGTATGTTTTGTACTATGGTTTGTAGGTTTTGGAGTCTCGGTTTGTAGTTTTGAGGATTGTAAAGTTCGTAGTTGGAATTCGGGTTAAGGTAAGGGGATTCTGTTTATATTAGTTCATTTTTTAAATCAGGATTGGTAAGCCTGTAGGTTATGATCGTATGTATGTTTTGATTACTTATTTGGGAAAATCTATCGGGTAAAAACATGGGATTTTTGAGTTACAGTTTTTGGGAAAATTGGGGATTTCGGGTATCATCTCTACTTTGTTTGGAAAACTGTTGGTTGCATTAAAACTGTATTATTGAGGTGACCGTAATCCATATTTGCATAAACTGTATACTTGAATTTGTAAACGATATGATTTGCCGTAAACCAAATAAGTATGGTATGTTTGTATGTATGTATTTTGTTCCAGATATTTGTGAAACAGTTATGTGGTGGCTAATTACCATACGTTGAAATGTATAGGTACGTGAGTTCCAAAATGATTTCAAGAATTTGTAAAACAGCCATGTATCGGTTAACTACCGTGGGTGAGAGTGGCCGGCTCTATATCTGGGGTGTGAAATATCACCAGTATATTTCTGCTGGTCACCGAAGGGTGTGTTCTACACCGTATGTAGCAATGGATTCACAGTGGGCCTAGGTCGTCGCAGCGTAGTTGTACATGTGGCAATGTAATCGGGGTGAGACTAGGTGACCTTGTGTAGTTGCGTATGTAGTAATGAATTCACTATTGGGCCTGAGTCGTAGATCTTCGTAGTTGCATGTGTAGTAATGTAATTGCTGTGAGACTAGCTGACCTTGTGTAGTTGCGTATGAGGCAATGGATTCACCATTAGGCCTTGATCGTCGTAGCGTAGTTGTGTATGTAGCAATGTAATCGCTATGAGATGAGGTGACCTGGTGTAGTTGCGAACTAGTGTGACAACACTGACTGTATGTATGTATGCATGTATATATGTTGGGTATCGTATGAACTGGAATGGTTTTCTGAAAATACTGAAACTGTATGTAATTGTATGAAACTATACGAATTGTTTCAAACTGTATCGTATGTATAGTGTTATAAAGTATGTAAAATGACACTAGTATGCCACACACTGATTTAAATTGTTTTCTTCCTTACTGAGAGGTGTCTCACCCCGAATGTACGTACAATATTTTTAGGGCCTTCAGGTAGCAGTAAGTAGCATCCTAGCGTTTGAAAGCAAGGGGTGTTGTAGCTACTGCTAGTACTTTTTAGGTACGAGTTTTGGTATCCAGGTTGTCAGTATAGTTTTGTGGACACCTGGAGTATGTGTTGTAATTATGGGAATGTATATCCTAGTTGTGTAGACTCTGATATGATACTGTTATTGTATAAAAGGCCGTATTCTGCTGCGTATTATGGATGAGTATAGATGATTGTGTGTATGTATGTGGGCATCCATTTACCCCACGGGGTCGGACCCCTTTATGTATTGTATCATGTATGTTTAAATTGATACAGAGACAGGTTAGGTTACTTAAATTCACTTGTGGGTCCCATTTACGGGTTTGGGGCGTGACAGCTTGGTATTAGAGCGAACTAGGTTGTTAGATCTTGCAGACTTGGTTAGGAGTATAGATGTGTACATACCCAGAGTATAGGATGTAGGAAATGGGTAGTGTTGGTTGAGGGTTGTTCTGTTGCTAGATTGGGATTTGTCAACGAAATTCCGTGTTTTTCCTAGGATGATGATTCCAGTAAAGGCAGGGCAGACCATTGACGACTTTCGTGTCGGTGTGATGGGATAGACTTAGACCTATGAGAGTAATAGTTGACATGATTAGGTCTATGATTGTGTTAACTGTGTATGATATAGGAATTCTAACCAATTCCTAATCTGTTTTCAGTATGGAGCCCAAGGATAATAGCTTGGAGAGTGGCTCCGAGGAGACGGCGAGTGATGAGTCTCCTTTAGTGTCTCGTGGTTTGGTGAGGCAGGTGATCTGAAAGATTAGGTGGAGTGTTAGGAGACGTGAGAGCTCTCCTACTGAGGCCGGGTGTACCATCGAGAGGTTCACATGCATGCACCCTCCGAAATTTACAGGAGGACCTGATCCAATAGTAGCAGAGGACGGGGTTGAGAAGACCGAGAGGATTTTGGAAGTCCTCCACTGCACTGAGAAGCAGAAGGTTTTGTACGCTACCTTCTAGTTGACTAGGGAAGCAGGGCGATGGTGGACAGCAGTGAGCCTGCTGGAGAGGTAGAGGGCTGATCCATCTAGTATGACGTGGGGCTGTTTCAAGGAGGTTTTTTTCGAGAGATACTTTCCGGTCTCCACTCGGGATGCCAATGCCGATAAGTTTTCGGGCCTAACGCAGGGAACTTTGACGGTGTAGAGGTATGCTTCTAGATATATCGAGTTATCTCAATTTGCATCGTACTTGGTTCCGAATGAGCACGAGAAAGCTCGAGAGGGGTTTGAGGAAAGAAATTTTCCATCTTGTAGGGATGCTGCAGATCTGTGAGTTCTCTGTCCTGGTGGATAAAGCCACCATACTTGAGACTGACCTTCAAGGAGATGAGATAGTGCAAGTTCAGGGGAAAAGACCAGTATCTTCTGGTCCTTAGAGTGGTCCTCAACAGAGTAAGTGGAAGAAGAAGAAGAATTACAGCTCTGGTTATCGGCAGAACACCGAGCGGCTGAGTTCTCAAGGGGATTCATCCTCCGTACCGTGCACCAAGTGCCATAAATGGCATGATGATGAGTGTCAGCCATTTTGGGGTGTTTGCTACAACTGTGGCAAGTCGGGCCACATGGCGAAGAGTTGCCAGGAGCCGAGGAAGGATATGCCTGCACAGAGTCAGAACCATGGGAGTAATCAGATGCCTCGAGGGAACTACCAGACAACCAGGGCTCCGGCGAGAGTATATTCACTTACTCTAGCAGATGCGGAACACGCTGGGAATGTGGTGACAGGTACCATGTTATTGCTTTCGAATAGAGCTGTTGTTTTGTTTGATTCGGGGGCAACCCATTCGTTCATATCTGCTAGTTATGTGAAATTATGTTGGGTGGAAACCTATGTGATGAATGAGATGTTGTCTGTGATTACGCCGACTGGGATTGTAATGACTTGTAGTAAGATGTTAAGAAACTACCCAGTTGTAATTCAAGAGAGACTGCTACTAGCAAATCTTGTAGTATACGACATGTCGGGCTTCGACGTCATACTAGGAATGGATTGGTTATTCTCCAGTTATGCAGTAATTGATTGTCATAGGAAGGTAGTAGTGTTTAGACCTCCTGGGAAGCAAGAGTTTGAGTTCGTGGGATTGTGTGTGCGTTTGACGCCACAGATTTTATCGGCATTACAAGCGAGGAGGTTACTCTTGGATGGTTGTTAGGGGTACCTAGCTTGTGTGAAGGAACCGCCGTGGGATAAGTTGAGACTTGAGGATATTCGGGTGGTCGACTAGTTTCCAGATGTGTTTCTTGAAGAACTACTTGGTTTACCTCTGGATCGTGAGGTGGAGTTTGCGATAAAGTTGCTGCCTAGCAAGGCACCAATCTCTAAAGCTCCGTACCGGATTGCTCTAGAAGAACTTCGAGAGTCGAAGGAGCAGTTGCAAGAATTACTGGACCAGGGTTTTATTCGATCGAGTGTTTCGCCCTGGGGAGCTTTAATATTATTTGTGAAGAAGAAGGATGGGTCGATGCGTGTGTGTATTGACTACCGTGAGATCAACAAAGTGACGGTGAAGAGCTGTTACCCTTTGCCTCGTATAGATGATCTTTTTGACCAACTGTAGGGAACACAGGTCTTTTCGAAGATCGATCTATGGTCAGGGTATCATCAGGTGAATGTTAGATCTGAGGATGTAGTGAAGACCGCTTTTCAAACCAGGTACGACCACTATGAATTCTTGGTTATGCCGTTTGAGCTGACCAATGCACCGACAGTGTTCATGGATTTGATGAACAGGGTTTTCCATGAGTACCTAGATCGATTCGTAGTGGTATTCATTGACGACATTCTGGTATACTCGAGGAGAACGGAAGAGCATGTGGAACATTTGAGGTTAGTGTTACAGATTTTGCAGGAGAAGAAGTTGTATGCTAAGCTGAAGAAATGTGAGTTCTGGTTGAATCAGGTTGCGTTCTTAGGCCATGTGGTGTCTGAGGGCGGTATCTTTGTTGATCCTAGCAAAATCGAAGCTATGGTCGACTGGGTTAGACCGAAGAATGTGCAGGAGGTTCGGAGTTTTCTGGGACTGGCGGGTTACTATCATCGGTTCGTGGAGGGATTCTTTAAATTGTTTGGACCTCTGACACGGTTGATTAAGAAAGGAGTGAATTTTGACTAGACTAGTGATTGCGAGCAGTGTTTTCTCGAGTTGAAGCACCAACTGGTTACTGCTCCAGTATTGACCATCCTTCGGGAGATGGGGATTTTGTGATTTATAGCCACGTGTCCCTAAAGGGTTTGGGATGTGTGCTTATGCAACAGGGTAAGGTGGTAGCTTATGCTTCTCGGCAACTTAAGGAGTATGAGAAGAATTACCCTATGCATGATCTGGCATTGGCTGCTGTAGTATATGCTTTAAAGATCTGGCGACACTACTTGTATGGTGTTCAGTGTGTGATTTTCACTGACCACAAAAGCCTCAGGTACTTTTTCACACAAAAGGAGCTAAATATGAGGTAGAGGTGGTGGCTAGAGTTGATCAAGGACTATGATTGCACAATCATTTATCACCCGGGAAAGGCTAATGTAGTAGCAGATGCGTTGAGTCGGAAGTTAGAACATGGAATAGTATCTGCAGTTGTAGCTCAGCATCACATCAGATGAGATTTGGAAAGCCTTGGCGTGGAGTTGGTATCTGGTGATCATTAGGCTTTCATTGCTAGCTTGGTGATCTAACTGATTTTGTTTGAGCGTATTAAAGCTGCGCAAGCTAGTGATGATGAGTTAGCTGAGATTGTAGAGAAGGTACAACAGGGTTTGGCTGCAGATTTTAACATCTTTGATAGTGGTGTGTTGAGATTTGAGACCAGAATGTGTGTTCCAAAGAACGAGGAGATCAGAAGGATGATTCTGGAGGAAGTGCACCATTCTCTGTACACGGTACATTCGGGTGGTATGAAGATGTATCGGGATTTGCGCGAGTCCTTCTAGTGGAGTGGTATGAAGAGAGATATTGCCCGGTTTGTGGAGCAGTGTCTGACATGTCAGTAGGTGAAAGCTAAACATCAGAGGCCAGCAGGGCTGTTGCAGCCTTTACCTATACCGGTGTGGAAATGGGAACACATTTCCATGGACTTTGTTACCGGATTACCGACAGCACTTCACGGGCAGAATGCTATTTGAGTAATTGTGGGCAGGTTGACAAAATTTGCTCACGTTGTACCGATGAAGGTTAGCTACCCTTTGAATAGGCTAGCTGATATGTACGTGCATGAGATTATGTGAATGCACGAAGTACCAGTGTCCATTGTTTCAGATCGGGATCCGAGGTTTACTTCTTGATTTTGGAAGAGCTTGCAGGAAGCATTGGGGATGAAGCTTACTTTCAGTACAACGTTCCACCCCTATACTAATGGACAGTCGGAGAGAACAATACAGATCTTGGAGGATATGTTACAGGCTTATGTATTGGACTTCGGTGGTAGTTGGATTCGGTTTTTGCCACTAGTGGAGTTTGCCTATAACAATAGCTTCTAGGCTAGTATGGGGATGGCACCGTTCGAGGCTTTGTATGGTCGGAAGTGTCGATCTCCATTGTATTGGGATGAGGTTGGTGAACGTCAGGTTTTAGGACCTGAACTCATGCAGCAGGCATCTGAGAAAGTAGGTTTGATCTGAGAGAGGATTAGATCAGCTCAGAGTCGGCAGAAGAGTTATGCGGATGTTCGCCGCCGTGAGTTGGAGTTTGAGGTAGGGGTAAGGTATTCCTTAGAATCGCTCTGATGAAAGGAGTGATGAGATTCGGAAGGAAGGGCAAGTTAAGCCTGAGGTATATCGGACCATTCGAGGTACTTGAGCGAGTGGATCCGGTAGCCTATAGAGTTGCACTACCCCCAGCACTCTCAAGGGTCCACGATGTATTTCACGTATCCATGTTGAGGAGGTACGTGTTGGATCCGTCGCATGTTATTAGTTACGAGTCTTTGAGATTTGAGGATACTTTAGCGTATAAGGAGATACCTGTTCAGGTTTTGGACTATAAAGTTCAGAAGCTTCGTACCAAAGAGATACCGTTAGTAAAAGTATTGTGGCGGAACCACGAGGTTGAGGAATTTTCTTGGGAACTAGAGACGAAAATACGCCGGAAGTATCCGCAATTGTTTTGAATAATATTTGGATAGCAGGGTGGTATGAGTATGTATGTATGTATGTAAACCTCTGTTATCATATTGTATGTAGTGGTTAGTCTCTGGGAGAGTCTTGTTGTATTGTGACCTCCTGAGACTGTGTATGTATGTGATCACGGTATTCCTCCGCCATAAGTGAGGGCATGTATGTATGTATTGTAATGGGGCTGCGTATAAATGGCCGCCGTATTCTTTAGAGCATATATGTATGTATTATAACGGGGCTGTGTATAAATGGCCGCCGTATTCTCTAGAGCATGTATGTATGTATCGTAACGGGGCTGCGTATAAATGGTCGTCGTATTCTCAAGAGCATGTACGTATGTATCGTAACGGGGCTGCGTATAAATGGCCGCCGTATTCTCTAGAGTATGTGTGTATGTATCGTAGAGGGACTACGTATAGATAGTCACCGTTTCACCTTAGAGTAGGTATGTATGTAGTAGTATGAATGCGATTGTAAAGAGAGATTGCAAATTTCGAGGACGAAATTTTTGTAAGAAGGAAAGATTGTAAGAACCTGAACCGTGATAATAGGATTTATATATGTAAAGAGAGGGACATTTTGGTAAAAGAGCAGGTTCGTCAACGAAGCCGGATTTCGTCGACGAAGCCTTTGTTTTTCTCTTCGATGAAAGTTAGAGCCTCGTTGACAAGAAAAAGCCGAGGGGTCAGGAAAATTTAAATATCAGGGTTCGTCGACGAAATCGCTGCCTCGTCGAAAAAAATCCCTGAAGACCTCGTTGATGAGGACACCACTATGTCGATGAAATCCTTCGGGTCAAAGGCTTATAAAAGATCTTTTGGGGGTTGCTTCTTGGCTAAGTTTGGAAAATTCTCTCTCTCTCTCTCTCTCTCTCTCTCTCTCTCTCTCTAAGATTCGAAGCTCTCTCTTCGATTCCTTCACCGTTTGTCACCGGATTCACAAATTCAAAGTTACTGCGAGGATCAGTGAAGGATTCTCTACTTTTCTAGCGGATCGGAATCTTATTTGGAGCAATTTCGGGTTTCGAGCCAAAATCAAGGTAAGGCTCGATTTTCATTTCTGATTCAGTATATGTATAGTAGTACGAATTGTAAGTATGTTTTGTACTATGGTTTGTAGGTTTTGGAGTCTCGGTTCGTAGTTTTGAGGATCGTAAAGTTCGTAGTTGGAATTCAGGTTAAGGTAAGGGGATTCTATTTATATCAGTTCATTTTTGAAATCGGGATCGGTAAGCCTGTAGGCTACGATCGTATGTATGTTTTGACTACTTATTTGGGAAAATCTATAGGGTAAAAACACGGGTTTTTGGGTTACAGTTTTCGAGAAAATTGGGGATTTCGGGTATTATCTCTACTTTGTTTGGAAAACTGTTGGTTGCATTAAAACTGTATTATTGAGGTGACCGTAATCCATATTTGCATAAACTGTATACTTGAATTTGTAAACGATATGACTTGCCGTAAACCAAATAAGTTTGGTATGTTTGTATGTATGTATTTGTTCCAGATATTTGTGAAACAGCTATGTGGCGGCTAATTACCATACGTTGAAATGTATAGGAACGTGAGTTCCAAAATGATTCCAGGAGTTTGTAAAACAACCATGTATTGGTTAACTACCGTGGGTGAGAGTGGCTGGCTCTATATTTGGGGTGTGAAATATCACCAGTATGTTTCGGTTGGTCACCAAAGGGTGTGTTCTACACCGTATGTAGCAATGGATTCACAGTGGGCCTAGGTCATCGCAGCATAGTTGTACGTGTGGCAATGTATTCGTGGTGAGACTAGTTGACCTTGTGTAGTTGCGTATGTAGCAATGGATTCACTATTGGGCCTGAGTCGTAGATCTTCGGATTCACTATTGGGCCTGAGTCGTAGATCTTCATAGTTGCATGTGTAGTAATGTAATCGCTGTGAGACTAGGTGACCTTGTATAGTTGTGTATGAGGCAATGGATTCACCATTGGGCCTTGATCGTCACAACGTAGTTGCGTATGTAGCAATGTAATCGTTGTGAGACGAGGTGACCTGGTGTAGTTGCGAACTAGTGTGACGACACTGACCGTATGTATGTATGTATATATGTATGTATGTTGGGTATCGTATGAACTGGAATGGTTTTTTGAAAATACTGGAACTGTATGTAATTGTATGAAACTATACAAATTATTTCAAACTATATCGTATGTATAGTGTTATGAAGTATGTAAAATGACACTAGTATGCCACACACTGATATAAACTATTTTCTTCCTTACTGAGAGGTGTCTCACCCCGAATGTACGTATAATATTTTTAGGGCCTTCAGGTAGCGGTAAGTAGCATCCTAGCGTCTGAAAGCAAAAGGTGTTATAGCTACTGCTAGTACCTTTTAGGTATGAGTTTTGGTATCCAGGTTGTCAGTATAGTTTTGTGGACACTTGGAGTCTGTGTTGTAATTATGGGAATGTATATCCTAGTTGTGTAGACTCTGGTATGATACTGTTATTGTATAAAAGACCGTATTCTACTGCATATTATGGATGAGTATGGATGATTGTGTGTATGTATGTGGGCATCCGTTTACCCCACAGGGTTGGACCCCTTTATGTATTGTATCATGTATGTTTAAATTGATACAGAGACAGGTTAGGTTACTTAAATTCACCCCCGGGTCCCATTTTCGAGTTTAGGGCGTGACATTATTTTCTTCTACTGGCGCGTCTTTCACAAACTCCAGATACCCTTGGCACCCCCTATGGAGTAGCCTCCTAGTTTGTATAGCAGAAAGGATCCGTGGTGCAGAATGCACACACGACCCTAAAAACTGAAATTCCTGCTCTCTAGGTGGTTTGAACAACACCTCCCTCCTGTGGCAGTCAATACTGGCATAACTGGATGACAACCAGTCCATCCCAAAGATGATATCAAAGCCAAACATTTCATACACCACAAGGTTGACGGGTAGTATCCTTCGCTGAATTTCAATAGGGAAGTCACAGACTACGCAACTACATTTGACTGTAGACTCGGACGGCATAGCCACTACTAGTTCATAATCTAACTGCTGCACCTCTAATCCACATAGTTTAACAAATCCATGGGAAATAAAAGAATGCGTTGCCCTCAAAATTAAATAATACAATTGGTTTATGAGAAAGCATGCAAATGATACCTGTGACAACATCGCCAGTGTTCTCAGCATCGGCTGGAGTCAGAGAATACACCCTAGCTTGGGTCGTACCCCCTTGCTGACCACCAAATTGTGCCTGAGTATTTCCCCTGAATGGATGCTATGAGGTTCCACTATTTCGATGCACATGACAGTCTCTCATCTAATGCCCTTGCCTACCACATCGAATACAGGCCCCCGTAGACAACCAACACTATCCATGGTGTTTCTTACCATACAAAGAGCAACGTTGAACACGTGCGGTGTTCTGGGACGTACCACTACTGTTCCTCTTCCAATTATCCTATCCTACCCCAGACAAAGAATTAGGAGATGCTGGCCTCTTCTTCGTGACCTGAACGTCTGTGTTCTCTAGCAAACACTCTTCCGCTACTGTGGCTTTGTCAACCAACATAGCAAAGTTCTACAACTGCAAGATCGCTATCTGCCTACGGATCTCGTTCCTCAGACCCCTATGAAATTTTTAGGCCTTCTTTGCTTCATCCGGTATCACGAATGGAGCAAATCGAGACAGCTCCTAGAATTTGGCAGCGTGCTGCTGCACCGTCAGCGACTCCTGCGTCAGGTTCATAAATTCCTCCATCTTCGAATTTCTAACTGTGGCCAGAAAATAATGTTCAAAGAAGAGCTCTTTGAATTGGGCCCATGTCAACGCTACTGGTATAGGTCGGTACTCCCCCATCTTCTTAATTGGCACCCACCATCTCTCAGCCTCCCCTGCCAACTTAAAGGTGGCAAAGGTGACCTTCTACCTCTCCGTGCAGTTCAAAACATCTAGGATCTTCTCGATCTCCTAGATCCAATTCTCAGCACGAATTGGATCTGCACTGCCCATAAAAACCGAGGGCTTCAACCTAGTGAATTGCTCAATAGAGCAACCCATCTCAGTCATAGGACGATCCTGTCCCCTATTCATTCACACTACCTTTGCCATAAGCTACTATGCGAAGTCACGCAATACACTAGTAGAGTCATTACCAGCCTCAAGGCCGACACCCTCATTACTACTGCCTCCCACGTTGGCAGTAATATCCTTGGATTTCATCCTGAAAACAAATTACGAGAATCCATTAGAAAGGTAATAGCCTAAGAATCAACTGGTACTATCATCCTATAACTCGATCCCTTAAATTCATATCCCCAATATTGACATACTCCTTTAATTTTACATTATCATTTGAACTCAAATTCAGCCCTTCTACTAGGGAACAAAATCGTCAATGGATTGCCGTGATTTTTTGAACCTTTCGACTAATCCAGAAAAACACAGAAGTCTATCAATGAATTCCGTCTCCAAATATACAAAGTAAAATCCAAGGTCTTATCCTTGTCCTATACTCTGGTAGTGGGTGATTATTTTTAACCTTTTTTGGTGAAAGGACTAGGTAGCCCAACGAAAGGCCCAATCAACTAATTCAATTTATGACTGCATCTTATAAGTGGTACAAAAAAAAGAGAAGAAGATACAAGTAAGCTTTGAAACACTATGATCTATTTAAATACACACACACACACACACACACACATACATACATATATAGATACACACACACACACACACATAAATATATATACACATACATACACACACACACACACACACAAATATATATACACACACATACAAATTTAGGGCAGTTTAAGGGTGTGGTCTTCAAAATTTTCCTTTATCCAATTTTAGGTTGCTTTGTTGGTTGGTTGGATAGGTTTTCATGTTGTGTGATTGGGAGGAGGTTAAGAAAGCGTTGGAATTTAAAAAATTTTTAGCAACATGTTGTTTGTAAATAGAACATTTCCCAAAACTATAAGTCACAAAAGGTTGCAATTCACAAGATTTTTTTTTTTTTTTGCATTATGCAGATATCATTTAGATTAAGACATGCAACAACCTAAATGTATCTACCAGCAGACAATACACATCACTACATTAGCCATGCTGGTGGTGTTCCAATCAAGCATGCGGTCCTAATGTCCACTACCAGTATGCAGTTCACAACATATATTAATCTAGGTATATAGTTCAAACTACCTTTTACATACCTTCTAATGAGAAGAGGAGCCACCTGCATCATCTGGCCGAGTTCAATTCCTATAGTTTGTTAGCCTTACCATGATCCCAAGAAGGGGGGGGGGGGGTGAATTGATACTTTTAAAATTAAAGCCCTAGGTCGGTATCCTAACAACAGTATATTTATAACTCTATGGACAATCTAGTGCAAGTAAAGTAAATCAATTATGATATGCACCAGAAATTAAATAACGCAATTTAATTAACTATGCATACGCCAGAAAGCAGTAAAAAGAAGTGACACACATAAATGTTATTGAGGTTCGGCCAATTGCCTACGTCCCCTCCTTGACCAACAAGCACAAGGATTACCACTATAATTCTCACTTAAACGAGTGGAGCGGCACTTAAACAAACCAAGTCAATTAGCACAGGGCTGACCTTAACCTTTACCCTCAATCCTTACCGGGTTGGATTACCGCCCCCTTAGGCTACGCTTGGAAACACAACAATATGTTTACAATAATGAAAATGGTATAGGGATTATACTTTCATGTAAAGTTGATGTGTACCCAATCCAAGCAATCACATACACCACCAAATGATATAATGAAGTAAGCTTAATGTGGTCTTAGATGTTTACTCTCAAATATTTATTCAAGTGTTGTAATTAGAGCGTGAGCGTGCAAATAATATGATCTTTGTATCACACAATATATTCAATCACAATGCTCAAACAAAGATATTAATAGTACTTCAGATATCTCAATGAATAGTTTTTCTCAACATATAAAGCTCAAGAGATGTATAGATTTTGTTTGCAAAAAGGATTTGATCTTTGTGATCAACAAATAGTATTACTTAAGGAATATTGAAACAAAGATCTTTAGAACATAAACAAATATCTCTCCAAGATTTTTCTCAAAATGAAACACGAGATATTTGAACATGATTTGAAAATATTTTAGCAACCAAAATCGAATAAGAACTTTTTAAGATATTGCAATGATAGTGCAATACTCAGAAGGTCAAGTGAAGTCTTCTTAGGAAAGACTTATTAATAAGGTCTCCTAAGAAAACTTGAAGTCTTGCTCTCAAAAAATAATAATGTTAAACAATCAAAAACTAGAGAGAGCAAACCTATAGGATAATAACACTCAAATCAAACTTACAAATGGATAAGTAACAACTACTGCCTAAGTTTGTTACTGTTGGCCTTACAAGGCTTAAAATCTTGTTATTTTGTTTTGATGTTAACAAAAAAGTGAAATTTAATGTATTTTTGTGAGTAATAATATTTCAGGGCTCATATATGAGAAAGTAAGGTCAAAGTGCTCACAAGGATCAAATGAAGCTTAAATGAGTCAAAGCATGAATTTAAAGATGATATGTTAAACCTTGAAGATTATGAGGACATGAATAAGTTGTTGAAAGCCAAGGAATATTAAAGTCAAAAGAGCCAAAGAAAGGTAAAGTGAGAAAGCTCAAAGAATATGAAAGTTTGAAGAAAAGATGGACTCAATCCAAGGACAAAACATGAAGACTCAAGAACCTAAAATGTTAATGTCTTAGAAGTCTCATGTAAGTGCTTTAATGTTTAAAATATCGTTTGAAATATTTTGAAACTCTTAGGTTAACTTCTTAGACCTAGATACCTTTTAAAATACCTAGAAAATATTTTTACAAGGTCAAAAATTATTTTAAAAAGGTTAGAATCATTTTTGGAATGAAAAGCACCAAAAAGAGTTTTCCCAAATGCTGTCAGTTTTTATACATCCACATTGAGGTGAATTTTTATCTATCAAAATATCATTATTTTAAAATGTGTTCAACATTAAAGTTGTAGGGTTTTATCTTATATTTCTTTTGACACCAAGAACACCTAATTTGGAGTTACACAGAAAAAGTTATGGCTAAAATACTGAAGTAGGGTCGAAGCTGTCAGCCAACCGAACACTGTTCACGGCAGAACTTTAGGCGCCTAAACAGCAGACAGAATAACCTTAGGCGACTGACCTTGTGAGTTCAGGAACCTAAACATGTACTGACTTTGAAAATCATAGTTTTATAAAACTTCAGGCGACTGACCCCGATACTTCAAGTGCCTGAACATTGTTCAACGGGCAAATTTTTAAATTCTAATATTTTAAAATATAGCCGTTTTGAGCTCCAATTTTTCTAACAACTTGGGAAAATCTCTAAGGAAACTTTTACAACATGTAAACAAGTTTGAAAACCTATAAATACATGGTTTTTCAAATCAAAATATATCCAAGAATTGAAAAATCTAGTTTGAGAAGCTGAAAGTACTCTTGTTTTTCCAAAGTTTTCTTGCTCACTCATTGCAAATCTCTTTTGTTGAGATATTCTGAAGTGCTAATCCTTCCTCCTCTGAATTCCTACTGCTAATCCTCATCTAAGAAGGATATTGGTGAATTCTACACTTAAGCTTCATTATATTTCATATTGATATTTTACATTGAAGTATATAGTGCTGAAATTGTACTAACTTGCTCTTTGGGAGAGTATACTTGTACACAAATCTTATCTTATGTTTCTTGTAGTTCTTTGACGTTCCAAGGATCATTTGGATCGTTGTCTAAGTAAGGGGATATTTCTTAGAGAGACGGACTCTAGCCTAAAGGAGTGACCGAACGAGGGGACATCGTTTGGAGAGGCGGGCTCTAACCTAGTGAAGAAGTGTTTGAGTGTGGGGTATCTCTTGTAAAGGTTTTTTTCCCCCCTTCAATGGAACAGGTTTAGTGAATCCTTTGGTTGTTTTCCAAAGGCGAGGACGTAGGCTAGGTATAAGATGAACCTCGTAAAAATCCCCGTCTCACTCTCTCTTTCCCTATTCTTTATTTTCAGTGCATATTTAAATTGCGTGGATGGTTTAAATTTGAAAATCATATAAACTACGTATATTTGGAAATCAAATAAACTTAAGGTTTAATTTTGATTTGGGTTGCGGAAACCGAAAGGGAGTACGTTGGTTACACCATATCTTGCGGAAACCATACGGGAGTACGTTACTTGGTTAACATCCCAAAGATAAATTTTCTAAGAGTTTATTTGAGTTCTAAATATTTGGAAAGAGTGATTGGATTCATTTATACAGGACTTTACATCAGCAAGCATAAATTCTCATTCACTACAGGGCTTGATTCAAATTTGGCTAATATAAACAAACAACAATCTTGAGTTTTTATATTACATAAGTGCTGTATATTGGCTTGGTTGTTTGCTTTCTAATTATGGTTGAATGATTCGATGTTTGTAGGGTTAAGCATTAAATAAAAAACTAAGTTCTTGATTGATTAAAGAATTAAACAAACAAGTCAAAAATTAGTTAAAAGAAATAAAAGAAGTTTAAAGTATTTTAAAAAGAATTAAAAGAAATTTTTAGAATCCAATTCACCCCCCTCTTGGGAAGCTATTCTGAATTTCAGCTACAATGTACATTTTCAATATTGATGGTTTACTCATCTAAAGTGCTTTGTAATTAATAGATGAAACTCATGTATTATAATAATGAACCAATAGCAAGTAAAGATTTGTATGTGTTGGCATGTGGCCTCAATCAACGAGTTAATCGCTACAGTGGTTGCATTGTCAATGGCTTACGATTTCATACGAAGTCCCTCGAACTGCATTGAAGAACCCAAAATTGTGGAGTTGTAGTGCTAGGCACAGAAGGAGATGAGGAAATTGACTACTTTGGTGTGTTGGATGACATTCTAGAGCTTCACTATGGAGCTAACAGACTTGTCCACATCTTCAAGTGTACCTGGTGGGACATTAGCAATAAAAAGAGTGGGATAAATACATATGCCTACTTTACTAGCGTTAATTTTAGTAAAACATGGTATGAAAACGACCCTTTTATGCTTGCGACGCAGGCAGAACAAGTGTTATACCTCAAAGACACAAAATTGAAGGGTGAATGGCATGTGACCCAAAAAATTCCTACTCGAAGTTTGTATGATATTACAGAAGTCGCAGATGAAGAGAAGAGTGTCAGCGATGATGCTTTCCAAGAAGATCAGCTATCTGTTAGTGTAGCAACACACTACATTATCAATGTTGCCGAGGAAGGAGCCGATCCTATACCATTAAATAGGGTTGGTGCCACGGCAGAACATATAGGAACTGTTGACATTAGAATTGAACACTCTGTACACGTTGACTTCATGGACAGTGATGAAATTGATGGGGAAGATGAAACTATGATTGAGTACTGTAGTGAAGAGGAAGACACTCTAGAAAGTGAGGATGATACAGATATTGAGGATGTATAGGGGGTAAGCGTGTTATGTTGGAACCATGTATTTGACATGTGAAAATAAGTGAAAATATATTTACTATGCATCCATCTAATATCCAATCTTCTTATATTTACTTGTGAATTATTTTGCAGACATGGCACTAGGAGGTTGTCGTCGCTTACTTCAGTCTAGGCTATCCATGACATCATCCCACGAGGATGATGGGTCATCCTTGAGAGCGATTGAGCATGTCAGTGCTGATGCGGCACCATCTGAGCCCTCAGGACCCCAGCCTGACATAGATCCATCAGTTGGGGATTAAGCCCAAGGTGAGTTTCCGACCATAATGAGCAGCGTTGGTAAGGTTACGAGTATTTGATTTAGAATAATATATTTACTGTCATTTCACATGTATGATTATCTTATTGTTCTTTAACTCTTCTTTTAGCATCGACCTCTATGACACAGACAATGGTGCAGCGAAGAACGTTGCACTAAAGAAGCACCTGGATAGGACTGGGCGGTGGATCCGTATCGACATTCCTCCAGGCTTTACGGCCCCACTTGACGATTGGTACACTGCTTGGTCACGGGAGCTTGGCATTATATGTTGACAATATGCTCTAGTCACCTGCTTCACCTGGCCAAAGGTGACAGAGGCTCAGCGCTTGGTTCTATATGAGCGCATCTTGGTAAGTAACCCTAAAACATTTCTTTCACTTTTGATATATTACCCAAAAGATTGTCTGACATTCAATATATATTTCATATGCAAGATGAGTTTGATATGGACATTTTCACTACAGACCATGTCAAAAAGGCGGTGAACACGCTGTTATGCTCTCGGTTTAAGACCTATTGCAGCAAAATGCGCAACCATTTTAGGGAGATGGGAGATGAGGCAGAAGCGCACTCATACGATAAAATCTCCCTAGAGGATTGGCGGGTGGTGTGTCGCCATTTTCGCGACCCTCACTATCAGGTGATGTGTTTCTATTAATTACAATAACTACTTTTTCATATTTATGTGACTAATAAAAAGTCATTACATCTATTTTGTAGGCCATCTGTGAAAAAAATGCTGCGAATCACGGCAAACCAGATACGATGCATTGCGGTGGCTCAAAATTATTCGTTAATCATCGAAAGGTAATTTCTACGAAACTATCTGACCATTACCTAACAAGTGTTATTTATATTGAAACCGCTAAATTAATATTAATGAACTTTTATATGATAATGTAGCGTGATCCCGTCACTGGTGAACTGGAGTCGAGGCCGGATCTTTATCAGAGAACACATCAGAGGCCATCGGGGGAGTGGTGCTAGGGTGCGCAGAGGAAATATATAAGTCAAGCAGATTATTTAGTTTATTATTTTATTCAAAATCTCAGTTGTATTCTTATTTCTTCATTTTCATCATTTTCATGTCTGAAAATAGGCAACGATTCTTGAGTTGAGGGATGCACCAATTCCAGAGGGTAGTCAGCTAATGACGAATGACGAGATCTGCACTCAAGTGCTTGGGCAACGAATGGGTGGCTAGTTGAATGGTCTTGGGAGTGGATACATCACCCCAACATCATCATCTTCTTTCAGTGCGACGTCTCGTGTTGAGATTGACCGAGAGCATCGAGTCGCTTAGGCTCAAGCGGAAGAGATGGTTATCTGGATGCAAATGATGGAAGTGGAGAACCAGCAATTGAAAGAAAAGATGTCGAACTGGGAAATGGAGATGGAAGTCATGAAGAACTAGAAAGTGCAGAATGAACAAATGATGCACCAATCCCGTCCAGATAATGTGGGTGACTATTCTCATTAGAAGGTATGTAAAAGGTAGTTTGTCTTTGGGGCATAATATAATTGTTTTATTTTGACTACATTCATCGGAGTCCTACCATAAGAATGCTTATCATCCCTCTTTTATGGTTGTCCCTATTCAACCTTTAACCTAGAAAAATCTTGTAGAAAGTTCCCCTAATCAGTAATCACTTCGTACGAAGAGTAACAACGCTTCCTATGCACAAGAAATACATTTTCTAGATCTGTTTGATTCTAAACCTTCATCCATCCAAATACATTTATAAAGAAAAAAAAAATTGATTGGCATGTTGAACACTCTTGCCATATATGTTAAGTGTTTCAATGATTAAGATCCAAGAAGACCAAGCCTTGGCTCTATAGCTTTCAAATTTGTATTGTTATTACTCTCTGACAAGCTTGAGATTGGGGAGCTATTCATGGAAGAACAATTCGGTGATCTAAGTGACTATGTTTTTTTAATCCATTCTGAGAGACAGGGTTTGAGAATGTAAATTCTTCTATAATGCAGAAATGAAAATGACTTAATGTTGTATACCAAATAAAATTTATTGGAGTTTACATAGAAAAAAATATAATTAATATTAGTTATTGAAAAAGGTAGGAATAAAGAAGGGACTTTGATATCTTGTAAACATTCATTATCCAAAATATAAAGAAACAGAACCCGTCACTCAACTTAACACACAACCATTTGTCAAAAAGAAGACTTCCCAATTTGATGAATAGCGAAAAAACTATCCATCAATGTTGTGCCAATTAATGCCATCGTGATATCCAATTAAATATCATTTGCCAATTAATCTCGCTTTTTCTCACAACATCGCTCCACAACATTCCCTCCTTCTATGCCCAATCCTTCTTTCGGTAAGAAGAATCCTTGTTTGCCTAATCTCCCTTTTTGTGATTTACTCAATTTCTAAGTTTCTCAACCATATAAAAATTAATTTCTTCACTGTGATGCTTGGTTTTAGTTGAGATTTTTGGGTAGAGTCCAAGACCCACCCGAGAGTCTTTCTAGAAATGATTCCAAGACCCATTGCCTGCAACTAACTGAGACTTTGTGGATGACTTTTTTCACACTGCACTTTGGCAACTCATTTTTTGATTTTTTTTTACTTTTTGCAAATTATATGCTTCATTTTACTATTTGTTTGTACAGTTAGTTTATAGGCTATATTTTGTGTGGCTTGAAAGCTTTAGTTTTAAATTATGATTTGGATTTTGCGAGGATGAGGTGGACTAGAAATTAGGATCTTCCAAATTCCTTGAAATATGATATAGAAAGTATGTTTTTTTTTTAATGTGTATAACAATTTAAATTTTGGGCATTTATAGTTATTTATGTGTTGTAATTGTTAATGATCTGCATAGGCATGCTGTCAAACTTGAATTAGGATCATGTGTGGCTGCTATGCATTTTTAGAATTTTAGAAAATGTAATTAATTAGTTAATTAAACATTTTTAAATCCTCTGATCAAAATTAGTACATTCCAAATTTGTATAGAGACAAAGACTAACACAAAGAGTAAATGTTTACAAAGTGAAGTTCCATTGAATTCTCTCTGAATTCTTTACTATACTCTAATGCTTTGATTTTTGCAGTCTTAACTCAAGTTCTGTTGAGATTTTTTAATACAAATTTGAGCGATTAAATTGTTTTGGTATTCTATAATGGGATGCAGAGATATGATTGGGTATAGTAGATGAGAGAGGAGGTGCATGTTTTAGAAGTAATTTTGATGTGGGCCTATGATATATGTATATGAATGTGATAAAGGGTAGTTGTATACCAACCATTATATTTACTTGAAGATTCTTGATGGTTGATTGGATGATTCAAGCGAGGTTGTCTTCAGGGGTACAAATTCAAATTCAGCATTGGGTGAAATAGAAGGATGCTCTTCCTTAGGTGAATCAGCAGCTTCCATTGATTGAGAGGTGCCTCTTCTAGGCAAATCTGGTTCTGGTTTTGCCTTCATTCGATTTTGTGAATCCTGCTACAACATTGCTCTGGCTTCCGCAATCTGCACGCATGGCATTAGGCTCAGAATAAACATATAAAAAATAAAAATAAAAAATTTTTATTTAAATTTAATAGTTTGTTCCTTCCCCCCCCCCCACCCATCCACCCAACCAAAATAAATAAATAAAAAAAAACATCTCAAAATTCATTGGGCATCCTCTATAAGTCCTCTATAAGTGATGCGTTGCATTTACACCACTCTAGTGCAGCAAAAATGTCCTTGGTCAATTGAATTAGAGGAAAAGAATTCATATAGCCAACCCATCTAGTGGGACTTAGGGCTTGTTGTTGTTGTTGTTTGTTCCTTAGAGGCATCCGTTTCAAATAAACAAGACAAGTTTATCCATTTGGTCAAGCTATCCTCTGGTTTCCTATAAAGGGCCATAAAGTACTATAATTTTTTTTAAATCATTATTATTTGAGCTATTTATTCACAACCTGTCCATTACCTAAGTGACATAAAAAGGAGACAACTAAAGTTTGAAAGGATATTTTTTTCCCTTAAAAATTCAATAATTTACAAAAGGACACTAAAACGATAGTCTAGCATCCTAAAAAAATTTCAATATAATTTACAAGAGAAGGCTTTTCAATCACTCTTCTACCCTTCCCAGGGTCCACCACTACATAACAAGAATACCCAAAGCCAGGGCATTGAAGTAAAGGCATTCTTGGTAGCTGCTTTTTGGTTTGTTGGGAAAGCGTTAGAGTCCCTATTCTTTGGAAGCCTTCTTGATGGTTGATTTTCAGGTTCAAATTGAATGAGAACCCCACCAATTAAGTTTTCGAAGAAATTGCCATTTTGACATGTATTATAGGCTGGTAAGAAGATATTATAGATATTAAGCATGTATTTTGTAGGCAGACATATATTTAGTCTAGGCTGTGTAAAAAATGATGTATGTAAAGAACAACCCAATGTAAAGAGCTTGTCAACGAAGGAAAAACTTTTTGGTTGCTTCATCAAATATATATATATATATATATATCTATCTCTGTGTGTGTGTGTGACGACCCGAATAATAATAATGGTATTTAAATAATAAAGAGGATGGGAAATGAAAACAGTAAAAGAACGAGGCATTGTGCTTTGAGAGTATTAACCGAGGGAATTCACCAGGGCCTCGTCGACGAACACAGGGGATTCGTCGACGAGGATATAAGAGGGCCTCATCGACGAAGCCAAGTTTCGTCGATGAGAAGATACCGAGAGAGGATTTTGGGAAGTTTGAAATTCGTCAACGAAGGTGCAGGTTCGTCGACGAACCTTTCACATGACTCGTTGACAAAGTGACATGTCTCGTCGACAAATCCAGTCCTATAAATAACCCAAAATCTGGATTTAAACGTAAAAATTAAGAAGTCTCTCTCTCTCTCTCTCTCTCTCTCTCTCTCTCTCTCTTTCTCTCTTTCTCTCTCTCTCTCTCTCTCTCTCTCTCTTTAGTTTCTCTCTCTTCTCTCCTCCATTTTGGCTCCGTTGCTTGCCGGATCGATGATTTGAAGCAACCACGACGCTCTTGGGGAAGTTCTCTCCAAATCTGCCGGAGCGGATCGTTGGTGGAAGCTAGTCAAAAATCATCCCTGAGTTGAGGTAAGGTTTTTTATGCCGAATTTGGTCTTACTGTAGTTATAAGAAATGATATACATGCAAAAATATTGAAGTTTAGTACTAGAAGTTTTCATTTGCAGGATATTGATCAAGAAATCCTACGGGTGTGAGTCCAAGAATACATAGGGGCTTTTTAGTTTCCAGGTAAGGGAATAAACTAAAACAATGATTTTTTCATACAAATTATTATTATTTATTAGTAAATTTATTTTTAGGAAAGCATGTATTATATCTGTATATTACGAAGGAAATGCACATTTGGGAAAATACTGCTAATATGTTGAAATGTATATGTATGTATGAGATGTCAGAAACTATGGTTTTAGAATATAATGTAAGGTTTTATACAGCAAATGTGTGGCATGAATATTATTTTACATGAGAAATATCATGATATGACAATGATATGAATGAAGTATGTTTTTCAGAGATTATGAAAGCATACAGTACATTATGATTTTAAAATACATGATAATTGATTTATTACTCAGAATGATATGTATGAGATATTCGGTGCAAGGCCGTGATTGATAGCCGGTGCGAGGCCGTGTTTTACGTATGATTTCAGTGCGAGGCCGTATTTATGAGATGTTCGGCACAAGACCGTATTTATGAAATGTTTGGCATGAGGCCATATTTATGAAATCATAGAAATGCTATCAATCTATTTATGTTAAATGCTATATTATCATGTATTATATGTTATCAGAACCCGGATGTTAGTTTAGTTCAATTTAGGAACACGGTACCGTAGCTTATAGATCAAATATCTATGATTAGATTGGTGCTAACCACCCACGAGGGGGTGGGAGATGGATAGTTGATGTGGCTTTCAATGTAGAGTGCAGACGTCCACCTGGCAGTTTGGACCAGGGTGTGGCGGGCCCATCGTACTTATAGACATTTTTTACTCAGCAGTGGTCGGCCAACTATTGTCGGGTCACGCCTTCGGGCTGCACAACCCGTCACTAAGAGGGTAAGATTTTGTACTAGGATCAGGATTATTTTGTTGTGAGATCCTAGTTGTACTTGGAATGTTATGGGAGATTGAAAATATATGTATGTTATTTTGGTGTAAGTAGACTCTGGTATTATGTTTTATGGTTGGATGGTTGAAATTTTATACTTACTACCGCTTAGGTTTCCGCTGTGAATGACAGGTGTCTCCGTTACCCACGGGTTCAGGTTGACTATTTTATTTATTATGTTTCATTTTATATTAAGATAAGCGGGTCGTTACAGTCTCTGTCCAAGTGTAGGCATAAAATGATTTATGTAACCAATCCTACCTAGTGGGGCTTAAGTTTTATTGTTGTTGTAGACTTTGTTTGTGGTACACATGCTTAACAAATATAGCAATGTTAAATTGAATTATGACAAAATATAATATAAAATTATATTAATTTTTATCTAAACTCCTAAAAATTTAAATCCAAAACATGAAATTTTCGAACAAAAATAGCAATGCATGTAGTTTAATCTTTTATGTAATTAGATGAACCGATACTCACATCCTCATCAGCTGTCTATAATATTAGATCGAGCTTGTCTTGTATAGAAAAATTATATATTATGTCATAAAGTTCGAACTTCAGTTTAATAGATGATTTAACTTCTGGACTGCATGTTTGGATTGATATATCTTGTGAACTGCATGCTGGTAGTGGACATTAGGACTGCATGCTTGATTGGAATGCCACCTACATGATTGATACAGTGATGTGTATTGCCTGCTGGTAGATACTTTTAGGTTGTTGCATGTCTTAATCTAAATGGCATATGTATGATGAAAAAATATTATAAATTGTATGCTTTTGTGACTTGCAAGTTTGGAAAATGTTCTATTTATAGACGACATACTGCCGAAAACTTGTTGACTTTTTCCCAAAATAATCATAGCCATATACCATATGCTCATATGGTTATAGTGTGCTAAATGTTAAAACATTTTTGAAAGAATGAGTGAACTCCAAATGAACTTTGAACTTGATATCTAAATTTACTTTTGCATATGCTAAGTGAAAATTCTATCAATCATGGACTCATTTGCATTATTTGATTATTATAGTTGTTTTAGAGTCCTATGAAAGCCATGTAAACCATAAACATCACATTCTATTTTTTCATAAAACTATATTCTAGTATATATTGTTTATGGGATGCATGAACACGTTACATTATTTAATGCTTATTATATGAAGCTCTTGTGCACTCGTAAAATTCATTACTAGTTGGATTATTGTGAATTATTTATTGTAAACACCTAGGTTTGGAGTATATCTATATGGAAAATGTCATATTTATAGGAGAAATGCTGCCAAAATTTTTCAAAAAACGTATACTAATTTTTTTAACTTTCTTTATTTGTAGGGTTTGCAACTGTGATAGCGTCAGCACGATATTATGCATTACAGATGCAGCTTTTGACTTTTTTTGTTATCTGAACGGATGAAATGTATTTGAATTTGAATTTGTATAATGTATTTGTATTTAAATGTGAATTTTTATAATATATTTGTATTTGAATTTGAATTTGTATAATATATTTGTATTTGTATTTAAATTTGAATTAAAATTTTGAATAATTTATAAATTTTTTAGCAATTATGGTTTAATGTTATGTATAAGAAAATGTAATTTAATTACAAATTTTTATAGGAATTAATAATTAGGAAAAAAATTAATTTAACATTATTAATGACGATTTTAAAACTGTCACTGTTAATTGTCCAATTTAAGTATTAATGAAGGTTTCAAAATCGTCACTAATAGTATGGTAGTGACGCTTTTATTCGTCACTAAAGCCTTAATATTAGTGACAATTTCAAAACCGTCACTAATAATTGCCTTTTTAAAAAGTTATAGTGAAGGTTTTTAAACCGTTACTAATACTTTGACTTTAGTGATGGTTTTAAAGAGAACAATAGTGACGATTTTTAAAACCGTCACTAAAACCATAGTATTAGTGACGGTTCTAGAGAGCAATAGTGACGGTTTTAAAACCATCACTAATAATAGAGCACTAGTGACGAATTTAAAATAGTGACAGTTTTAAAATCGTTACTAATAATAGAGCATTAGTGACGAATTTAAAACCGTCACTAATACTATGATTTTAGTGACGATTTTTGGTCGAGCCGGTGTAGAATCTATAGTGACGGGCTTAGGTTTTTAGTGACGGTTTTAATTCGTCATTAATACTCTATTATTAGTGACAATTTGAAAAATTCGTCACTAATAAGTATGAGTAGCGACAGATATAGCGACTAATTGAAAACCGTCACTAATACTCACAAAATCGTCACTAATACTAGTAGTGACAGTTTTGAACCGTCACTAATAACTTTATTTTTTGTAGTGTAAAACAACAGTTGTACATGAGAAAGCAGTAAGAGTACCTATAATTACGTCTCCAGCTACATCGGCGTCACCCAGCGTCAATGCGTACACTCTCGCTGGTGCAGTGTTCCTCTATTGGCCTCTATGGGATGCCTGATAACCACCCCAAATCGGTCTGGGAGCTAGTGCCTTGGCTGACAATCCCTAACACGACTAAGATTTGTGCCCGGTTATCCCACAATGGTAGCAGACGTCCTCTCCCATTCTATATTCACCTGGGTGCCTCCAGCCACATCTAGGACAGGTAGGAATGGCCCGTCCATCCTGAGGATCACCACGGCCCATCATCCGCCCCTGACTACCTCCATAACGATTTCCTCTCCATGGCCCTCGACTAGAACTAGCCTGAAACTCTTGAGGCGCGGGCCTCTTTCTCTGGCTTTGAGTTGCAACACGTCTCTGCATGCCACTCTCAATAACTACAACTCTATCCACCACCTCTGCGAACGTCTGAGCCCAAAAGCTGATAACTTGCTCAAATAAATTCTGTCTTAGGCCTTCTTCAAACTTTCTTGCTTTCTTCTCCTCATTTGGTGCTAAGTGTGGGGCGAAACGGGATAACTCAATAAATCGTGCCGCATACTAAGACACTGTCATCTGCCCCTAAGCTAAATGCAGAAATTCTACTACTTCGCGCTTCGAATGATAGTAGGAAAATATCGCTCGAAGAACAATTCCTTGAATCTACTCCACGACACTGGCACTAGATTCGGCCTCTGCTCCTTAATCAAACGCGCTAATCTCCACCAGCGCTTTTCCTCTCCTATCAGTTTAAACGATGTAAAAGACACCTTCTGCTTATCTGTATATGCCAGCACTTCTAAAATCTCCTTAACATCCTGAACCCAATTTTCAGCTACGATTAGGTCAGGTCCTCCAGCAAAAGAGGGAGGCTTCATCCGTGTAAATTGCTTGATTGTGCAGCCACGCTCTCCTCCGCTCCTAGCCATATTAGCCATCACTTGCTCGGTGATGCTGCGTAATACTGCATCTGTATCTCCTCCTTCTATACTGGAGGGTCCTGGTCTATCACCTTCAGCATTCGTACCACTGCTCCCTGGATCCATCTTTAAAAATACAAGAACACTATTTCAAGATCCTATCTCTCACAAAAATCTATTTATTTCATTCAACTAAGATCCCAAATTTTCTATTTGTTGTCAACCCTGTTCCTAGCCCAAAATCCAATCCTGCAACCTAAACACACGACTCTTTAGTAGTTTACTATGACTTTCCTGAAATCGTCACCCTAGGAAAAACACAGAAACCACCACGAAAATCCTGTATCCAAATTACAGAACAAACCTCAAATCCTTCTCCTATATTTTTGGTATTGTTCTCGCTCCATTCTAAAGTCTACAGAACCTAGAAATCTAGGCTCTGATACCAAACTGTAATGACCTGCTACTAATATAACAATTTTTTTCTTTTTCTTTATATAAACATAATTACCATCTGTCTAAGATACTACTGAAAACATCTCAAGCTCCAAAAGAGCACCGAGGAAACTCTGTATGTCATACACACCTAAGTAGCCGTATACAAGTAACTGTAAACTGATATTTACAATACTGGAAAACTATAATATTTTGAAGTATATTTACAATACATAATACCCAGTGACAACATCAAAATATGAAATCTACCCCAAACTACTGGTATCGCAAAAAAACCTACCCTCCCAGTATGGGTAGTGCAGGCTAATCTTTACTCGCGAGCCTCATTTGCTCGCTTAGATGGATTTCTTGAAAAATAGTAAATCACTGGGATGAGACAACACTCCATAAGAGGAAATATGCTATTACTAGTGTGTAGCGGCTTAGTTGCATATATAAATCTACTGAGATAATACTGATACTGTAAAATGAATAAATTGATATACTGTACAAAACACAAGTTATGTATTTTAAAATACGGCTGTGTATCTGAGTTTACTATCTGTACATACTGCTAATATGATAATATAAATTGTTGTTGTGTGATATATCCGTACATAGGAACTTATGCTATATCCTGAGATCAGTAAGTCATGATATAACCCCTCATGACAGGGTTGTGCGGCCCGTAGGCTGGTCTTACTCTAGTTAGCCTATCAGGCAAGTCAATCTGTATCTAACATCCGCCAATCTGGCCCACTGCAATCTCTCTGCGCAATCTCCATATCTAACATCGTCTAACTGGCCACCTCAACCCAGCTCGCTGGGGAGACTACAATCTCTCCTAGGACGGTTAGACGGAATCCACATACTATCTGAGTTATATGGTTGCACTTTATCTAAAATAGCAATGGTACCGTGCTATGCTGTATATATCTGTCTGTAATTTCCATAGGGATCTGATATCATGTAATAATGTATACATATAATATATATATATATATATATATTTATTTATTTATCTTGCTGCTTTTATCATGATTTCAAAACAACCATAACACTATAAATCTTATCTGTAATATCTGAAATATCTATAATATATGTCTGTAATATATACATAATATCTGTCTGTAATATCTATAATATCTATAATATCTGTAATATCTGTCTGAGTGTTATGGTTTAGAAATCATGTTACTCTTAAAAAATGCTATATATCTTACTTTTTGCCAATATGCTTGTATAACTGGATATCTGTAAAGTTTCATAATCAACACATTTACTATAGTAAACTCAGGCCACACAACTGTGTAATTAAAATCTCATGCTTCATATCTGTAATTTCATTGTAATAATAATACTCATGATATTCTAGAAAATAAACTGATCTCATGCTTGTAAATATATATACATAATCTACTCATAAACATTCTAAAAATACCCTAGCATAGCATATTTCCCTTACTTAGTTTCTGAAAAACTGCTACTATACTCTAGTCCTATACCTGCAGGGTTCCCCATTCTATACCCTGAAAACAACATCTCTCAGAACAAAATATCAATAGTTCTTCGTATACTATATTTCTTATAACTCTGGGAAATACAAATACTGAATAAAATGCCTTACCCTGAGATTGAGACGAAATTCAAACCAGCCCCACCAACGATCCATTCCGGTAGACTTGCACAGAACTTTCTCAGGAGCGTCGTGGTGGCCTCAGATCGTCGAATCGGCGAGAAATTGAGTCGGGATCGAAGAGAGAAGGGGAGGGAAACGTTTAAAGAGAGAAATAGGGATTTCCTATGCCATAATTCTGCCAAAAATCTGGGTCTCAACTATTTATAGATCCAAATTCGTCGACGAGACACGTCATCTCGTCAACGAGTCCCTGAAGAAGTTCGTCGACGAACTTGAACCCCTCGTCGACGATTTTCAGACTACCAAAACCCCCCTCTTGGTATCTTCTCGTCGACGAGATGTGACCTTGTCGATGAGGCCCTCATGTATTCTCGTCAACGAATCCCCTATGTTCATTTACGAGACTCTGTTTAATTTTATAGGTCTTTACACAACCGAATGGGTAAAAAGGTCAACAGTTGACCAAGCCCCAGGCGATCGAACTTAAAATGAACACACTGTTCACGGTCGACCGAACATATGAACTGTAACTTTTTACCTTCCTCGGGCGCCAGAACTCTAAGTTCAAATGTACACCGGGCGAACGAAGTATGAAGTTTGGTAGACCGAACTGACCACAGGGCAACCAAACCTCGAGCGTTTGGAAAATTGTCTTGGCCCAACCACTCGAACCTTCACTTGGGCACCCAAAGTCAAAAAGTGGCTTTTCTAGCTGTGTCTTTTCGGCCGATCGACCCTAAGGGCCGAGCTACCGAAACTCTCAAGTTGCCACAGTTTTACCATGAGTAATTAAGGGTAATTGAGGTTAAAAATTGATTAAACATTTTTAATAATTCCCTTTGTGTCCAAACAGTTATATTTTTATGAATGTCTATATATACTACTTCATTTGGGAAGACTAAGCATAAATTAGCAAATAGATTAGAAAAAATTCTCTCTGATTTTTTCTTGAACTCCCATTGCATATAACTTCATATTTTCAAGCCTATATTTCATACTCTCATATATTCTTACTTGAAAAATCTTTTCAAAACTAGAGAGTATTATTTGCTTACTCCCTTTTTGCAAACTAATTGCAAGTTAGAGGGAGTTTGATTTTCTCTTGCTGTGTGCTTCATACATTATCTTAAAGTTAGTATACTCTCTCATTCATTATTGTTGAAATTATTTTTAGAGAGTTAGCTTGAGTTGATCCTAGATTATTTCATTGATAAATATTATCTTGGGATAACCCTTTTCAGCTTGAGGATCTTTGCATCTTTGTTGTAAGATTTAAAGGCTAGATTTTGTGCTTATTGCAAAATATTTTTGAGAAGCTAATCTTGACTATCTCTTGATTTTATTGCTGAAAAATATTATTGAGGTATTTGTTTAAGATTATTTAGATTCTTTGATTTCTTACATTGTGAGTACATATTCTAGAATCAAAGACCTTAATCACTCACACGTATACTTCGATACATATCTTGTTGTGAGTAGATACATTGTTTGGAACAAAGCTCACTTGAGCATTAATTATCTATCATACGTGAGAACGTTGTTTACTGTGCTGAATTGTAGTACATATCTAGTTGTGTAAAAACATTTAAATTGTACAAAAAACTTATTATCATATGTTGTATTTTAGGTGTGGCCTGAAGGGGTGTTGATCTAGTCCGTAAGGATCAGGTTGTAAAGGTTAAGGTCAACCCTAGTAATTTGACATAGTATTGTAAATGGTGTTGCTCTACTCGTTAAGTAAGCAATAGTGGTAATCCTCGAGCTTGCGAGCTAAGGTGGGGATGTAGACAGTGTTGGTCGAACTCCAATAATGACATATCGTGTGTGCACTGTTTTATATTTTCGCAATGTATTTTCCTGCACATATATGTTATATTTGATATATTGTGTTTACTGTGCTTAATTTAATTTTTGTATATTTTATATATCTGTTGAATTGGTATATGCTTAGACAGGCCCTAGGTCGTGTATATATATTGCTGCTGGTTAGTTGAACCTAAGAAGAAAAATTTAAAGTTTCAATTCACCCCCTCTTTTGGGAATACACCAATTCCAACATGCACTCTTAGGATTTGGCGATCGACTGTTCACAAAGGGGTAGTCAATCGTCTGGTAGTCTAATGACTATTTTTTAAAATTATCATGAGGGTAGTCAATCGCACCTGTAGGCCGATTGACCATGCTTATAGGTCGGTCGACCGTACATGCAAAAGTTTGGTAAACATGCATTTTTTAAAACTTTAAATCATGCTTTTTTATATTCAATTAAAGTAAAAAACACATTCTAATATCCCTAGCATGTATGGTTAATGTATTGAAATGAAAAAATCATGGTGAATCAAACATACACATTTTAAAACATATCAACATGCTTTTTCATACAAAACTTACATTAACATTCGAAAATGAACAGACTAAAAGGTTAGATATGGACCTTGTTGATAGAAGAACTTCTGTAAATCAAATGGAGGGCACTCTCACTTTGATACACACCTTAAATGGTCAAACGATGATGAATGAGAGAAGTATGCTTTCTTTCTTTAAACTTCCAACAAAACTCACTATTTTATCCCCAAAGCAATGCATGAAATACTTAATTTTTCTTTCCTTACTTCCACTTGGATGTTCCTTATTTTTCTTCCAAGAAATCTATTTATAGACCTCTAATGGTCTGAAGGGAAAAAAAACTTTTTAAATTTGAATTTTGAAAATTTAAATTTAACCTACCATCTACCACCAACTACCAACCACCAACTACTAACGTCATACTAAATTTGTGACAATTTTAGGACACATGGCATGCCCAAATTTCTCGGCCAATCATCAGCAAACAACTCAAGAATTCAAAATTTTTTTTAAGGGGATAAACCGTCAACATGAGCTAGTTGATCACTTGTGGATGGAGCTAAATGATAGAAGGAGGGAAAGGGGTTGGTTGAATCATCCTATTTTGTCTCCTATTTCTTTGTATTTTTCACCTAATTTTTTACATATTCAGCTCAATCTCTCTATTTTATTAGGTGAAAATTTACTATTGACATTTAAAAATTGAAAGTGAAAAATAAAACTACTTTTTTTACAAGTAATTAATTCCAAAAAGTTTCGTAGTTTTCCAAATTTTTTTTTATATATAAATGTAGCAAAATGGAAAAATAAGTTGATTGTTCTTTGTAATTTGTTTTTAAAAAAACTTTGACTTGAATTTATGAGGGGTTTAAATTTATAAAATGCAAAACAAAATGATATTAATTTTGTTCAAATATATATAAATTTAAATTTGATTAAGACACGGAATATATGGTATCCAATTCAATACTAAGGAATTTCCTTTAAAATGTTGCCTTTTGGTTTGATCATAAAATCTCTAAAATATCCCTATATATATATATATATATATATTGTAATTGTTCATCTATTTTTCTAATTAAGTGAATATCATGGTAAAATATATTATAATTGCCAAAATTATCTGTATTTTTCATTTAAAAGAATAAAATAGTAAAAAAAATATAATTTTTTAAAAGCTGGTGCTAATAAAGATAACCCGAGAGAGAAAAAAGTATTTAAATTGTCCCTACTTTCATATAAACATACACACATGTATATACTCACACTCAAGCATATAAATGCTAACAATTTTTATTTTTTATATAGGTTTGTAAATGCATAAATTCTATATTTATACAAATAATTTACAATACTATTATTACAAAAACTCTATTCATTATACAAGGATATTACAAGAATATTTTTATAAGTAATATATGACTAACCTAGTAATTTGTTAGAATCCTGAAATGTTGTACTAGTTTATGAAAAAAATAAAAAAATCTAATGATCAATAATAAAACTCTTATCATAATTTATGGCTCTTTTTTTTTTTTTTTTTTCATTAGAAAATCTATAGGTCCCAAAAAAAAAAAAATAATAATAATAATAGAGGGGTGGCAAGATTCTCGTACAATCGACAAAATTGGTTGTTTGTCCTATCATGTCGGATATTTGTATAATCAATAATCTTAACGGTTTGTACGCATACTACTATCAACCTGGCAACTTATACTACCGAACTTGTCAATTACCGTTAAGATTATTGATTAATTGAGTAGTTAACTGATTGTCGCATTTAGTCGGTTATTCCATAAAAAAACAAGGATACCTCTTAATGATGTTGGAATGTTTTGTATTTGCTGCTATAAGTGTATATGTTCCTAATTTTTTTTATTTTTATTTTTTCTATTTTGACTCATGGATACGACGACAAATAGAATGTTTTTCTATTTTAACGTTTAAACTTTATTTTAAATGTTAATTTAAAATGTAATACCAAATTTAATTTAATTTTCAGAATCATTGATGAAACTGAGTTATGTCTTTATATAAGTTGGATAGCTTAGTATATATACACACTCATACATTGCAAGTGCCACCACCACCTCTAGCAAACGATTCAATTCTTAAAAAACAACCCTTGGTCCTACTTTAAATAAGCTTTCCAAAAATAAGAAAGAAAAAAGAAATAAAGATCATAATTATCTAAATTATGACAAATTATTTGATCAGAAATTCGGAGCTTTTGGTTCTAATTTAGAAAAGAATGAGAAGAATACTTCTGTTGTATATTTCAGGTTCGAACTTTCAATTGAGTAAAATAAATAAATAAAGATATAAATACTTATATCAAAACATATGCAAGTCATTTTTACTCGTTGATAAAGAAAAAAATTTAATTAAGTTATGGCCACTCATCGTGGATTGGAAAATAGTCATGAATGAGCATTCAATGAAAGGAATTAGTTGTCTCATTAATTTTTTTTATTAAAAATAGTTATTATGAAATTATTAAAAAAATGCTTAGCCAATATTTTTGGCCATTTCTCATGGAATGAAATAATGACCATGTGAGAAAAGTATGACTTTACTTTGAGAATTTTAAATTTGCAAAACATCCTTAACACATTGAATAAAATAAAATTGGCATATAGATATATAATCAATATAAATTACAATGTACATTGTTTATACTCTTCTCAATTCACATATAACCTAGTTCTCAGCATGTTTTCCAAAAAAAAAAAAAAAAATCCTAAATTATTGTGAACACCATTTTATAATATTATTAAACTATTTAAAGGGAATCAAAATTAAAAAAAATCTAAAAGTTAAATTAAGGCTTCTTTAGGAGGCATGAATTATGATTGTAATACATATATATATATATATATATATAATTAATAACTTTCAAACCTGTTAAAATAGTTAAATTGGCAACCAAACTCTAAAATTTTTATTGTAACAAACAAATTTCTGACAACTTCTTGTTTTTCTTTTAAGATGACAACTTAAAAGCATTCAATGTGCTTATTCGACAAAGGAAAGTATTTAATGAGTTAACGGGGATGATGACTTTTAGCGAACGCACTAAACTTTTATTTATATCTAGTTTAATCATTTAACGTCCGTTTCGATTTGTTTCTATTACTTTTCCAATATCGATGGTTTGGATTGACAAAGTGTCACACTTACCGACGGCTTAGATTGACAGTAGGTAGCATAGATGGTATCGACCTCTCTCATGGGGAATCTTAATTGCACTTAAGAGAGACATCCATCAAATACAATCCATGAATTCTTTTGGAGAGCAAAACTTAAAAAACAGCCAAATTAAAAACCTGTCCCTCTTAATTTCTCTCTCTCTCTCTCTCTCTCTCTCTCTCTCTCTCTCTCTCTCTCTCTCTCTCTCATTGTAACCCTAACTCGATAGTGAGTTAAGAACACCCTCCGCCCCCTTTGTGTATATATATAGCCAGCTAGCAGCTGCCATGGCTATAACAGAGAGAGCAAGTGCTTTAGTAATGATGAAATTCTCAAGCCTTCCAAGCAATGACCCAAAGCCCAGAACCACCGACCCCAAATCCATCGCCTCCTCGTCCGCCAAACCCTCCAAGGACCGCCATGCAAAGGTGAACGGCCGGGACCGCCGCATCAGAATCCCGCCGCTGTGCGCCGCCCGCATCTTCCAGCTTACCCGCGAGCTTGGCTTCCGGACTGATGGGGAAACCATCGAATGGCTTCTCCACCAGGCCGAGCCCTCCATCATCGCCGCCACCGGCACCGGCGTCGTCCCCGCCTACATCCCCACTCCTTCCTCCGCTGCTGCTGCTGCCGCCGCCGCTGCTGCCGCTGCCGCAGCCAGTGCAATGCCCATTGCTTGTTACGCACCACCTATGCAACCACAAGTGGCCTTCTCTTCCAACCCATGTTCCTCGGTTCCTCCGAGCTTCGCTGCTCCTGTAGTGGACTATGGAGGGCTGACGAGGTTCGAATCTGGCACTCCAGCGTTCGACCAGTACTTCGACATGCTGGCAGCGCTCGGAGTGGATTTGTCTGCAGCCGAGGTCACAGCTAGTCCAGCAGACGTGTCCTTCTCGGCTGTGATGCAGACTCTGTACGAGCAGAGCAAGGAGGGAGACCGACAGAGAGTGAGATGAAGAAGAAGATGTTAGCAGGTGTTATGAATGAAGTAGGGCGCACCTGCAGTGTCTGGTTGTCCCTGAAGATCGACGTCTCAGGATCGACATAATATCTATGATCGAGTCTATGTATGTCTTGCTTTTTCTGTTCATGTTAAGTCAAGCAGTGTGTCGTGAGTCTGGTGGCTTGTCAGGATCCACTTGTTGGATCTTTAATTTCCATATATATATATATATATATGAGCTTCATCCCATCTTGCCATGGGCATCTTCCTTTCTTGTAGGTCGATGGAGTCTGAGCTGTTGATCAGTTAATATATGGAAGCATCGCTGTTTGCATTACCTTGTTGATTGTTTATTTTCTCTGATTTTTTTTTTTCTTTTCTTGCATGTATGGCGATTTTTGGGCTATTTTCCTTTTGGGATTTTTCGATTTGGAGTTTTAAATTTGGATTTGCGAGAGCAACTCAACAAAAATCCAAATTTATTGTTCTCCCAATCAACCCTGCAACCCCAAACTAGGGTTTTCTGTTTCTTCCTTTTTTTTTTTGTGTTGCTTTTTTTTTTTTAAATGAACAACAATTTAAGATCATCGATCGATTCTAGCTAGCTCTTCGAGTTTTTGTCGGGGATAGATGAAATTTCGGTGTGGTTCGAATATCGTGGAGTGTGTGGTTCGGCTCCACGTGCTGTGGCTTTTGCTGCATGGAAATATCCATGAGCTAGAGCCAACTCATTCTGTTGTATCGCTCACTCATGACCTACACGTCACCGACTTTTCTATCAGCAAATATTAATGCTGTCATTTAATGATACCACTCACAGAGAGGAAAGGATAGGTCTTGCATTCAACTCAGATGACTTGGTTTTGGTTTAAGTTAAATATTTAAATATTTACATACGCATAAATTTCTTCTTAATCAACCTCTTAAAAAATATTTCTTCTTAATTAAAAAATATATATATAATGATTCCTAATCTTCTTAATGAAATGGATTTTTTTTTTCCATTCAGAAAATATTTATTGGTTTATTTTGTTTTTATGAAAATTGTGTGCCTAAAATTATATTTTAAAACAGTCTTATTATAGGTCTAAAATACATCTGATTCTTCCAAACCCAAACTATTTCAGTATTGCTAATAGAAAATGGCTACTAGGAAAATAAACAAGAAATTACTTTTGCTCTGAAATAATTACCCAAAAGAGGGGAGTTTATAACATAGCTTTTCCAATGCAATTGTTGTGTTCCCACAAGTTCTGCTCTTGCGAACCAATGATTTTGATTCGTATGAGGATCAATGTAAAGTCTTAAGGAAAAAAGTAAAGAAAAAGAATTTCTTTCTTCTTTTTCTTTGACAAATTGATTATTGGTTGATTTGAGAAAAACAAAATGATTACTTTACTATAGTAATTCTTGTCACTCTTCTAATTAAAGCAATATCCCTGTAATACAAATATATCACTTGTGTTTACCATTTTAGGATTCAAATTGAGTGCTCTTAATTGGAAGAGATTAGGAAGGGATTGGAGCATAATAGTGCACTATCATTATTGGTATATAATAAATTAAAGTAAAAAAAATTAAAGATGCCCAATTAACATAATTATGACTACTTAATTAACAACTACAAATTACTTTATCTTAATCTTGTTTGTTATTCCATTCAAATTTCATATATGTGAAATTAACATGATCATTTATTGGGTAATAACTAATTAATTAATTCTATATTCCTTTTCTTGCTTAATTAACCCTTCAACTTTGTATAACTTTTTTGACCTATTGATTTTTTGAGTCTGATCCCTGTTTTGATGCTGATAAAACACATGTTTTTTATGTGTATAATTAGCATGTGAATAGGTCAATTCATTTAATACACACATAAGGAAACGAAGATGGAAGCTTGGAGGACTTAACACCCATATGATCAAGCGCATTACATGAACTCAGAAGAGTAAAAAGACGAATAAGACATTTATTTCTTATTGTAATTGTATTTATTTTTATTATTTGGTCTATAATAATGCATACATTTGTATGATATGATTATTTGTTCAGATAGGACCATAGATTGACCATAGGGAGCTATAGGACCGTAGACTAACCTTAGGGTTAATCTTCGGTCGATTAACGCCAAATTTTTGGGACTAATTAAAAAACTCAAATGACCTTAGATAGACCTTAGGTCCTTGCACATAACCATACTCAAAAACAAGACCTAAATCTTAAGTGTGAAAGGGTTTCGGGCGACCGAACCAAAATGAACTGAACGTTCACGGTCGACCGAACCTTGAATGCAAACTTTTTCCACCTTCCTCGGGCGCCCGAACTTCACAATAAAAAATACCTCGGGCGACCAAAGTGGCAAGTTCGGCAGACTAAACTTAGGACTAGGCGATTGAACCTCAAGCAGTTTGGAAATCGCCTTAAACTCAGCCAACCGAAGCTTTCACCGGGCACCTGAATGCGTAAAAAGCCTTTTCCTTTTGTGAGTGTTCGAGTGATTGAACCTATGACTTGGACGACCGAAACTCTCAGGTTGACCCATTTTTACCGCGGATAATTAAGGGTAATTGGGATTAAACTTTAATTAAACTTTTCTAAAATTTCCAATAAGTTCCCAACAGTCATATTTTGTTGAAAAACTATAAATCCCCTCATTTGCTTTAATTATCAACTTTGATTAACTCCCAAATCCTCTTAAATTATTTTGTTAATCAAAGTTCCTCCAAGCCATTTTTAATGCAAAAATATTTTCTTTGGGGAAAAATGTTTTAATCTCTCAAACTCTCTTTCATTCTTTCTTTGAAAATCATTTTAAGAGAGTATTTCATTTGGGCATTTCTTTTTGCATCTATGCTTTTGTAGATAAATTTTTATGTTGCAAAGGTCATTTGAAAAACCAAAATCCTAGGTTCTCCTACTTCTCATTAAAAATATTTTTTGAAGAAATATTTTATTGGGGTACAAATCTTTGAAGCATTTTATCATATATATCTTTCTTCAAAGATTATAATATTTATTTTGAAAAACACCCATACTTTACTGAGCATATATTTCATATCATATTAGAATGTATGTATTTGAACTTAATGTGTACATTTGTGCTTATATTTTCAGAAGCATGTTATATGTACAAAAATGATTTTTATTGTACCGGTTGGGTTCATCCCATTAATTGAAATGGGGAGTCTCAACCTCATAAGTGAGACAAGTTGGGTTTAGCATTGTAAATGAGTTGGGGTTTTCCTCACCCCGTAAGGAGAGGATGTAAATGACTTATGCTTCGTCCGTTTAAGTGACCAGGCTTAGTGTAATCCTTGGGAGGTATGCCCAAGGCAGGAATATATGCCGGTTTGGCCGAATATCGATAACAAATATCGTGTGTGTGTGTCTTTCTCCTTATCTCATTTACTTTCAATTTCAGTATGTGTATATCTGTTCATGTTTTGTTATAACCATCTTACATGCACACAGAATTAATTTAATTGAGATATGCAACACACGTGTATATATGCACACATTGTTTACTTACTTTACATTCATGTTTTATTTCGAATGAGATATGAAATGTGGCGAATTGACATAATTATTTAATTTAGCCAAAAAGTTTTAAATGTCCAATTCACCCATCACTTGGGATCACATAAATTCCAACATGAACAAATTCCATGATTTAAAAGAGACTTGCCGTAATTGATAAGTGAAACGACGATTTTGTTTGCAAAAGAGATGATAATAATTTCACTTCAAAAACAAAAGATCATGAAGATGATAAGTATTAATAATGAGTATGATGTAATCTAGCATAACAATTTCTTTGGGTTTCGATCTTTCGAAAGAAAAAGTATATATATATATATATCATTTGTTGATGATATTCTTTTGATGGGAAAATATTAAGAGATGAATGGAGAAGAATTTAATAATTCTTCCTCTTAATGAAATGCAAATTTTACTTACAAAATATTATTTATTTATTTATTTATTGCTTATCATTATTTTCTTAGGATGTTGATGTATTTATAATGGTAATGGTATGCTTAAGAAATTAAGAATATGGTCGGCACATCAAATCAGTTTGATCATTAAGATGGTACACTAACCATTTTTCATGTATTACAAACTAAAGTTTTCCATGTACAATAAATTAATTACCGTCAGAAAAATAAATATCAATTTGCATATATTTTCTTAACTACAAATTACTTTATTTTCATCCTCCTTAAAAAAAAATTAATTACTTTATTTTCATCCTCTTAAAAATGTGGGGAACAAAGTAATTAATTTTATCCTCTTTCCTACTTAACGTCTTTAGCTCTCAACTTTATGTAAATTTCTCCAATTAATTTTCATAATTTTTTTTAAAAAAAAATGTGAAATAATTGGTAAGTAAAATATGTGTGTGTGTCTATATATATATATATATATATATATATATATATATATATATATATATATATATATTAGTTTGGCTTCTTTCTTTTGTTTTTTTTTTCTTTTTCTTTTTAGATTTAAGGTTTTAAATTTAAATCTTGAAAGTGGTAAGAACAAAAATATAGGATTGAAAATACTGTATAGCTTAGGTTAGCATGTTCCTCAAATTGACCCAAAAAAAATAAATTAAGTGAATAATTTTTATCAATAAAAGAAGAATGATGATGATAATGATGGGTAATGACTTGATGATGTAAACTAGAACAGCACATTTCCTAGTTTTGTAGTGAGTCTTAGATTATCACTTTATTTAAAATCTTAAACTATTAGGTTGAAGTCAACAATGCACATCCATCAAGTCTTTTTTTTTTCTTTTTTTAACTTGTGGGCTCCAGACACCATCGTGCCACTTTGGACACTATGATGTGACACTAAACCCGAGGGGATGAAAGCCGCCCATCCCATTGACGTACTCTTGGCAATCCATCGGAATAATGTCTAAGGGAGGAATCAAACCTGTGATCTTGGGTCACCAAAGTTACAAGTTGCCCTTATCACTCGAGCACCAAAGTCACAAGTCTTAACACTCTCCTAAATGTACAAAGGTAAACAAATAATTATATAACAATCATATTTGAAATGCAATAATTTTGGGCAGCAAAAGATTTGAATCTAGATTTAGACTTGTGTAAATTTTAAAAAATTTAATATAATTTTATACTAAATTTAGCTCAAATTAACATAAATTTAAATTTAAAACCTTAAGTGACACCGTCGTCTGTCGCCATTAAATAAGCCAGTTTCTCTTCCATGTACACTTTATTTAGAAGATAACTCGGAGATTAAAATTTAAAATTTATATTAAAAGTTTTGAATTCAAATTTTAATAGATTAGAACCAATACAATCCTTTAATTAAAAAAAAAAAAAAAAAAAGGAAAAGAAAAGAGAGCACCCACCTAAGGGCAAGAGGGCAGAAGACAATCCTCTTTAAAGAACTCCAAAACATTTTTAAAAAATATATAGGTGCTTCTTGGTCATGGTGACCAGGTGAAGACACTGCTTGCCCCAAAAAACAGAAGACATGGTACCCATCAGGAGTTCAGAGCAAGACGATGCATCGACCTGTTCGCTCGGTGGTAGGTCAGAAAAGTTGGTGACGGAAGCACTGACGTCCTTCGCCATCACGTGCACCTGTAATCAAATTTTGGATCCATTGTAAAGATCAAAACATTGGTAATAATTCAATTGAATAGAAAATATTTTGAACCTTTAAAAATAATTGAATTGAATAGAAATGTTTTTAAAATTTTAAGACATCGATCGCAAATTACTTTTTAAAAAAATTAAGGAATTCAAAGCACGTTTGATGGCTTAATTGGGATTTTGTTTATTTTTTATTTGAAAAGTGAAAGGAAGTTTTTAGAGAAAATGAAAATAGAGTTATGTTTAGCTCAGAAATGTTTATTTCTACGAATAAAATAATCATGATAGAAGAATTTAGTAATTTATATAAAAATATTATTATCATAAAATAAAAATAATATAAAAAATTTTATGAATCCATAACAAGGAATAAATCTATAATACTTATTTTCAAATTTAAGTGGAAGGAAAGTTTTGCAGGGTATGCATGAACTGTTAAGTGTTAAGTAAATCTAAGTAGAAGATTGGAGAAGGAAATGTAAATTTTTGGTATGATAAGTTCCTAGATTGGGGACCTTTGTTTGCAGAGTGTCCAGATGGTACACATTCATATATCAGATTAAAATATTTGATTATTAATAATGCGTGGGATGTGAAAAATTTGCGGAGGATTCTGGAATATAATAAAAAGTGGAAGAAGTGATGGAAAATGTGGGAAATCTTAGAAACTCTTCGAACATACTACTATGGCTCCTGGAAAAGGATGGTTGCTTTAATACAAAGTCCGCATGGGATGTTATCAGAGTTAGAGCTCCAAAGTTTGAGTGGGTAAAGTAGGTTTGGAATAAATGGTTACCGAAGAAAATTGCTATTTGCATGTGAAAGGCCGCTTTTAAGTGCTTAAGTGTTGATGAAAAGGTGAGAAGGGTGGGGATTTCGCTTGCTTCGGCATGTAATTGTTGTGAGATAAGGCAGCCAGAAGATATGAAGCATGTGTTAAATAAGGGAGACCTTACTACTGAGGTTTGGAGGAAGGTTTTGGTGGAGGTTGGTGTTCCTTTTCTTAGACAACAAAGTTGGAAAGAAATAGTTCAAATGTGGTTTAATAGGGTTTCCAGATTTTCTCAATTGGGATCATTGATGGGTTTGATTACTTGTTTAGTAATTTGGAGGTTGTGGAGAAGGAGATGTGTGGCTAGAATGGAAGGAAAATTAGAGAGTAGTACAGATGTGTGGCTGTCAATTAAGTATTGGGTGGAGGTTTTGAGCAGGAACATAACAGGAATAACTTAGTTAAATGATGCTGATTTTTGGATATTACAGAATCTGGAAGTGCAAATTGTGAATAAAAGAATTAAAACTATGCAATGTGTGAGATGGCTAAAACCGGGGCAAGGGAGGTTGAAACTAAATTTGGATGAGAGCAGTTTGGGGAACCTAGGGCCGGCGGATGGTGGTGGCATCCTTAGAGACCATACATGTTCTTTTGTGTTTGGTTTTACAAAATATTTTGGTTCTTGTTCAAATAATGAAGCTGAATTGAGAGCTGTGTTAGAAGGAATAAAGATTTGCAAATATTTGGGTCATTCTAATATTGATATTGAATGTGATTCGAATAATGTTGTAAATTGGATTAGATCAAGTAGGTGCTCCTTGTGGTATTTATGGGATTTTTGGGAGCAACTGATTGGTTTAGAGGGAGTAGACTTTTTGATAAAACATTAGTATAGAGAAGGAAATAAAGTGACAGATGCCTTGAATCGTCAAGGTGCAAGGGGGAAGAATAGTTTGTTTACAAATAGTAGTCAACTCCTTAGAGTTATCAATGAGTTGTATAAATTGGAGAAGATGGGTACGACTTATATGAGGTATGTTTAACTGATTTTCTATTGATTTTGGTCTATGCTTTATGTTGGTTATCTGTTGTTTGTTTTGTTGCGTGATATTTGTTTTGTAGGTCCTTGTTTTGTTTTCTTTTGATTGGACTTGTAATCCTATTTTGGCTGGATGTTGGTGTTGTTATTTGGGAGGCCTTTAAGTTTTATCTTTTGTTTCTCCCTTTGATTATCTTGTAACCATAGTATTCTTCCGCCAAAAGTAAGAGTTTATCAATAAATAAATGGAGGTGTCGCCCTTCTTAAAAAAAAAAAAAAGAATAAATATTCTTTTCTTAAATTTTGAATTGGGTAACATGCACGTTGAAAATTTTAGAGAAGCTTCAAATATTTATAAAATTATTTATATTTTAATTCCACAAATTTATATAAGAAGTAACGATTATAATAATTATTAGAATACCTATACAAAAATAGATATTATTCTCACTCTCTAAGGTACTTATTTTAATAGATATTATTTAAGGGTAATCTCTTTTGACAAGAAATATCTATTCATAATAGATGTCTTTCAAGAGATGTCTCCTTTAATGAAGGGGTGTTTGTATGTGTCTCTATATAGGGGTGGCAAATGGGTCAAAACCCGACGAGTGACTCGTGACCCACCCTTTTAAACCGGGTTTGCGTTTGATATAAGCTAGTCCATTTATAAACGGGTCAACTCGAACCCAATCCGTTTATTAAACGGATTAGGCAGGTTCGGATTAGATCACCCGCTGGGTGACCTATTTAACTTATTCTATATGCATTGTATAATTGAACCTTAACCCACTCTTAGCTCCTCTATGCCTAGCTAAGCCTTTAGGACCCTTACGTAGCAATAGTAGGCCCTCTCCCTCCCCCTGCGACGGTGCTACGGCTACCTAGATGGCAATCGACTTGGCAGAATAGAAGCCTCACGACCCTCAACCCCTTTGACCCTCTGCTATGGTGCTACCCTACCTAGACAGCAGACCTCTACAAAACGATGCAACATCGGCCAAGGGCCTTGATGTCACCAATCTTGTTAAAGAAGAGGAGTAAAGAATCCAGAACTCGATTGAAATGGTCAATGGCGCTATCAGAAGGCTCGAGCGAGATCTTGGATGCGAGATATGGGCGTAAAGAAGACATTGGATGGGGGAGAGAGGAGAGGGAGAGCGAGAGAGAGAGAGAGAGAGAGAGAGAGAGAGATGAGGAATTAGGGGAATCAAGAGGACTGGGACATAGAGAGGGAGAGAGGGCTTGATTGAGGCTTGCTAGTGGAGAGAGAGAGAGAGAGAGAGAGAGAGAGAGAGAGAGAGAGAGAGAGAGAGAGAGAGAGAGAGAGAGAGAGAGAGAGATAGTTTGAGAGTTAATGAGGCAGAGTAGCTATAGAGAGAGTGAGAGATAGATAAAATAGGGGGACGAGAATTTTGTTTTAATTAAATTTTATTTTAAAATTTTAAAAATACATAAATTATATTTTTAAATGGGTGACCTGTTTATTAAACGAGTGGGTTTGGGTTTACCTATTAGTCACCCGTTAATAAATGGGTCTACCTGAACCCGAATCCGTTTAACCCTGACCCGTTTATGACCCACCTGAACTCTGGCTGTTAACCCGTTTTGTCACCCCTATCTCTATATAAGGAGATAGTGTCACAGAAAGGAATGTATACACATAGAGTATCATCTCTTATCTTCTTCTTCTTGGAAATCAATATAGATTGTTACCTTAGTCTCTTTGTTCACATGTTGATGAAATGAGATTGTTATGAGCGAACCTAGGTTGCATCATGAAAATGGTGTTCACCCAGTCTCTTTTTTGACATGTTGATGAAATGAGATTGTTATGAGTGAACCTAGGTTTCATCTTGAAAATAGTGTTTACCCATATCATCCACACGTAAGGAGACAATACCTTTTTTAGGACAACAATTATCCCTTGACTCATAGGCCAAACTCCAAAATATTATTTTAATTGTTGTTTATTTTAATATATGATTTTTTTGATTTTATTGCATCTAAAAAGTAGATTAACCTACACATATTTTCCCAACAATCTAACTTGGATTGTTCACCTCATCTCTTTATCGACAATCCAATGGAACAAGATTGCTATGTGCGAACTTGATTTTTATCTTGGAGATGGTGTTTGCTGGCACCACTCACAAATAGGGAGATAATACCAACTTTAAGATAACGGTTATCCCGTGACTCATAGGCCAAACTACACAATTTTACTTTGATTGTTGTTTATTTTTATATATTATTTTGTTGATTTTATTGCATCTAAAATAGATATATTAATCTACACATACTTTTTTTAACAATCAAAAGATGGTATTGCTTCCCTTTGTGTTGGTAATATATATCAATAAATGTCATCTATAAGATAAAACTTAGGTTCACTTGCAATAGTCTTGTTCCATTGGTACATTGACAGAGAGACAAGGTGAATAGTTTTCATTGGTGCCCAAATATAAATCATATATAAAATATAAAATAATAATAGAGGAGATGATATTGTGTGTGTATATGTTCACTTGTTTAACATTATTGTTAGCCTTGGTGGTTACATAATCATGCTTAATGTGTTTTGATGATATCAACCTATATTTTGTTTCAAGTGTATTCCATCTTTGTAGATCATGTTTAGTTCAGGTACAAATGACGAATACATGAAGGTACTAGATCAAAGGTAAAGATTAGACTGAGTAGACGTTTGAGTAGGAAATATCAAAGTGGACATTCAATCGAAAGAACTTAAGCGCATCCAATAAAGTCATAGTGTAATAGGGAGTGTTTGAGGTAGGAACTATTGTAACTCTTGTAGTTTTGTTTTAGGCATAATTACTGAGCAAGAGTTGAGAAAATAGCATACTAGGACACAAGAGTATAGGATATCACTTAAATGAAAAATAGGTTTTTCATTGTTTCATAATTAAGATTTTTCAAAGGCAAAATCATGACTTATATGAAAATATCCTATACTCAACTTTGATTAAAATGGGAAAAGTGTTAAGTGGTCTTAATATTGTGAACTTTAATATACTTGGTCACGGTTGAGTCAAAACTATTTTTATGTACCTAAAGATTAATTTAAACCAAGTATATTTTCATAATGACAAGTTTTAAATCATATTAGTATTATAATCTTTTACAAACTTGGTCCTAGTTGGGTTTAAAATATCAGTTATGCACGTATCAAAATTTCTAAACACCTTTCGGTATTTAGGGCATAACTTTTTCTAGAAAAGTCCAAAAAAGGACGATCTTGGTATCTATGGAAATCTAAGAAAAAATCCCACAACTTTCATGTTTATGACTTTTTCTAGTTTAGGGTAATCATCAACGATTGGGGGTAATTTGTCGCCAATTTTAGGAAGAATGTTAATAGTCAACGAATTGGGGCAATTAGTTGATGAATGGAGTCCAATAGTCAACAATTGGGGTCAAATAGTTGGCGATTAACATCGGGATTCAGTCCCCAACGACTATAAATAGTTAGTTTTCAATTTAAACATATAATATATGTTGGAATTGGTGTATTCCCAAGAGGGGGGATAAATTGGAATTTAAAAAATTCTTCCTAGGTTAAACTAGATATCAGTAATACACAACATAGGGTCTTTCTAAGCATATACCAATTGCACAGATAAAAATAATATGCGAAAATTAAATCATACACAACATTCACAATATATCAAATATAACATACATGTGTAGGAATGTAAAGTGCAGAAATTGAAAAGTGTGCACATGATATGTTATCGGGGTTTGGCCAACACTGCCTACGTCCCTATCTCAAGCTCTCAAGTAAGAGGATTCCATTATAGCTTGCTTAACGGGTGGAGCGGCACCTAATACAACACCTTAATAGGGTAGTGCACCTAGTTCTCCTAACCAGGTTTGAACCAGTATGGGACTATTCACTATTCAAAGGGCTAGTCTCCCTCTTCTGACAACCAGTCGGGAATACAACAAATGAATATTTTTTGTACAAAAAAATATGCTTCTAATACAAGCAGATGTGTACAACACTAAGCGCAAATACACTCACCTATGATATGCAAATAAGCTCAATGTGAGAATGTGATTTTCACAAAAGTAATCTTTGAATAAATATGTGTATGATGAGTGCTCAAAGATTTTATGCCCAAATAAGAAATTTCTCCAAAAACTATTTCTCTAAATAAAGTGCTGGAGAACCTAGGGTTTATGGCTTAAAAATATTTTTGAAAGCACAAGAAAAAGGAGCCTTTGAATCTAGCAATGAGTGTGCAAGATTCACAAGCAAAGAAGTAGATTTTCTCCAAGGATATGTATCAATGAATATATATGGAGAAAACTTTGATTCACTCTCAAGACTAAGATACGAAACGTGAATAAACTATGAGAGTAAAAAAGATTTTGATTTGAAAAACAAATGCCCAATATATGTAAAGCACTCTCTTTGGAAATTGATTTTTCAAAGTAATAATAAGAGAGGATGAAAAAATAGGCTTGGGAAGATGAAAATAGGATATAACAATTTAAGAGAGTTTTCTAACTAATCATTTTACTAATTATGACTTATGAAGGGGTATATATAGAGTTGGGTGAAAATATGACGGTTGAAAACATGCTGGGTATTTTTAAAAGTGTTTAATCATGTTTAATGAAAAGTAACCCTATTTCACCGTGGTAAAAATCTGACCAACCCAAGAGGTTCAATCGACCATATTGAAGGTTCGGTCGACCATATTACTGTGTTTGGTTGACTGTGGCAATTTTGAACTGTAGGTTTGGTCGACCGTATCAGGGCGATTTTGAACCCTTCGAGGTTTGGATGACCAAGGCTAATGTTCGGTTGACCATTCATGAGGTTCGGTCGACCGTGGCCACTTTGAACTATGAGTTTGGTCAACCAAGTTATTGAGGGTCAGACACGTGTGAGTTTAGTTGATCATGGAAAACATGTTCATTTCAGAACGGTCAATCGAGCAAAGTCAACATGTTGGATTCTACTCAATTTGGTCGATTGAGGCTTTTGTACTACTTAGGGTTCGGTCGATCGAAGCTTTGACTTTGGTCAACTTTCTCAGTTTGGTCATCCGAGGTCAAAGAACCTTGCGATGGTCGGTCGACCGAGGCAAGTGAAATTCTAATTTTGCCCCTTAAGTCAGCTATGGTCCTTGTTCGGTTCCCTACGGTCGAAGCTTTTGAATTAAGCCAAAAAATCTGGCGTCGGTCGACCGAAGTTTTTGTAAACTTCATTTTAACCCTAATCTTTGACCATAACTAATTAGTTATTTTAAAAAAGATTTTCTATAAAAAGTGTTGGTTCCTAGGGTTAGTTTACGACCATCTTGAGCTTATCATCCATATCATGCATGCCATGCACTATTACATACCAAAATATAAAACCAAAATGCAATACAATGAAACAAAACATGTCTTCTTCTTTTACTCTTTATTTTCCCATGGAATATGCCAGGAGTATATGCTCTTTAAGTTCTTTTTTGGCATCCACTTCACTTTCATGTGTGTATTTTGAATGATTAACTTGTGCAAGTACTTAGGCACATACATTAGTAACTTGCGGTTTGTCATTATCAAAACCAGGGATCAAACTCAAAAAGTCAACAATATATCATCCCAACGACCATAAAACGACTAGTAGCCCATTCTTCCAATGAATACAAGTTCATAGACTTGATTAAACATGGTTTTGATGATTTTTACATGAGTTTAGTGATTAACATCTTTTGAATACAAAACCTAAGCACTTTGCATTTTAGTTCTTCATATCAAGTGCTCAATTTCTCTTTTGCTCTCTAATCTTGTTTGATTCATTACTTGAGAGATTAGTGTGAGGTTTGTTTTGTATTTGACATCAGCTCGATTAAAGGAGCATCATTTTGTATCTCATCTTCTAGTTGTAAAGGGATTGGTTCCCGTATTGAAGGTTCTTGGTGAACCATTGTTGAAGGTTCTTGGTGGACCATTTTGCAAGGCTTCTTAGTGAACCTTGCAGCTCTTGGTGAGCATTGAGGGATTTTTTCCCGTGTTGTAAGGCTTCTAAGCTGGTGAAGGAGTTTTTTAGTGGTTTGTGGAATCCTTGAGTTGGTCTCAAGGCGTGGACGTAGGTGTTGAATTTATGAGCCTAATCCCTATTTTGATGGTGACAAAGCACAATGATCTTATGTGTGTTTTAAGTACTTGAACAAGTTTACATCTTGGCATGCACATAAGATTAAAGGACATGGAAGTTAGGAGAAACTTGAACCACATCATCTGTCATATTCCATGAAGGCAGAAGAGTAAAGAAGAAACATGAAGATATTTGTTTATCTCAATTGTAAATGCATTTTAGTTTTTGTTCTGTAATAACGCATTGCATGCATGATGCGGATGGAAGCTCAATAATGACCATAGACAAACCCTAAGCACCAACACTTTTCACAGAAAACCTTTTCTTAATAACTAAAATTATACAAAAAGATTTAAATTGGCTAGGGTGAAAAATTAGGGCTAAAATTATATTTTGAAATAGGCCTGATCGACCGAACCTTCATGTTTATATTATCTCGGTCGACCGAACTCACCCTAATGGCAAAATTGTATTTTTTGATCAAGTTCGGGTGACCGGCCCCTAAAATGAACTAAATGTTCAGCCGACTGATGATATATTTTGGTCTATCATTTGCTCCTCAGCCAACCGACCTTATAAGTCAAAAGGGCTTCGGGTGACCAAACCTACGAAGGTTTGGAATCGCCTTTCGGTTAACTGACCGATGCTGCCCACAGCTAACCAAACTTGTTTTAAATTTCAAAATTGTTGTGTGCGTTCAGTCAACCGATGTTGAAGGTCAGCTGACTGAACCTCTCGGGTTCTCAAATTTTTACTACACTAATCTAGGTTAAATTTTAATTAAATATTTTTAAAATTCCCACCGTTTCCCTAACGGTCATAATTTTCAAAAATTCTATATCTACCCCTTCATAACTCCTAATTAGTAACTTGATCAGCCCAAAATTCTCTCCAATTTTATACTTAAATTTTTACTCTCTTTCTATTTTCTTTTGGAAAATTATTCTTGAAAGAGAGCTTTGATTTATTTTCTTTTACTTTCCTCATTAGCAAACTCATTGTTCTTGAGGATTTTTTAAGGAACCTTTCATTTGGTCATTTATTTTTATTGTTCAAAGCATAATGATTACGCACCTAAATTTTGTAATTAGGTATTTAAAATCATGCATTAATGATTATATTTTTAATTAAATGCCTAATCATATTCAATCTTTTAACATTGCGCTCAATTTATAATAATTAATTTTTATTTAATAACTTACGGATTTTCTAGATTTTATTACTGCATGAAATATTTGGAAGTTAAACCCGAAATTAAAAGTGTTCGTGAAGGACCAGACACTACACTAGAGCCATGCATGTTTAAAGGGTCTTATAAGTTGGCCGTAGGCTTCATGTATATGGGTTGTGTACGTGATGGGCCTGAGCTTTGAAAAGAGAAGGAGAGCATTTAAAGAAAAAAAAAGAAAAAAAAAATTAATAGTTTAGTGGGCTTTGAAATGCAGACGGCCATGCGTGAAGGTGTGTGGGTTGGAGCCAAAATGAAAGGAAAAAAAAAACAAAGGGTCCAAGTCTTGATGTGACCCGACCATGCAAAGAAAAAGAAAAGAAAAGAGAGAACCCATGTGCGTGTGCGCTGGGTAGGGCTTCCTCAAGGGGGCTTTAAAGCTTTTCTTTTACCTCAGCGCCTGACCCTTACCTACTCTCGCCTCCTCTCCTGTTTGTCTCACTTTTCTTCTCTCCTCTCTTCTCTCCCTCTTCCCTTTCTCTGTTTTTTTTAGCATCTCTCTTATCTCAATCCTCTTGGCCTCCTCTCTATCTTTCCCTTTCTTTGTCTTCTCTCTCTTTCCTCTCCCTCTCAACTTTGCTGGTTTTGATGTCTGCTACCTGTGCCTGTTGCATGGGAACAACCCGAGAGCCTGCTGTGTGCTGAAGGAAGGATCTGAGTACTCTCCTACTATGTGCTGCTGCTGCTTCAATCCCACAAACCCAAAAGCCTTCTTCCCTTGCCGCTCTCTGCTGCTGCTGAAGGATGAACCCAAAGCCGCTGCCTCTGCTGTTGCTGGAGGAGGAACCCAAACAGTTTTTTGGAATATCTTATACGGCCAGCTACTCTCTCTCTCTCTCTCTCTCTCTCTCTCTCTCTCTCTCTCTCTCTCTCTCTCTCTCTCTCTCTCTCTATCTCTATTTATTCTTTCTTTTTTATTTTGAATCTTGAACAGTTTGTGAGAACTATTTTTTTTTCCTATTATTAAAAGTCGGTCTTGTTCTTGTTTAAGTTTAATTTTTTTTACATTGGTTTTTATTTTTAAATCTCTCTATTGAAGGTTTCATTAAATTCTAAATTTTTAATTAGTTTTGTTCTTGTTTGAATTAATTATTGTCTCAAGTTTAGGGCTTGATTAATTTTCTTAGTGCTTATTAGTAAAGGTAGTATTTTTAGTATTCAGTAATTTGTTAAATTTTAATTTTGTCTGGTCTCCATATTAAAACTAGTACATTTATTTAAGTGAACTTCAATTAGTGTTTAGCATATTTAGTATTTATTTAGTTGAATGTTGCAGGTCTATTTATCTCGTTATTCTGGTGTTGCGTACGAATTTTATTTAATTTTTCCACACGTGTTTAATTTTTAGTCAAATTTTAAATTTTATTGCGAAAATCTAAAAAAAAAAAAAAAAATCGAGGAACTTGAATCTAAACTGTGTTCAGGAACTCTTCTTTTCTTAATTTCTTTTGAAATTACACTAAATTTGGAATTAAACTATAGTCCCTGAGGAGACGATCTGGCTCTTGGGCTAATTATTACATGATTGAACTCGTATAGTTGGGATAGCTTTCGAGCTGCTTATTTTTCGAGTAAATCAAGTTTTTGGTGCCGTTGCCGAGGATTGCCAGATTTAATTTCAAAATTTATGTTTTTCCAATTATTTTGATTTAAATAAAATAAAAGATAAAAATTGAAAAATTTTGAAAACTTTGATCATGCTTGTTTGCTGTTGTGTTGGTGAATTTCTACTGTTTGCATTGATGTTTGATGCCTTGGGTCTGAGATCTTTCGAATCGACTGTCTAAAATCTCACTTAGCACTAGTAGTGACACATAGAGCACAAAATTTGATTGTTCTCTTGTTACTTTTACGAGTGATTCTGAAATTGATTTGAGGGAGTTATGGCCGCACCTACTCCACGTACACTTTCAGATTTTTTGCAGCCTACACACACTTCTACACCTTCTTGCATTGTTTTACCACAAGATGCACCGAACTTCACAATTAAGCATGGTATATTATTTGTGATACCCCAGTTTCATGGGATGGACTTTGAGAGTCCATATCAACATTTGATAGATTTTGAGTTGGTCTGTACCACTTTCATTAATAGGGCTGGAACTGATGTGTACGTCAAACTTCTCTTGTTTCCTTTTTCTTTGAAAGATAAGGCAAAAATTTTGTTTAACTCTCTGAGACCTATCTCTATTACTACTTGGGCTGAAATGTAGCGTGAGTTCTTACACAAATTCTTTCCTTTTAAGAGAACTCAAAACCTGTAGGAGCAGATCAGTCAGTTCATGCAGAATGATGACTAGACCTTCCAAGCTTGTTGAGAGAGGTTCAAGGACCTAATGAATATATGTCCACATCATGAATTCAAATCTCGGAGGTTAGTAAATTATTCTATACTGCCTTTACCCTTGAATGTAAACAATTTGGCCAGACAATGTGCAACAGGGAGTTCTTTAACAAGGAACCAGATGAGGCTCTATCATTCTTAGATTACTTAACTGAAAGTGTCCAATAATGGAACACACGATATGATTGGGCAGTAATGATAGCATAACCTCTCAGAGCAATTGGTGGTGGAGGTAGATACGAGGTCAAAGAGGAAACTAATTTACGGGCTCTTATTGCTTGCTTTGTCTAAAAAAATAGAGGTTATGGAGTCAGAGAAAGTGTAAGCTGCAAAATCGGCAGAGGATTGTCCACTTCTACCAGTATTGCAAGAGAGTGGATCTAATCAGATGCAATAAGAAATTTGGGTTAAAAAAATCTCAAAATCAGCCATTCTCGAACACTTATAATCCGGGATGAAGGAATCACCCGAACTTCTCATAGAGGAATGATTAGTCTGGTTCATCTTCCTCACAGTTTCAGTAACTTCCTCAATCTTATGCGCCACCTCCACAGCCACTATATCATCCAGTTGCAGCTCCTCAGCAGTAGTATCAGCTGCAAGCCTGCAACAGATCTCTTAGAGCTATGCACCTTAGGATTTCAACCTAATTTAGCTCCTATTCCATCAAAGAAATCTTCTGATAATAGTATGACAATAATGGCGAATATGTTTTAGCAATTCATGCAAATTCACGTCACGACCAACAATCAGAATACTCAAGCCATTAATGAATTAAGAAAAACTATTAATAAAATAAGTACACAGCTCAATACCTTAGAAAAAGGAAAATTTCCAGTACAACCTCAGCCTAATCCCCAGGTATATCGATAACAATTGCAACCAGTGCATACTATTTCAGGGAATTCTATTGAAAAGGCAAAGGCTTATATTACCTTGAGGAGCGGAAAAGAAGTTTCCCATCCTGAGATACCCATTAATCAACAAATAGTTGCCTCAACACCTGACGTGGCAACTGAGATAGATGAAGTAAAATAAAAATTAGATGAAGCAAGCTCAGATTCAAGGAAGTCAATTAATGTGGAGGACGAGACTAGTAAAGAGTACCAACTTGTGGTACCCTATCCTTAGAGGTTAATAGCTAGTCAAAAGAACAAATATCATAATAAAATTCAAGAAATCTTCAAGCAAGTGAAGATCAACATTCCACTTTTGGAAGCTATACAACAAGTTCCTGCGCATGCAAAATTTCTAAAGGACCTATTGTTATTAAAAAGGAAATTGAACATAAAGAAGAAAGCTTTCTTGACCAAGCAAGTTAGTGGGTTGATATTGAGTCAGACTCCTCATAAGCTCAGAGATCCTAGTTCTCCCACTATTTCTATTATGATTGGTAAATCTCGTATTGGGAGAGTCTTACTTGATTTGGGGAGTAGTGTGAACTTGCTCCCATTTTCAATATATGAGCAGTTGGGGTTAGGTGAGTTGAAGAAAACACCCATGATGCTACAGTTGGCAGATAGATCATTAAAAGCTCCACGAGGCGTTATTGAAGATGTATTAGTACAAGTTGACAAATTTTATTACCCAGTAGACTTCGTAGTTTGGATATGCATCAACCTATCTCCAACATCTGCCAGTCACCTGTTATCCTTGGGCGGCCATTCCTTGCTACCTCCAATGCATTGATCAATTTTCAAAGTGGAGTATTGAAGCTCACATTCAGAAATATAACAATGGAGATGAACGTGTTTAATGCTCACAAGACGCCGACTAGGTGTGATGATTCAGAGGTACATGCAGTTGATGTGGTAGATGATTTGGATATTTCAGAGTTGTTGTCAGCATTTGGTTCTGATAGTTCATTTGAGAGTGAATCTCCTAAGCAACCTGAGGTATTTGATGAAAAAGTTCCCTTGATTAGAGAGTTGCCACAATTAGAGGGGAAGTCCACAGAGATAGATGCAATACCTGCTTGTGATGCGCAATGGAGACTGAACCTAACCATGACAGAGGTGGTAAAGAAAGAAGTGCTGAAATTTTTAGATGCCGACATCATCTATCCTACCACTAACATGTCATGCGCCCCTTAGTTTGATGATATTGTGAACTACCTTGTCACCGACCGAACACCAAAACATGGGGTAAGGCAGGATAAGCGTAAGTTCTTTGTAGAGATCAAGATCATACTTAAGAAGACGGGTTGTCCTAATCGAAAAGTCTGGTTAGGGAATTTGGTTGATGCTCTTTGGGCCTTCTGAACTGCTTTCAAGAAAAATTTAGGGATATATCCCTACAGGTTAGTTTATGGTAAGGCATGTCATTTACCTGTTAAGATTCAGCATCATGCATTATGGGTTATAAAACAGATTGACTTTTCACTTGATGATGCCAAAGGCTTGAGAAAGTTGCAGGTCTGTGAGCTTTAAGAATCCAAAAAGGAAGTTTATGACAAGGCTCTCTTAACGAAGAAGCGAATGAAGTTGCTGCATGACAATAAAATCAAGGATGAACAACTTTTCCTGAATCAGCAAGATCTTCTTTATGACTTTAGATTACATCTGTTTCCTGGGAAGCTAAGGTCCCGACGGGGTGGTTCGTCCATCGCTGAACATGCTCATTCCCACGGTGCAGTAGAAATTATGGATCCAACAAATGGTAATAGTTTCATGGTCAATGGACATCAGCTCAAGCCTCTTATAACTCCCTTTGATCCAAATGAAGAGGTCTTGCTTCTGCAAGACCCTAGGGGAGTTTTCTGACCTTTCTCTCTTACTGTTTTTCTTTTTCTTTTTGTTTTATTTGTTTCTTTATTTGCATTTTTATTTTCTTTTTCTATTGCATTAGTTGGTAGTGATTTTATGTGTTTTTTTTTCTATTAGCTTGTTTCCCCCATGCACAGTTTTTCTATTTCCCCTATGCTTTCATATTGAGGACAATGTTCTGCTTTAGTTGGGGGGGGGGGGGTGAGAATTTGCATGTGACACTGTGCACGTCTACTTGCTAAGTTTTGTTTTAAATAATTTTTTTTTTAAAAAAGGTATTGAAGATGGATGATTATGCCATGATTAACACTGACTTATACCTTTCACACACTTGCATATAACCTAAGAGTTACACACTCGAGTTATTTATGTGTAGTTTCTCCCTATATGGTTTATCTAGAAATTAGAACTTCATGAAGGTTGACTGGTAGTTGATTCGTGTTAATCTGGCTATATAAACTCTTGCATTTACATGGTATCTCATGAGGTTGAAAATATATGTTCACGTGACTTGTAGCACTTAGGGTTCCTGTGAGCACTAAGAGAGAGCCTGTGGTGACTTTGATACCTTGTGAGGTATTGTTGAGCCATTTATCGTTCTTTTGAGTTTTTGACATTAACTCAGAGTTCATGAAACTCAACTTTCCTTTTTTAAAAAAAAAAAAAAAAATTTCTGGATACTCTTTGTACACTAGTCTTGATTTTTGACTTGCTAGCCTAGAGGTGACATCCAATCGGGAAATAGAAACCTAGGTATTGTAGCCTACTCAAGATGTGAAGGCTGAGCCACCCCTAGAAATAGACTTAGTTCATGGACTATTGTTCGAGTTTAATTCACATGGGTGGTATGAAGATGAAAAAAGAAGTGTAATGATTGTCCTAACTAACCATGAAAAGAAAGAAACTGAAGAATGAGCAGAAGAAAGAAAAAAAAAAACAAAAGAAATAGAAAGGCACATGAATAAAGTGAAAGATTAATACTTGCTCCACACAAATACCACAAAAAGTTAGGGACACGACATCTGTTCTCCACATATGAAGACTCTTCAACTGCCTAATGCCTCAGATGTATTCATGCCTGGTTTGTGAATAAGTTGATCTAGGGTGGCCTTAGTTGGATATGGCGGGTAGGTGAGAAGATGCTAGGGTAAAGGACCCGACACCTCACAAGTCGGCTGGATCCTTTTCTAACTAGTTTACTCCATACATTTAGCATTTGTTCCTTGCAATTTGTGGGATGTTTGATTGCGACACTCCTCTTCACATATGATGAGTGAACCTATCCTTTTTGAGTGTTTTTGAGGGTATGCTAGTTTGGTCGAGTCAAAACGACCGTTTTGTAGGTGTCCATGGATATCCTGAGTGTAACGAGTCATACACATTACACATACCTTGAGATTTAGCCTATTTATACTCGAATTTATATGGCTACATTAACTCTGAATTGTAATTGCCGATTAACTTTATGTGAGTATACTGCTCTTGATGGCTTTACAATGATGAAACTTGCATGAATGATCTGTTTTAGAGTTACGTAAATTATGTATAAACGAGCTGGTCTGTAATCTGGTTATATTCTTGTATGTGAAATTGTATGGTTGTGTCGCATGTGCATTCATTTCATGTTTGTTGGAATTAGTGTTTGTGGGTACCACCCTGGATTTTATTCACGTTATTTTCTAGAGACTAACAAAACATTAGTTGGGGGGGGGGGTGTGATTACGCACCTAAATTGCGTAATTAGGTATTTAAAATCATGCATTAACGATTTTATTTTTAATTAAACGCCTAATTATGTTCAATCCTTTAACATTGCGCTCAATTTATAATAATTAATTTTTATTTAATAATTTACGAATTTTGTGCATTTTATTACTGCAGGAAATATTTGGAAGTTAAACCTGAAATAAAAAGTGTTCGTGGAAGACCAGACACTACACAAGAGCCATGCATGTTTAAAGGGTCTTATAAGTTGGACGCGGGCTTCATGTATATGGGTTGTGTATGTGATGGGCCTAGGCTTTGAAAAGAGAAGGAGAGCATTTAAAGAAAAGAAAAAGAAAAAGAAAAAATAGTTTAGTGGGCTTTGAAATGCATACGGCTATGCGTGAAGGTGTGTGGGTTGGAGCCAAAATGAAAGAAAACAAAAAGGGGTCGAATCTTGATGTGACCCGACCATGTAAAGAAAAAAGAGAGAATCCATGTGTTTGTATGCTGGGTAAGGCTTCCTCAAGGGGGCTTTAAAGCTCTTCTCTTATCTTAGTGCCTGAACCTCACTTACTCTCGCCCCCTCTCCTCTCTGCCTCACCTTTCTTCTCTTCTCTCTTCTCTTCCTCTTCCATTTCTTTGTTTTTTTTTTTTAGCATCTCTTTTATCTCAATCCTCTTGGCCTCCTCTCTATCTTTCCTTTTCTTTATCTTCTCTCCCTCTCCTTTCCCTCTGAACTCTGTTGCTTCTGCTAACTGCTACCTGTGTCTACTGCATGGGAACAACCCGAGAGGCTGCTATGTGCTGAAGGAAGGACCCAAGTACTCTCCTACTACGTGCTACTGCTTCAATCCCATGAACCCGAGAGCCTTCTTCCCTTTCTGCTCTCTACTATTGCTGAAGGAGGGACCGGAAGCCACTGCCTCTACTGCTGCTGAAGGAGGAACCCAAACAGTTTTTTGGAATATCCCATATGGCCAGCTGCTCTCTCTCTCTCTCTCTCTCTCTCCCTCTTTATTCTTTCTTTTTTTATTTTGAATCTTGAACAATTTGTGAGAACTATTTTTTTTTCTATTCTTAAAAGTCAATCTTGTTCTTGTTAAAGTTTAATTTTTTTTACATTGGCTTTTATTTTTAAATCTCTCTATTGAAGGTTTCATTAAATTTTAAATTTTAAATTAGTTTTGTTCTTGTTTGAATTAATTATTGTCTCAAGTTTAGGGCATGATTAATTTTCTTAGTGCTTATTAGTAAAGATAGTATTTTTTGTATTCAGTAATTTGTTAAATTTTAATTTTGTCTGATCTCCATATTAAACCGGGTACCTTTATTTAGTGAACTTCAATTAGTGTTTAGCACATTTAGTATTTGTTTAGTTGAATGTTGCAGGTCTACTTATCTCGTTATTCTGGTGTTGCGTTCAGATTTTATTTAATTCTTCCATGCGTGTTTAATTGTTAGTTAAAGTTTAAATTTCATTACAAAAATTAAAAAAAAAAATCGAGGAACCTGAATCAGAATTGTGTTAAGTTATTCTTCTTTTCTTAATTTCCTTTGGAATTACATAAATTTGGAATTAAATTGCAGTCCCTGATGAGACGATCTGGCCATTGGGCTAATTATTACATGAATGAACTTGTATACTTGGGATAGCTTCCAAACTGCTCATTTTCCAAGTGAGTCACATAATACTCTCATTCTCTCTTTACTTTGAAAATCAATCTTTTGAGAGTAGCTTAAAAGTTTTCCCATATTATTTCTTTGATAAATGTTTGTTGGGAAAACTCTTCATAACTTGTGAGTCTTTCCATATTTATTGCAAGATTCAAAAGCTCAATAGCCTTTATTGCTAGAATTATTTTGAGCTTAAATCCCTACTTCCCTTGAACTACATTTGAAAAATCATCTTTGGGAATATTACAAGGGATATTGTAAAGAGAACCTTGAGCATATCTTTATCTTTAAATCTTTTCTTGAAAGGTGTCTTATTTTTGATATTGAGAAAATATTTTTACTCTCCGTTTTTATCAGAAAAATATTTTTGAGAGAAAAGTAGACATACTCACCTGAGCTTAAAATCATATCATATGTGAGTGCATATTTAGCATTGTGCTTATTATTGTACACATATGCTTGTATTAGAAGCATCTCTTTGTACACATAACTTTGATTACTGTTGTATTCATGACGTGTAGTTGGAAGAGGATTGCACTGGCCTGTAACGTGCACGAGATAGATTTAGATCCAGTTAAGAAAGTCCCGAATTGGTTCAGACCCATTTAGGAGAACTAGGTGCACCATCCTATAAGGTGTGCCTAGGTTGGGGTCAACCTTGTAATGTGACCTGGGGTATTCCTCACCCAGTAAGGAGAGGAGGTTGTAACAGGTGTCACTACACTCATTAAGTGAGCATTAGTGGAATCCTCTTGCTTATGAGCTTGAGGCGAGGACGTAGGCAAGTTTGGACGAACCCCGATAACATATTCTGTGTCACTCACTTCCCTATGCTATTTAAATTTCCGCACTTGAATGTTTATATCTTAAGTATTGTGAATGATTGGGAAGTTATAACCATGCTTGATCTGTTTTATTTATCTGCTCAGTTGTATATTGATGGGTAATTGGCATTTGCTTAGACAGACTCTAGGTTGCGAATTGCTAATTGTGGATTTGAACCTAACCTGGGAGAAAATTTTTAAATACCCAATTCACCCCCCCCCCCCCACTTGGGGTTACACCATTCCTATCAATTGGTGTCAGAGTCTCGTTGCAAAAAGTTTAACCGCTTGTGTTAAAGATCGCAATGGTTTATACTGGTGTATCCCCATTCGGTGAGGGACAGTCATTTACTAGTCCTCTTGTATTTTGTGGTGTGGATTTCACCACCTAGAAAATATGAATAAGCATACTTATAAAATCAATGGACTGGAGGCCCTGGAAAATGACTGTTATAAGAAACTGTATGCAAATGAATGAAAATGATTATAATTCACTTAATTTAAATGCCATGAATATGTTATATTGCTCTTTAAATTCTAATATTTTACTTAAGGTCATGGCATATAAACATGCGAGAGAAATATGGGAAGAGCTAGACAGGAGATACAGAAAGGCAAAGAAAGAAGTAACTACTATTCTTGAGGCTTCATGATCAAACATTCAAGAAGTGGTAATTCATGAACAAAGTGTGTTAGTCAATGAGGAGGTATATGTATCACAACCTCCTTTATTAAAAGTTTCATATGATGTTCATTGTGATGATTCTTGTGCCAAATTCTACAATATAACTTGTGATGGATCATCTGTTAGTTCATGTGATATCCATGCTAACAATTCATGGAGTGATTCATGTGATATTTATTAGGTCAAATCTAATAATGAATCATATGATGAATATAATGATGAAAGCACGCATTCTAACATTGAAATAGAAAATGCTTTATTGAAAATGCATAATCTTCTAGCTAAAGTGTCTAAGAAAAAAAAATTTCTTGAAAAATGAAAATAAAAGGTTAGAAAAACAATTAAAAGATCTAAAAGTGTATCATGCTATCCTTGAGATGAAAAAGATTTTAAAAGTTTTGAAAATCACCTGCACGAAAAATGACATAGATGATTATTCTAGAATGTCACTCAAAGTTAAAAATGAAAGGAATAATCATGATAAATCCTTTGGAATTGAAAAGATAAATCTTTTCAAAAAAGATTTAAGCTCATCAAATAAAACTGATAGTCGTGCCTCGTCAAGTAAAAATGAGACAAGTAAGCAAAATCCATATAAAGCTTGCTTTTGTTATAAATAGAAATGGCACATCCGATATAACTATCCATTTAGAGGTGCTAGAGGCTTAGACAAAGAAATGATATGGGTAATCATGAAGGCAAATCCCATAGGATCATAGGAAGATCAGACCCCAATGGAGATCACTTAATTATTCAATTCTTCTTTAGCTCTTAGGTCTAGGGGTTGTGATGTCTAAAAGGTTTGGGAAGTGGTGCATGCCAAAATTGTCAACTCTTAGTATATGCATTCACCATATTTTGTCTCGTATACTAAGAATCTTAGAAAATCAAGCCAATACGAAAATTCAAGTAATGTATCCAATCCAATCTTTTAATGCATTTATATAATTTTGATTAGTTAAAATATGAAATTATTGGCTATAGATTGCTTGAGTTAAATCCACTTCTAAATGGACAAAACATCTTTGCTAGGTAAATATTTCTTAATGCTTGACCCATGCTTAAATATGAATATCTAAAGTTAAGTATACTTTCATCCATTGATTAGAATTGAGCTTTAGGGAATGCATCTTACATCATATATAATTTTACCCCAAACTTATTTTTGGATATAAAAGCCTTGATCAAATTAAGTTATCACGCTGGTCATAAGCACTGATAATCATTAATTGCTATACTCTTAAGTACTTCTTGTCTAAGATGAATGGACATATTCGCTAGCATGAAAATATTTTGAACATTGTCCACATGTGCTCACTTCTAAATACTCTTTTTGAACTCAATAGAAGTTTAATTATTGAGAGTATTTATCCCTACTAGTTTCATAAGCTCTCAAAAGTTAACATCAAATTATTTAGAGTTTCATCTCATTAGAACAAGTTAAATGGAAAAGATGATTGCCTAGGTTTAAATCTAGAGTAAGTATAAATTTCAAAGAAACTTATGCACTTGCAGTTTAAATCGAAAGCCATTTGATTTTGAGTCTCTCATGCATTAAAGACTCATAAGATAAGAGGCAAAAATAGGCTTAGTTCATTTAAAGATATATTCATTATGACTTTTTGGTCCTCTAAGCCTAATCAAATGAAAAGAAGAAAAAGGCATTATATGAAAATAAGTTTAGTGCATAACTCAGGGGGAGCATTCCTCCTTTATGACTCTATATATATATATTAAAGTGCTCTCACAATCATACTCTATATGCCTTTATGAATAGCATTGCAGTCTACTATCCATATATTTCTGATTAATTAGATTCATGTAACAGGTAGTTAGCATCTATTCACTACACTAAACTCTTACTATCCATTGTTTGCTTAATGCTTACATTGTCTAATGGATAGTCATTTCTGTTTAAATGCTCTTGTCTACTAAAATGCATGCTTATATCGAATGTCTCCTACATGACGTATGCAGTTATGTGAATTGCATGCTGGCAGTGGATCTAGGTTGTTGCATGCTTAATATAAACTATTTGCTGAAAACAACCAAATTTCAGGTATATGTTCTATGGGAAAATGTCTAATTTATAGACGACATGCTGCCGAATTTTCGTTAGATTTTTTCCAAAATAAAACTGTGTGCAAAGATGATTATGGTAAAATAAATGTTAAAATATTTTTGAAAGGATGAGTGAAAGTTAAATGAATATTAAATTTCATCTTTACATAATCATTGCATGCTTAGGGGAACTAAGCTCCTTCCCTAGAAAAAGAGCATAAAGAAATCACATACATCACTTTTGCTTTTTGAATATTGAGGCTCTTCTAAAAACCCTATTGACTTTTTGAGTCTGATCCCTATTTTGATACTAACAAAGCATGCGTATCTTATGTGTGCAGTTAAGTGCGTGAACAAGTACATATTTCAGATCACACATAAGATCAAGGGAAAATGGATGCCAAAGGGTGATATTTTCTAGCATATTCCATAAAGACAGGAGAGCAAAGAAGAAGAAGAAGACATATGTTTCAATTTGTAAATGCATTTAGTTTCCATATCTGGCCTGTAATAATACATACATCCTGCATGATATGATTTGAATGCTCACATAGGACCATAGTTTGACCATAGGGAACCAAATGACCTTAGGGTACTTAACATTTCTAAGAAAAACCTTTTTTATAAACATTAAAATCATACAAAAGGTTTATAATTAATTAAGGTAAAATTCAGAGGCAAAATTGGAATTTTAAGCGCCATCGGTCGACTGACCATGTCTGATGGTCAACTGAACCACTGTTTGCCTCAGAGTCAAAATGTTGACCATAGCTCGGTCGACCGACCTCTTGGTGTGTTAATTGCCTTGGTCGACCGAACCTTGGAAAATTGAACAATTTGACTTGCCTTGGCCGACTGAACCCTTGGTAGTATAAATGCCATGGTCTATCAAATTGGTCATAAGTCAACATGTTGACTTCGCTTGGTCGACTATTTTGTTTTGAACGCACCTTCCTTGGTCGACTAAACCATAAAGCCTTTGACACCCCAACAACTTGTTCGACTAAATACATAGTTCAAAATAGCGTTGGTCAACTGAACCTCATAAATGGTCAACCAACCTTTTGTCTAGGTCGACTGAACCTAGTTGTGTAGCCGACCAACCTTGTCTTAGTCAACCGAACCCACGAAGGGGTGTTCAAAATCACCTTGAGATGGTCGACCAAATCCCTAGTTCAAAATTACCATGGTCGACCGAACTTATTAATATGGTCAACCGAACCTCTCGGGTTCCAAATTTTTTAAGGGCTTAAATGTAATTAACCTTTAATTAAATAATTTAAAAAATACCCAGCATGTCCCCAACAGTCATAATTTTCGTAAAATCTATAAATAGCCCATCATAAGCCAAGATTAGCAATTTCGATTAGCCATAATTTTATCTCAAATTTGTTTTGGCTTTTTCCTAACCAAAGTTCTCCCAAAACTATTTTTAATGCAAAAATCTTTTCTTTGGGGTAAAATACTTTAAACTCTCTCATACTCTCTTTTAATATTTCTTTTGAAAAATATTTTTAGAAGAGGGTATTTTATTTTGGGCATTTAGTGTGTATCCATAGCGTATACTCTCACTCAAGCTTTTATTTCAAAATCATTTGGAGTGTATACTTAGGGTTTCTCCCATAGTTTCTTTGATAAATATTCTTGTGGAGAAATTGTTTATGGCATTGTGAATCTTTGCACAACTCATTACAAAGATTCATAAGCTCACTTGTGCTTATTGACAAAATTATTTTTGAGAGTTGCTCTATGGTTTCTTTTGATTATTTTTCTTGATAAATATTTTTAGAAGAAATTACTTTTTGCAAAAAAATTTTCTTGAGCTTAAATTTCAGATTATCCAAATATTTTTGTTTGCAAAAATCTTTGTTGGAGAATATATTTATTATATATATATATATATATATATATATATTCATCTATATAATATTTATGCAAAAATTATTTGAAGAACAAGACCCTAGGTCCTCCTATATTTTTATTAAAATATATTTTTGGAGAAAATTTCTTATTAGGTTTTAAATATATTTAAGCACCCTTTCTCTACTAAGCAAAACTTTATATCATTAGAGATTGCATGTATTGAGCTTTAATGTATACATTTTTGCTTGTATTTAGAAGCATATTCATTTTTGCTTGTATTTAAAAGCATGTTCATATGTACAAAAAAAATATTTTTAATGTATCGGTTGAGGTCATCCCATTAATTGAACTGGAGAGTCTCGGCCCTATAAGTGAGATCGGTTGAGTTTAGCCTGGAAATTGAACATGAGAGTCTCCACCCCGTAAGGGAGATAAGTTGGGCTTAGCCTTGTAATTGAGTTGAGGTTTACCTTGCCCCGTAAGGAAAGGTTGTAACGACTTTTGCTCCACCCGTTTAAGTGAGCAGGGATAGTGCAATCCTTGGGGGGTATGCCCAAGGCAGGGAAGTAAGCTGGTTTGGCTGAACCTCGGTAACAAATATCGCGTGTCACTTTCTCTCTATCTCATTTATATTTCTGCACTTAAATTTCTATATGTGTATGTTACTTTATTCACGGTTACAATTATTTGCATGCACACATTTAAATTAAATGAGATTTATTGCACATATGTATGCTTGAACTCATAGTTTAATTATTTTACATACACGTGTGTACATTGAATGGGATATGATCTATGGCGAACCGGCAAAATATTTAAACTAGCCAAAAAGTTTTAAAACCCAATTCACCCTCCCCCCCCCCCCTTTTGGGATCACACCAATTTCAACAATTGATATCAAAGCCGATTGCAATAAGCATAATCGGTATTTGCATAAAGATTGCAACGACTAATTTTCAGTGTATCTCAATTTTGAGGGTCAACTCTTTGCAAATACTCCACCGTTTTTATTATATAGATTTTATCGCTTGGATATTGAAAATGTTGTTGTAAAATTAGTTGATCGGAGGTTTTGGAAAAGGTTTGATATAGGAAATCATATCCCATAGAAAAATGATTTTAAAATGCATAGTTTCCCAATATTTGAAAATGATTTGTGCATGACCTATTTCTTAATGTATATCATCTTGTGTGTTGTGCATACTTTCACTGTGCCTTAGTCACTAATGCTTTTATAAGTGTATATTTTTCTAAGTGCTAATGATTTTTGGAACCATAAGAATTTTGAAAAATCAAGAGAGAAAAAGACACCACTTTGAGCTTAAACGATTAAGGAGGAGTAAAATATAAAGGTATATCTATCCTCCTTCTAATTTATTGAATGATTCATGTTATGATTCACATGATATATTTTGTGTTAAATTTTTGTTGTGAATCATATGATAATTCTGTGATTATAACATGTCATCGTATGAGATGCACTTAAGAAGAAAATTTTGTGTTAAATAAGGGGTAAGGATGATTAAATGCTTAAATAGTGTTTTATGCTTAAAGGTTTAAATTTTAGAATACATTATTATTATACTAAAATTATTAGAAAAGCAAGCCAATATGAAAAAAATTTAATTGACAATGTCCAATCTATTCGCTTAACTTATATATATCATTATGTTGATTGGTTACAAAATGAATATATTGGCTATTGCATGTTGAAATTTGAAAATCCCCTTCTGATGGACAATGACTTTTAATTGGTGATATAATGCTATGTTCTTTAGTATAAATAATTTTAAATATAGCATATCGCTTTGTCCATCATATTGAATTGGGCTTTAGGAAATTTAAACTTAATTATATAGTATATCATATTTTTCCTAAATCTCAGCAATGAAAAGCCAAAGTTTGTCTATTGAAAATTTAATACATTTGGTTAAAGAATTTAATGCATAAGCTACATAATTGAGGGGGAGCAGCAATTTTTGAAAATTCATCCAATAAACATTTCAAATTTGTGCTTATACTTTTTGGATGATTTGTTGTTGAGCTGAATGCAAATGTCCATTTGTGCTAAATGAATATATTTTCTAATGGATGGATATGCTTTTAAAATATAAACTACTTTGAGCTAAATGCCTATTGTCCATTCTTCGCCTAAATGATAATTTCATTTAATGGAGAAATATCTTTGTTTGCTCTACTAATATGCATGCTTGTACTGAATGCCTCTTGCATGGTTGATGCAGTGATCTGAATTGCATGCTAGTAAATATTACAGGTTCTTGCATGCTCAATCTAAATTGTATCTGCATGATGTGAATTATATTAAATCACGTGTTTGAATCTGTTAGGTTTTAGGTGCAGAAATGTTTTGGGAAATGCTCTATTTATAGATGGCATGCTGTTGAAATTTCGTTATACTTTCTCAACATAATCAAAGATCATAATACATGAACCTAGATGAAAATTAATTTAATGCATGCTGGTTGATCTTTATGAATACATTTATTGAAATTGCATGCTAAATTGTTTGTTGGGGCATGTTGAATTTCAATTGGTATGGACTAAACTGAATAACATGCACAACTCCATATTTATTTCCTAGGATGTCCTTCATCATATATACTTCTTATTTTCCTTGGATAACTTAGTTCATGGACACCGTTTTGGTCCAAAATCTTTAGGTTATGAACTTCATGCTGGACCTAAATGGTTAGTAATCACGCCATGAATTTCAAGTCCTTGTGACTAAGGTTATTGCATGACTTAGGGGGATTTTTTCATTTCACACACACTCATTGTGTTTTGAGTTGTGTCATTCGTATGTTGAACCCCTATTGCATCATCTTGGGTATAGCCTTGATTGGCTATTGTGCTTTAAACTAAAATGCAATATGTCATGTTATGTGCTGAATGCTTATTATTTGCAGCATGCTGAAATTCTTAGAAAGGATGAAATATGAGGAATGTTCTTAAAAGATTATCATCCTTGAGGTATAATGCAAGTATGTGTGCATGCAAATATACAGGAGGAGCTTATGCCCCACTCTTAAGAAAATTAGTAAGAGCTTAATGCCTGTATTCTCTTACATGCTAAGTTTATGAAGGATGAATATATGTTGAATGTGCTTAAATGAAATTCATCCTTGAACATTAATGCACTTATGTGTGCTTGAGACTATATCGGGGAGTTTAAGCCCCATCCTTGTGAAAAGGATTAATAGCACCCTTGCCCCATGGACTCGCATTATTATTGTTTCTACTTTTTGAGTCCAAAGTTTTTCTAGGCATATTGAACGTCATATCTTGCATTTATTGAATAAATCTTTGATATGGATTATTCTTGGTATGCATGAACACCATGCATGATGTAGTGTTTGACTTTCTAGTGCATGTGTGTTCTAGAGATGGTTTTACTAGCGAAATACAAATTGTTTAACATATATCCAATAAAATTTGTTAGGAAAGGTAGTTAACAAAATCTAAACACATATTCAAATTGATAGGGGGAGCATCTAAACATAAAATCCTATCTTGTGTTGCTCACCACCAACATTTTAGGTTTAGATCTATTGTTTGTATTTTCAGTGGCTTGTGCTTAAATGTGATAATTTTATAGAAATTTTTAATTGAAATATACTATTTAGCCACAATTCTTTGTTCTGCCATGTGATCCAATTTTAAATTGTCTAAACTATTTTAGGATCTATATAGTTGGTTTTTTTGGTTATTTGTTGGAATATTCTGTGTTTAAATGTATACCAAAAAAAAAAAAAAACATAGCTTACTTGAACTTTTATGTTAAAGTTTCTTTTTCAGTAAGCACAACCCCCAGCATTTATTGTAGATCATAAGGGGATATATTTATAATATCTATATACATTATATATATACACACTATATTATTGCAAGAATTTTTTTTAAATGAAACATACTTTATTTCTTGTTTATGTGCTTAAATGCCTATTATGACATGTGCTTTTTTTTTTTTTTATATTAAAATTTTATGTCATGAAATTTCAAGTGCTTTTTAAGGGTGTTGCATAACTTATTCATTGATTATACATGAAATGAATGTGAACTAGTTAGACCATTCCTATGCTCAAACCTACTTTTTCATTTGCCACATGTTTTTAAATTCCAATCTTTTGTAGGAACTTATGTTGTGATTAAATTGAAATGGTTTGTGTATAATTATGGTCTGATAATGTTTGTCATTTCATTTTAAACTTAAATAACCAGTTATACTATTTGTGTTATGCCCAAATTGTTACATCAAGTAAGGGGAGAGTTTTTTTTTTTTTTCAAAAAGAGGAGTTCTCTTTGCTAAGTCTGCTTTAAATGATAAAATTATTTTTATACTTGGGATAAAATTATTTTTATACTTGACTTAACCCTTTTTGTTAATGCCAAAAGGTGGAAAATATTTATGAGAAAAATGATAATGACCGAAAGGGAATTTTTGTTTCGGAAAATATTATGGGGACAAATATATGAGTGTGTACTTTAACGCGAAATTAAATGCATAAACTTATTTATTATGTCTTCTTTCATGAATATGCTTGAGCTATTATGTGTATTTTTACATTATGCATATTCTTAGGGGGAGCTTTTTCAAGCTATACCCATTTTGCTCTTGGGTATTTGTCATCATCAAAAAGGGAGGAGATTGTTGACTTTTGAGTCCAATCTCTGTTCTAATGCTGACAAAGCACGTCTATCTTATGTGTGTAGTTAAGTGCGTGAATAGGTACATATTTCAGATCACACATAAGATCAAGGGAAAAATGGATGCCAGAGGGCGATATTGTCTGGCACATTCCATAAAGACGGGAGAGCAAAAAAGAAGAAGAAGAATAAGACATATGTTTCAATTTGTAAATGCATTTAGTTTTCATATCTGGTCTCTAATAATGCATGCATCATGCATGATATGATTTGAATGCTCAAATAGGACCATAGTTTGACCATAGGGAACCAAATGACCTTAAAGTACTTAACATTCCTAAGAAAAACCTTTTTCATAAACATTAAAATCATACAAAAGGTTTAGAATTAATTAAGATCAAATTCAGGGGCAAAATTGGAATTTGAAACACCCTCAGTCAACCGACCATATCTGATGGTTAATCGAACCACCATTTGCCCCGGAGTCAAAATGTTGACCATAGCTCGATCGACCAACCTCTTGGTGAGTTAAATGCCTTGGTCGACCAAACCTTGGTAGTATAAATGCCACAGTCGATCGAATTGGCTAGAAGTCAACATGTTGACTTCGCTCGGTCGACAGTTCTATTTTGAGCGCACCTTCCTCGGTTGATCGAACCATAAAGCCTCTGATACCCCAACAACTTGGTCGACCCAATACATAGTTCAAAATAACCTTGGTCAACTGAACCTCATAAATGGTCAACCAATCTTTTGTCTAGGTCGACTGAACCTAGTTGTGTAGCTGATTGACCTTGTCTTGGTCAACCGAACCTTGTCTATGGTCGACCGAATCTCTTTGGTTCCAAATTTTTTAAGGGCTTAAATGTAATTAATTTTTAATTAAATAATTTGAAAAGTACCCAATGTCTCCCCAATGGTTATAATTTTTGAAAAATCTATAAATACCCCATCATAAGCCAAGATTAGAAACTTCGATTAGCCATAATTTTCTCTCAAATTTATTTTGGTTTTTCCTAATCAAAGTTCCCCCAAAACCATTTTTAATGCAAAAATCTTTTTTTTTTGGAGTAAAATATTTTAAACTCTCTCATACTCTCTTCCAATCTTTCTTTTGAAATTTTTTTTAGAAGAGAGTATTTTATTTTGGGCATTTAGTTTGTATCCATAGCACATACTCTCATTCAGACTTTTATTTCAAAATCATTTGGAGAGTATACTTAGGGTTTCTCCCATAGTTTATTTGATAAATATTTTTGTGGAGAAATTGTTTATGACATTGTAAATCTTTGCACAACTTATTGCCAAGATTTATAAGCTCACTTGTGCTTATTGAAAAATTTTTTTTTGAGAGTTGCTCTATGGTTTCTTCCGATTATTTTTCTTAATAATATTTTTAGAAGAAATTACTTATTGCAAAAATATTTTCTTGAGCTTAAATTCCAAATTCTCCAAATATTTTTTGCAAAAATCTTTGTTGGAGAACATATTTCTCATTTATATATATTCATCTATATATTATTTGTGCAAAAATTATTTGAAGTACAAAAGCCTAGGTTCTCCTATATTTTTATTGAAATATGTTTTTGGAAAAAATTTCTTATTAGGGTTTAAATATATTTAAGCACCCTTTCTCTATTGACCAAAACTTCATATCATTAGAGAGTGCATGTATTGAGCTTTAATATGTACCTTTTTTCTTGTGTTTAGAAGCATGTTCATATGTACAAAATAATAATAATAATAATAATAATAATAATAATAATAATGTATTGGTTGGGTTCATCTCATTAATTGAACTGGAGAGTCTCAGTCCCGTAAGTGAGATCGGTTGGGTTCAGCTAGAAAATTGAACTGGGGAGTCTCCGCCCCGTGAAGGAGATAAGTTGGGCTTAGCCTTGTAATTGAGTTGGAATTTACCTTACCAAGTAATGAAAAGTTGTAACGGCTTTTGCTTCGCCCGTTTAAGTGAGCAGGGATAGTGTAATCCTTGGGAGGTATGCCCAAGGCGGGGATGTAGGCTGGTTTGGCCGAACCTTGATAACAAATATTGTGTGTCACTCACACACACACACACACACACACACACACACTCTCTCTCTCTCTCTCTCTCTCTCTCTCTCTCTCTCTCTCTCTCATTTATATTTTTGCACTTAAATTTCTATATGTGTATGTTTGTTTATTCATGGTTACGATAATTTGTATGCATACTTTTAAATTAAATGAGATTTACTGCACACATGTATGCCTAAACTCATAGTTTAATTATTTTACATACATGCGTGAACATTGAATGTGATATGATTTGTGGTGAATCGGTGAAATGTTTAAATTAGCCAAAAAGTTTTAAAACCCAATTCACCCCGCTCTTGGGATCACACCAGTTCCAACAAACCCTAAACAACATATCTAGCTTTCATGGATTTATAATCAAATAGGGATTGTTCTTGGTTATGAACATTATTGTATGCCTTAATATAAATTTTTTGATGCATATGTGATCTATAGGGATAGTTATACTGGTTGCAGAATAAAGAAAATTAATTTGTATCTAGTATATTCAATTTAAGAAATTTAAAACGACTGTTTATATGGCTTGGAACTCTTAGTGAAACTTATCTTTGGATTGTATAAGCAGTTCATTTTATCTAAACTAGGATTCAAATCGAAAGGGGGAGCATCTAAACATAAATTCCTATATTGTTTTGCTCACAAATATTTTTAGCTTAGATCTGTTTTGAATTCACTGTGGCATGTGCTAAAATGTGTTGATTTTATTGAAAATCCTAAGTTAAAATATGTCACTTAGCCACAGTCATCTGTGTTGTCAAATGATCTTGATTTAAATTGCTATATTCTTAGGATCTATATGGCTGTCTTTTTCCAATCACATCTAGTTCTATGCTTACATGACTACCAAAAAAATTATGCTTGCATGATCTCTAAAGTTTCTTTTTCAGTAAGAACATCCCCTTTACTTTTTGATAACATCATTAGGGGAAATAATTTTTAGTTTTCATTCTGTCTATTGTTTTATGGTAAGATATATTTTCAAAACTACAATTCATTACCTCTTGCCTTAATCTTTATATATATATATATATATATATATATATATATATATATATATATATATTAATTTGATAACTGGTTCATTCATTCATACATAAAAATGCATGCTAATCATCTAGACTGAATTGATACTCAAACCTACACTTGCCTTCATATGCAATGTACTTTGAAGTACTCATACCTTTCACGGGTCTTATGAAGTATTTTAATTGGATAGGTTTGTGGATATTCTTAGTCCAATAGTAAAATTTTTTAATGCCCAAGTTTTAACTTAAAAAGGGGGAGAATTTTGATGCTCAAATGGTTTAATAACTTAGCCCTTTTACTGATGACAAAAGGGGGAGAACTTCTCTGAGCAAAATGAAAATTATTTTAAATGTTTTGAAAAGGGGTAAATATTTTAAATGGGTTAAATATCAGAACTGCATGCATTTTGTATTTGTGCCTTATTGCTAAAACAAAATGCAATTGTTTTAATGTCTTCTTGATATGCTTGAGCTTCAATATTAATGTTTTAATTTATGCATATTATGACGGGGGGCCTTTTTAGGCTAAACCCATTTTGCTATGGTGCGTTTGTCATCATAAAAAAGGAAGAGATTGTTGACTTTTTGAGTCTGATCCCTGTTTTGATGCTGACAAAGTACAAGGATCTTATGTGTGTTTTAAATACTTGAACAAGTTTACATTTTGGCACGCATATATTTTGATGACAAAATGGTTTTAACTTTGCTTACGTGTCAAAGTTGCATAATTAGATATTCAAAATCGTGCATTAATGATTATAATATTAATTAAATGCCTAATTATGTTTAATATTTTAATATTTAGCTCAATTTGTAATAATTGGAATTTTATTCGATAATTTATGGATATTTGTACTCTATTATTGCATGATAATTTGTAGGAATTGAAGTCAAAATTAAAATTCACATGAAAGATATGCAAGTGAATGCGAGGGCAGCAATCCACGTCTGAAATTTGCTAGGAGACAGCTTGAACGTATTTCAAAAATTCTTTAGAAAATTAAAGGCAAAGAAAAAAAAAATTTTCTATGAGGCCAACTAATAAGTGAATGTATGTGTGCAACTGAGCGGGCCATAAGGCCATGTGAGTGAGGCTATGCTGGTAGAGTCCTTTCTTTTCGGGAGCGTGGTTGTTGGTTAGCTATCTAAGTACTTGTGTAAGTACTGTACTTTGCCTGGGTTATCATTTTGAGTTATGTGGATACCCGGGGGTCATGTTTTGCATTATGGGACTAGATCCGAATGTTGTATAGACTCTGGTATGGTTTTATGAATGTATTAGGTTGAATTATTCCGCTGCGTATGATTGTGTATGTGATGGTGGATAGGATATACATGGACCCTAGAGGGTCGGACCCTTATATTGTATAGTATCATTGATGGTTGTATGATACAGGGACATGTTAGGTTACTAAATCACACCTTGGGGCCCATTTTCGGGTTTGGGGCGTGACAGCTTGGTATCAGAGCTAACCAGGTTATTAAGTCTTGTAGACTTGGTCAGGCGTAATTTTGAGAACATACCAGAGTATAGGATGTAGGGAATGGGTAGAGTTGGTCGAGGGTTTTCTAGTAGCTAGACAGGGATTCATTGATGGTGTTCTGTGTTTTTCGTGGAGTGACAATTTCAGTAAAATCACTGCAAACCATTGATAGTTTCATGTTTGTGTGATAGGGCAGACCTAGGCCTGAGAGTCTAAAGTTTAACATGATTATTCTACAATGATTGTGTTAACTGTGCTATGATATAGGAATGTTAATCTATTACTATACTATTTTCAATATGGAGCCTAAAGATTGCAATTGGGATAGTAGCTCGGAGGTGACTGCGAGTGAAGGGTCACCTTCCATACCTCGGGGCTTGACCAGGCATATTATGCGAGAGATCGGGTAAAGTGTTAGGGGACGAGAGTGTCCACCTACGGCTGCGAGTTGCACCATTGATAAGTTCACCTGCATGCATCCTCCAACGTTTACTGGGGGATCCGACCTAATTGTAATGAAGAACTAGGTGCAAAAGATGAAAAAGACACTGAAAGTTCTACATTGCACTAACGAGCAGAAAGTTCTCTATACTACATTTCAGCTGGCAGGAGAAGCTGAGAGGTGGTGGATGGCGGTGAGTCTTCTTGAGGAGCAAAGAGCTGATTTATTGGGGATGACGTGGGGCCAATTTAAGGAGGTATTCTTTGAGAGATACTTCCCGACTTCCATCTGTGACGCAAAAGGAGACGAGTTCTTGAGTTTGACTCAGGGGACCCTAACAGTGTAGAGTTACACAGCTAAAAACATTGAGCTATCTCGCTTTGCGTCATGTATGATCTCAAACGTGTATAAAAAGGCTCGGAGTTTCTAGAAGGGTCTGAGGAAGGACATCCATAAGCTGGTAGGAATGTTGCAGATTCAGGAGTTTCCAGTTCTGGTTGAGAAAGCCGTTGTAGTTGAGGCTGGTCTCCGAGAGGATGAGGTGACACAGGATCAGAAGAAGATGGCAGTACCTTCTAGTTCACAGACTGGAGGCCGTCAGGGGTAGTGGAAGAAGAGGAACTATGATTCAGGTAATCACCAGGGTATGGAATCGTGGGGTTCACAGGAGAACCGATCTCACGAGGATTGTATCAGGTGCCATAAATGGCGTGATGGTGAATGTCATCCGTTTGGGAGTAACTATTACAACTGTGGAAAATAGGGCCACAAAGCCCGAGATTGTCGTACATAAATGATTGGTACACCTGCACAGAGTCAAAATCAGGGACAGAGCTAGATGCCTCAGGGAAACACAACTCAGGTGAGGGTGTACTTGCTTACTCCAACAGATGCAGAACACGCTAGCAATGTGGTGACAGGTACCATGTTACTGCTTTTAAATAGAGTTGTTGTCTTATTCAATTCAAGGGCAACCCACTCCCTTATATCTGAAAATTTTATAAAATTGTGTGAGGTTGAAATCCAAGTGATGGATAAGGGGTTGTCTATGCCTACACCATCTGGGAGTGTGATGATCTGTAGGAAGATGTTAGAGAACTTCCCAGTGGTAATTCAGGGAAGGTCGTTACCTGTGAATCTGGTAGTATACGATATGTATGGGTTTGATGTTATACTAGGGATGGATTGGTTATCTTCTAGTTTTATGGTGATTGACTGTCGTAGGAAAGTGGTGGTGTTCAGGCCTCCTGGGGAGCAAGAATTTGAGTTCGTAGGATCATGTGTGTGTTCAATGCCATAGATTCTATCGGCTATGCAGGCGAGGAGGTTATTCTTGGATGGTTGTCAGGGGTACCTAGCTTGTGTGAAGGAACCACCTCGGGATGATCAGAAACTTGAAGATATCCGAGTGGTTAATGAATTTTAGGATGTATTCTTGGAAGACTTACTCGGTTTACCTCCTGATCATGAGGTGGAGTTCGCTATTAAATTAGTACCAGGTAAGGCACCGATTTCTAAAGCTCCATACTAGATGCCTCCAACTGAACTTAGAGAGTTGAAGGAGCAGTTGCAGGAACAACTGGATAAGGGTTTTATCAGACCTAGTGTTTTGCCCCGGGGAGTTCTAGTATTATTCTTGAAGAAGAAGGATGAGTCAATGCGAATGTGCATTGATTACCGTGAGATCAACAAGGTAACAGTGAAGAACCAATACACGTTGCCTCATATTGTTGATCTATTTGACCAGCTACAGGGAACGCAGGTCTTTTCAAAGATCGATTTACGGTCAAGGTATCATCAGGTGAAAGTTAGGACTGAGGATGTTGCGAATACTGCTTTCCGAACCAGATATGGTCACTACGAGTTTCTAGTCATGCCATTTTGTTAAATTTAGTGCAATCCTAAGAGGGGGGTGAATTGGTATTTAAAAAATTTTATCCCCTAGGTCAATCCACTAACAGCAGTATTGCACAAGTCTAAGGTCAATCTAGTGCATATAAAATATATCAATGTAAATATACAACGAAATTTAAACTGCAACAGAAATTTAACCAAGCATGCACAATAAAGCAGTAAAGGAGAATGCACAAGAAATATTATCGAGGTTCGGCAAACTGCCTACGTCCTCGCCTTGGCTAACAAGAACAAGGACTACCACTATAAGTTCACTTAACGGGTGGAGTGGCACCTAAACAACCAGGTCAATTAGTACAGGGCTGACCTCAACCTTTACAACCAGGTCAAATTAACATAGGACTGACCTCGACCCTTATAACCAATCCTTACCGGGCTGGATTACCGCCCCCTCATGTAACATCCCTGAATTTCTTAACATAAAATATCACATAATAAATAATATGGTCAACCCGAACCCGTGGGTAGCGGGGACACCTGTCATACACAGCGGAAAACCTAGCAGCAGTACACATAAAATCTCAAACATCCAGTCATAAAATATAATACCAGAGCATTCTATACATCCTCACATACATCAAAATATCTCTAGGGTCAAACACAAAATAACTCTAACGCTATTACAAAATCTTACCCTTCTCAAAGGGTAATCTCACTAGCTCAACGGCGGCCCTGACCCGCCAGTCTCTCAGGAGCTCCTGAAAAATTAATTAAGTTTGGGGGTGAGACACTTCTCAGTAAGGGAAAATAAACTAAATACAGCTGTGTGGCAACATGAATATTTAATGCATTTATACGTATATAGTACATTTCATAATTCCATAAACATCATCATATCGTACTGGGTAAACATATATTTTCACATCTGTTAATAATTCATATCATCCATAAAATCATTTGTTATAACTGTAGTACTAAAAATAAACCCAGGATGACTAGCTAGCTGGTGTCATGTATTACCCCCCATGACGGGTTGTGCAGCCCGAAGGCGGGACCCGACAATGGCTGGCCGACCACTGTCGAATCAAATATGTCTGTAAGTACGATGAGCCCGCCACACCCTGGTCCGGACTGCCAGGTGGACGTCCACACTCTACTGAAAGCCACATCGACTATCCATCTCCCATCCCCTCGTGGGACGGTAGCACTAATAAGGCCTCGTGCCAAAATGAACCCATAGCTACGGTACCGAGCTCCTGGTCTGAACTAAACCAACATCCTGGTTGTGAAAACATATAATACATGATCATACGTAACATCATTACGGCCTCGTGCCGAAAACATAGATACGGCCTCGTGCCAAAAATATAAATACGTGGCCTCGCGCCAATAACATAAATACGGCCTCGTGCCAATAACATAAATACGGCCTCGTGCCGATAACATAAATATATGGCCTCGCGCCAAAAACATAAATACGGCCTCGTGCCGATAACATAAATATATGGCCTCGCGCCAAAATTGTTTCAGGTATATATATACTGAAAATTCATTTATCACACAATCGTCAAAACCATCACAACATCACTCATATTTTCATAAATGCCTGAAATCATGCTTGGTTCGTAAAATCTTTCACATCATAATACATTTCACATAAAATAATATTCATGCCACACATATGCTGTTAAAAGTCATACTTCATATTCTAAAAACGTGAATTATTTATATCTCATACATACATATACATTTTAATCATCATAGCAGTATTTTCCCAATCGTACATTTCATGCGTAATACACAATATAACCTATGCTTTTCTGAAAATAAATTTACTCATAATCAATAATAATTTGTATGAAAAATTACTGCTTTAGTTTATTCCCTTACCTGACTATTCAGAAATTCCTTAGAACCCAAAATTTCACGCCCTTGGCGCCCGAAATTTAATTCCTGCAATTTACATTTTTCCCCAGATTAATTAATCTATTTCTCCAAAATAATACTCATCTAGCCTTCCTTAGGCTCCATATACATCAAATTAATATTTAAACTATTATTTAATATCCCTACTTAATTTTTTAAATTTTGTCTGCGGGTCCCAAAATTACACCCGCGACGCTCACCCGAGCCCTAAATTTCAAAAATCCCATTTCAGTCGCAGATGCTTAATATTTTAGCATTTCTAAATTAATGCTAATTAATTAAAAATAAGCCCCTTAATAATCGCCGCACCCCAAATTTGGAGTTTTGGCCCGACACCCCCACGAAAATTCCGTCCCACTAGACTTGTAGAGAATCATCCCTAGATTCTCGTGGTGGTGTCCGTTCGTCAATTGGGCTTATATTTTGCAAGAAATTAAAGAAAAAGGGGGAAATGGCTTACCCCAGGGAATATGCCTACGCCGCTCCTACTATCGATCCGCTCCAGTAGAAATGACGGCAGCAGCGAATGGAGTCCAGTGGTATCTTCGGATTTTCGATTGGGCGAAAATCCGTCGCGAAATCGAGGAGAGAGGGAGAGAGAACGTGAGGAGAGAGAGAGTGTTCTGAGAGTTGCAGAAGGATAAAAATAAAGAAAGGAAAAGTAAAGAAGAAGAAGAAAAGAAGAAGAAGAAGAAAAAGAAATCCTGAAGCTGGAAGCTTCAGGATGTAATAATGTTATTAATAATAATAATAATAATAATAATAATAATAATAATAATAAATATATTTAATTAATATTAATAATAATATATTTTATTAAAAAAAAATAAAAATAAAAATAAATTTTAATTAATTTTTTTTTCTTTTTTTTTCTTTTTCTTTTTCTTTTAAATTCGATTAATTAATTAATTATTTTTTTTCTTTTTTTTTTTAAATTCGTTTAATAATTAATTAATTAATAATTATTATTATTTTTAATTATTTATTATTATTATTTTTTTTATTTTTATTTTTTTTTTTATTTTTTTTTTTTTGAAATCAATCCACTAATATTTTATATCTCTTTTTGGGGTTTTTACATTCTCCCCACCTTATAAAAATTTCGTCCTCGAAATTTGCCATTCCCCTATTTCCCTTTCTTAGCGAAACCACTTCTTATTTTTATTAATTACCCTCACTTATGGCGGAGGAATACCGTGGTTACAATGAGGGCTCTGGAAGATTACAACTAGTCAAAATTCTCCCAAAACCATTCATGTTTCAAAACTAAAAACTTTATCTATCTTATGTTACACTATACAAATAAAAACTACAACAATATTCCATTCACTTAACTGGCTCAACTCTAACTCCACTGAATAAGTGCGGATATCTCTGGCGCATCTGATCCTCTAGTTCCCAAGAAGCCTCCTCAATGGCATGGTTGCGCCACAGAACTTTTACCAGTGGAATCTTCTTCGTGCGTAGCTCCTGTTCCTTCCAGTCAAGAATCTGCACTGACACTTCCTCATAAACTAAAGTATCGCCCAATTCCAGTGCTTCATATCTAATCACATGGGAGGGGTCTGGGACGTATTTCCTCAGCATAGAAACGTGGAATACGTCATGGATCCTAGATAGGACCGGTGGTAATGCCAAACGATAGGCAACTGGACCCACTCTCTCAAGAATCTCGAATGGTCCAATATACCTAGGGCTCAGCTTACCCTTCCTCCCGAACCTCATAACACCCTTCAGCGGTGCCACCTTCAGGAACACGTGATCTCCTGTGTCAAACTCCAATTCTCGCCGACGAGTATCAGCATAACTTTTCTGCCGGCTCTGCGCTGTCCTGATCCTGTCTCTGATGAGTCTGACTTTATCCTGAGTCTGCTGTATCAACTCCGGCCCCAATACCTGTCTCTCTCCAACCTCATCCCAGTACAATGGGGATCGACACCTCCTGCCATACAGTGCCTCATACGGTGCCATCCCAATGCTGGCCTGGTAGCTGTTGTTATACGCAAACTCAACCAGTGGCAAATACTGCATCCAACGACCTCCAAAATCCAGCACACATGCTCGTAGCATATCCTCCAAAATCTGTATCGTCCTCTCTGTCTGTCCATCTGTCTGAGGATGAAAAGCTGTGCTGAACGACAACTGAGAACCCATGGCCCCTTGCAGACTCTTCCAAAAACGAGATGTAAACCGTGGGTCTCTATCTGAAACTATGGACACTGGGACGCCGTGGAGTCTAACTATCTCCTGGATGTATAACTCAGCCAATCTGTCCATGGAGTAGCTAACTCTGATCGGCAAAAAGTGGGCAGTCTTCGTCAATCGATCCACCACTACCCAAATAGCGTCCTGTCCATGCAATGCTGGCGATAATCCTGAGACGAAATCCATCGCTATATGCTCCCACTTCCACTCAGGAATGTGGAGTGGCTGCAACGATCCCGCCGGTCTCTGATGTTCAGCCTTCACTTGCTGGCACGTCAAACACTGACCCACAAACTGAGCTATCTCCCTTTTCATGTTGCTCCACCAGAAGGACTCTCGGAGATCCTTGTACATTTTAGTGCTACCCGGATGTACAGTATATAGGGATCGATGTGCTTCCTCCAGAATGACTTTCTTGATCCCAGGATCGGCAGGAACACATAACCTGGTATGGAACCTCAGGGCTCCATCATCTGAAATGCTGAACTCTGATTCCTGACCATCCTGTACCTTTCCCATAAGCTCTACTAGTTCTGCATCATTCCTCTGAGCTGCTTTAATCCTCTCCTGTAGAGTCGGCTGCAAAACCAAGTCAGCAATGAACGCCTGGTGATCACCCTCTACCAGCTCCACACCGAGCCTCTCTAGATCCATCTGAATCGGATGCTGAATCCCCACTGCAGATACAGATGATTCCACTGATTTCCGACTCAAAGCATCAGCAACCACATTAGCCTTTCCCGGGTGGTAGCTAATAGTGCAGTCGTAATCCTTTATTAGCTCCAACCATCTCCTCTGCCTCATATTCAATTCCTTCTGCGTGAAGAAATACTTTAAACTCTTATGGTCAGTAAATATCTCACACCTACCCCCATATAGATAGTGCCTCCAAATCTTCAACGCGTAAACAACCGCCGCCAACTCCAAATCGTGGGTAGGGTAGTTCTTCTCATATTCTTTCAACTGTCGTGAGGCATAGGCTATCACTCTCCCCCGCTGCATCAACACGCATCCGAGCCCTTTATGGGACGCATCACTGTAAATTACGAACCCCTCTTCTCCTGAAGGAATCGTCAACACAGGCGCAGTGATGAGTCGCTGCTTTAACTCCTGGAAGCTCTGCTCACATTCATCAGACCACTCAAACTTCGCTCCTTTCCTAGTCAATCTGGTCAACGGGCCTGATAATCGAGAAAAGCCCTCAACAAACCTGCGGTAGTACCCAGCCAATCCTAGGAAACTCCTGATCTCGTGCACGTTCTTTGGTCGTACCCAGTCAACTACCGCCTCAATCTTACTCGGATCAACAGAAATACCACCCTTGGATACAACGTGTCCAAGGAAGGTAACCTGTTCCAGCCAGAACTCACACTTCTTGAGTTTTGCATATAGCTTCTTCTCTCGCAGCACCTGCAACACTATACTCAAATGCTCCTCATGCTCCTCTGCACTCTTCGAATATACCAGTATATCATCAATAAATACTACCACAAACTGATCCAAATACTGGTGAAAAACCCTGTTCATAAGATCCATAAACACCGCAGGAGCATTCGTCAACCCAAATGGCATAACTAGAAATTCATAGTGACCATACCGTGTTCTAAATGCCGTCTTCAGAACATCTTCCGCCCTGACTTTCACCTGATGGTACCCGGAGCGTAAATCTATCTTCGAAAAGATCTGTGTCCCCTGTAACTGGTCAAACAAATCATCAATACGCGGGAGCGGGTATTTATTCTTGATAGTTACTTTATTTATTTCTCGATAGTCGATGCACAATCTCATCGAGCCATCCTTCTTCCTCACAAACAAAACTGGTGCTCCCCAGGGTGACACACTGGGCCGAATGAACCCCTTATCTAACAGCTCCTGCAACTGCTCTTTCAATTCTTTTAGCTCTGCCGGTGCCATTCTATACGGCGCCTTCGAAATCGGTGTTGTCCCCGGAACCAGATCAATAACAAACTCTACCTCACGATCAGGAGGTAGTCCCGGCAAATCCTCTGGAAATACATCAGGGAAATCTCTCACCACTGGGATATCCTCCACCCTCAGTTCGCCTTCTGATACAGTCTTCACATAGGCTAAATATCCCTAACAACCTTCTGATAGCAATCTACACGCCTGGATAGCCGATAATAACTGAGGTGGGGTGCGCACATGTGATCCCACAAATCTGTACTCCTGTCCCTCTGGAGGTCTAAACACTACCACTCTCTGACGGCAATCAATGCTAGCATAGTGGGCAGCTAGCCAATCCATGCCCAAGATCACCTCAAACCCATGCATGTCTAAAATCACCAAATTAGCTAACAAATACCTCCCTTGAATATCCACTGGACAGTCCCTGAGTACCTTCCTACATACCCCTACGGTCCCAGTTGGCGTAGCAACAGACAAAGTAATTTCTAACTGCTGAGGCTCAAACCCACACAATTTAACATAATCCCAGGCGATAAATGAATGCGTCGCCCCAGAATCAAACAAAACAGTAGCTTTAAATGACAGTATTGAAACAGTACCTGTCACCACATCTCCTACCGCCTCAGCATCGCCCGGTGTCAAAGCAAAAACTCTGGCTGGGGCCGTATTCCTCTGCTGGCCTCCTCGTGGTGCCTGGTAACCTCCTCGTGCAAGTCTAGGAACAGTACCAATCTGTGTCGGACACTCCCTCATCATATGTCCTGGCTCCCCGCACCTATAGCAGACACCTCGCCCAGCACAACACTCTCCCAGGTGTCTCTTCCCGCAAGAAGGGCAAGCAGGAGATGGCTGTGCACCCTGGAAACCGCGATTCCCGGTCTTCTGTCTCCGGTCCCTATAATAGCCACCTCTCTTCCACGCGGCACGGTCGGCTCCCTGCTGGAAATCAGAAGGTATGGATCTCTTCTTCTGCCTCTGCTCCTCAGCCTCCAATCGCTCTCCAGTCTCTGCTATAGTGGCTCTATCCACTAGTTCAGTAAAATCCTGCAACTTCAGAATCGATACCTGCTTATAAATTTCTCTCCTCAAACCTCTTTCAAACTGTCGTACCTTCTTCACCTCATCTGGAATAATGTACGGGGCGAAGCGAGATAGTTCGATGAACCTCGCCGCGTACTGCTGTACTGACAGCTGTCCCTGCTTCAGATTCAGGAACTCCGTAATCTTAGCCTCCCTAGAAGAGGCTGGAAAATACCTGTCGAAGAATATCTCTCTAAATCGCCCCCAAGTCATCTCTACAGGTATAGTCCTCTGCTGCTCTAACAATCTCACTGCTGACCACCATCTCTCGGCCTCTCCAGTCAATCTGTAGGTGGCGAACAGCACCTTCTGCTCCTCTGAACACTGCAGCACTGCAAAAATTTTCTCCATCTCCTGCACCCAATTCTCAGCGACTGCAGGATCCGTTCCCCCTGAGAAAGCTGGAGGATTCATCTTTATGAACTTCTCGATCGTACAACCGTGGCCTACAGACGGACCACCTTGTTCTCTCGAACTCCTGGCAATTTCTGCCATAACCTGCTGTGCTACGCTGCGTAAGACTGCATCTGAATCACTACCCGCAGCGCCTGAGGGTCCAGCGCCCTCACTCCCACTAGCGTGGGCACTATTTCCACCGTGGTCCATCCTGAAAAGAAGAAATAACTTAACTCAAAACCTCTTTTCCTACGTGTATCCCCCAACTCATATAGTATATTCTCCTAATTAACTTCTCACTCCTAATCTCAATTCAAGGTTCAATCCTGCAACCTAGATACCCGACCCGACGATAGTTTACAATGAATTTCCTGAAATCGTCACCCCAGGAAAATCATACAAACCACCACGGAAGTCCTGCATCTAGACAACAAAACCAGACCTCAAATCCTTTTATCCTATACTCTGGTATTATTACTGCTGCACTCTAGAGTCTACAGAACCTAGTATCCTAGGCTCTGATACCAAATGTAACATCCCTGAATTTCTTAACATAAAATATCACATAATAAATAATATGGTCAACCCGAACCCGTGGGTAGCGGGGACACCTGTCATACACAGCGGAAAACCTAGCAGCAGTACACATAAAATCTCAAACATCCAGTCATAAAATATAATACCAGAGCATTCTATACATCCTCACATACATCAAAATATCTCTAGGGTCAAACACAAAATAACTCTAACGCTATTACAAAATCTTACCCTTCTCAAAGGGTAATCTCACTAGCTCAACGGCGGCCCTGACCCGCCAGTCTCTCAGGAGCTCCTGAAAAATTAATTAAGTTTGGGGGTGAGACACTTCTCAGTAAGGGAAAATAAACTAAATACAGCTGTGTGGCAACATGAATATTTAATGCATTTATACGTATATAGTACATTTCATAATTCCATAAACATCATCATATCGTACTGGGTAAACATATATTTTCACATCTGTTAATAATTCATATCATCCATAAAATCATTTGTTATAACTGTAGTACTAAAAATAAACCCAGGATGACTAGCTAGCTGGTGTCATGTATTACCCCCCATGACGGGTTGTGCAGCCCGAAGGCGGGACCCGACAATGGCTGGCCGACCACTGTCGAATCAAATATGTCTGTAAGTACGATGAGCCCGCCACACCCTGGTCCGGACTGCCAGGTGGACGTCCACACTCTACTGAAAGCCACATCGACTATCCATCTCCCATCCCCTCGTGGGACGGTAGCACTAATAAGGCCTCGTGCCAAAATGAACCCATAGCTACGGTACCGAGCTCCTGGTCTGAACTAAACCAACATCCTGGTTGTGAAAACATATAATACATGATCATACGTAACATCATTACGGCCTCGTGCCGAAAACATAGATACGGCCTCGTGCCAAAAATATAAATACGTGGCCTCGCGCCAATAACATAAATACGGCCTCGTGCCAATAACATAAATACGGCCTCGTGCCGATAACATAAATATATGGCCTCGCGCCAAAAACATAAATACGGCCTCGTGCCGATAACATAAATATATGGCCTCGCGCCAAAATTGTTTCAGGTATATATATACTGAAAATACCTCATTTATCACACAATCGTCAAAACCATCACAACATCACTCATATTTTCATAAATGCCTGAAATCATGCTTGGTTCGTAAAATCTTTCACATCATAATACATTTCACATAAAATAATATTCATGCCACACATATGCTGTTAAAAGTCATACTTCATATTCTAAAAACGTGAATTATTTATATCTCATACATACATATACATTTTAATCATCATAGCAGTATTTTCCCAATCGTACATTTCATGCGTAATACACAATATAACCTATGCTTTTCTGAAAATAAATTTACTCATAATCAATAATAATTTGTATGAAAAATTACTGCTTTAGTTTATTCCCTTACCTGACTATTCAGAAATTCCTTAGAACCCAAAATTTCACGCCCTTGGCGCCCGAAATTTAATTCCTGCAATTTACATTTTTCCCCAGATTAATTAATCTATTTCTCCAAAATAATACTCATCTAGCCTTCCTTAGGCTCCATATACCTCAAATTAATATTTAAACTATTATTTAATATCCCTACTTAATTTTTTAAATTTTGCCTGCGGGTCCCAAAATTACACCCGCGACGCTCACCCGAGCCCTAAATTTCAAAAATCCCATTTCAGTCGCAGATGCTTAATATTTTAGCATTTCTAAATTAATGCTAATTAATTAAAAATAAGCCCCTTAATAATCGCCGCACCCCAAATTTGGAGTTTTGGCCCGACACCCCCACGAAAATTCCGTCCCACTAGACTTGTAGAGAATCATCCCTAGATTCTCGTGGTGGTGTCCGTTCGTCAATTGGGCTTATATTTTGCAAGAAATTAAAGAAAAAGGGGGAAATGGCTTACCCCAGGGAATATGCCTACGCCGCTCCTACTATCGATCCGCTCCAGTAGAAATGACGGCAGCAGCGAATGGAGTCCAGTGGTATCTTCGGATTTTCGATCGGGCGAAAATCCGTCGCGAAATCGAGGAGAGAGGGAGAGAGAACGTGAGGAGAGAGAGAGTGTTCTGAGAGTTGCAGAAGGATAAAAATAAAGAAAGGAAAAGTAAAGAAGAAGAAGAAAAGAAGAAGAAGAAGAAAAAGAAATCCTGAAGCTGGAAGCTTCAGGATGTAATAATGTTATTAATAATAATAATAATAATAATAATAATAATAATAAATATATTTAATTAATATTAATAATAATATATTTTATTAAAAAAAAAATAAAAATAAAAATAAATTTTAATTAATTTTTTTTTCTTTTTTTTTCTTTTTCTTTTTCTTTTAAATTCGATTAATTAATTAATTATTTTTTTTTCTTTTTTTTTTTAAATTCGTTTAATAATTAATTAATTAATAATTATTATTATTTTTAATTATTTATTATTATTATTTTTTTTATTTTTATTTTTTTTTTATTTTTTTTTTTTTTGAAATCAATCCACTAATATTTTATATCTCTTTTTGGGGTTTTTACACCTCAGACCACGCCTGGAATACAACATATTTCTCAATAAAATTTGCGTACAAAAAATGTGTTTCTCAATTAAGAAAATTATGTACCAATGTAATCAATACAATACCGAATGATATGATAAGATAAGCTTAGCGTAGCCTTAGTGTTTACTCTTAAAGATTAATGCAAATAGTACAATTAGTACGTGAGAGTGTAAGTGATAGGATCTTTGTGTCAAAATAATATTCTCAATCACAATGTAGCAACAAAGATGTCATGCCCCGAACCTGTAGGTGAGTCCCAGGTGTGAATATAGTAACCTAGCCTGTCTTTATATCAATTCAAACACACATGATACAATGCAATAAGAGGGTCTGACCCCGTGGGGTACACGGATGACCTATACACATACACATATGCAACCATACTCATCAGTTATGCAGCGGAAAATGCTTCATCTATCTATATAACATACCATACCAGAGTCCATACAAAGCTATGATACACATACCCATACAATACTAAGGTTCACATTCCCAAAATTACCGTACATACTCCGGGTGTCAACAAAAGCCATCACGACAACCCAGTTACAAAAACTCACACCTAACCAGGTACTAACAACAACTAAAGACACCCCCGCTTCCGATTGCTAGGATGCTAAACACGGCTACCTGATGGACCTGAAAAACATTGTACGTACATTTGGGGTGAGACACCTCTCAGTAAGGAAGAAAGCAGGTTATATCAGTGTGTGGCATACTGGTGTTATTTTACGCAAAACATAACACCATACAATACGATATAGTTCAAAAAAATTTCCATACAGTTCCATACAATTTCATACAGTTCCAGTATTTTCACAAATGCATTCCAGTACATACGATACCCAAAACATACGGTCAGTGTCGTCACACTAATACGCAACTATGCTATGAAACCCGAAGCTTCACAACGATTACATTGCCAATACGATGTAGCTCACAACAGTACTCAACTACTCCATGAATCCAAAGTTCCACAGCGATTACATTGCCAACACGCAACTACTCCATGAAACCCGAACTTCACAGTGATTACATTGCCAATACCGTGTAGCTCACACCCCTCGGTGACCAGTCGGGATACGTAGTGATATTTGACACCCTCGGATATAAAGCTGGACACTCTCGCCCATGGTTTTCACATCGGTACATGGCATACTGTACGGTAATTAGCCGCCGCATAGCTATTTCGGCGTACGGTAATTAGCCGCCGATTTCACAAAACCTGGAATCATTTTGGAGCTCATGCTCCTATACATTTCAGCGTACGGTAATTAGCCGCCACTAGCTGTTTTACAAATACCTAGAACAATTACATACAACCATACATACCACACTTATTTGGTTTACTAAAAATCATATCGTTTTCCAATTCAAGTATACAGTTTATGTAAATATGGATAACAGTCATCTCAATAATACAGTTTAAATAAAACGAACGATTTTCCAAACAAAATAGAGATGATACACGAAATCCCCAAATTTTCCTGAAAATCCCGTCTTTTTACCCGAAAGATTTCCCCAAATAAGTTACCAAACACATACATACGATCATAGCCTACAAGCTTACCGATCCTGATTTCAAAAATAAACTGATATAAACTGAATCCCCTTACCTTAACCCAAATTCCAACTACGAACTCTAAAGTCCCCAAAACTACGAATTGAGACTCCAAAACCTACAATCCACAGTACAATACATGCTTACAATTCGTACTACTACACATATTATGAATTAGATACAAAACCGAGCTTTACCTTGATTTAAACCAAAAACTCGAAAACGCTCAAAACAAGATTCCGATCCGTTAGAAACGTAGAGAATCCTTCCCTGATCCTCATAGTAATGTTGAATTTATAATCAAGCGACGAACGACGAAGAAAATTAGAGAGACATAGTTCTTCAAGTTCTAGAAAGGGAGGGAGAGGATATTTTGAGATTACTTAACTTAGAAGCAATGGAAACTAATATTTATAGCCCTTGACTCAACCGATCTCATCGACAAATTGACGTCCTCATCGACGAGTCTGCCATTGCCTTCGTCGACGAAGCGGTGGCCTCGTCAACGAGCCTGAGATCCCTGGTTCCCCGAAATCTCTTAGCTTCTCTTTTGTCGACAAGCCTCTGAATTTCTTCGACGAGAACAGAAGGGACTTCGTCGATGAAGCTTGCCCAAATTACCACTTTACCCTTCTTTCAAATATCAAATCCACATACCACGGTTCCGGTTCTTACAAAAGATCACAAGTATAATTCAAATATCTCAAAAAATGTTTTTTCTCCAAATAAACCACAAGAAATATTCAAAAATGATTTGTAAAACTTTATTTGTTCTTTGTATTAAAATGATCATCTCAATCAAAATGTATAGCAATAAAGATCTTTAGCACTCAAGCCAATATCTCAAAATATATTTCTCAAAGATAAGTAGAAGAGATATTTTTGAAAATGATGTGTAAAATATTTTTAGCAAATCAAAATCCAATATGAACTCCTTGAGTCTTACAATGACAATGCAAAACCCAAAAGCCCAATGAAGTATTCCTAAGGAAGGCTTATTAACAAAGTCTCCTAAGGAAACTTGAAGTTTTGCTCTCTAATAAAATAATCTCAATCAATCAAGAACAAGAGAGTGCTTAAGCCTATGAGAAGAACACTCAATCACTTACAAAGATATTTAAGCAATAAAAGTGAGTAAGAATGAGTGTAGGAGGCTTAAAAATGGAAGTAAGATTTTTTGAAATTCAGAGAATTTTTGTTAATTAAGATTGCTAATTATTGGCTAATTTTTGAAAATTAGTGGGTATATAGAATTCCTCAAAATTATAACTGTTGAGGACATATTAGTCATTTTTGAAAAAGTTTAACCGAGGTTAATAAATTTTAACTGTTTTTTAACCTCAATAATTCTCGCAAACTCGAGAGCACCGGTCGACCAAACTTAAGTTCCTTTGACCAAGTGGTTGGGTTCGGTCGACTGGGAGAAATTTGAATTGAAAGGATGGTCGATCAGACTTGCAGGGTACAAAGGTGGTTTTCCAAATCTATGCGGTTCGGTCAATCGGGTCAATTTGAACTATGAGGTTCGATTGACTAGGTGGTTGGGAATTCTCACATGGGGGTTTAGTCGACTAGAGCGTTGCCCACATGTTTCTAGTCGGTCGATCGAGCAGTCAATTTGTTGACCTAGGGAGGTTCGGTCGACTAGTGATTGTATATATTCTTTTGATCGGTCGACTGAGCGGTTAACTTGTTGACCCGTGGGGGTTCAGTCGACCGAACATGTCGTTCTTAAGCATTTTGGTTTTATTTCACTTATAATGTTGTCCCTATACATATGATGATTAATTTTAAGTCAATAGGGAACATTTTCATGCATAATAGTGTCCTATGGACAGTCTAAGGTCTTTGAGAGCCGACTGAAAAAAAATCCGGCGTTGGTCGACCGGTGCCCTATAATCATTTGGTTTCCCTATGGTCATTTGAGCTTATTTACCCTATCATGCATCTAATGCATTAATTATTACATACCATTGAGCTTTAATTATTACATACCTGAATAACAACTTAATTAAATTACAATGAATAAGCATTCTGGGTCTTTGTATTCTTTAAGCCCATATGCGTGCGCCATAAGATACTTCTGATTGGTCCTGCATACAAACTCATCAACCATTAAATACTAGAATATTTTTCATAATCAAAATGGGATATGACCTTTAAGTTCAACCCATTTGGGTTGACTAATTCTCTGGCAGTATTTATGGACCTAATGAACAAGGTTTTCCATGAGTACCTAGATCAGTTCATAGTGGTATTCATTAATGATATTCTGGTAAATTCTAGGAGTTCAGAAGTGCATGAAAACCATCTGAGATTGGTACTTTGGGTACTATGGGAAAATAAGTTGTATGCCAGGTTGAAGAAATATGAGTTATGGTTAAAGCTGGTCACATTTCTTGGCCATGTCATGTCGGGAGGTGGTATCTCAATTGATCCAGGTAAGATAGAAGCAGTGGTTGACTAGGTGAAACCAAAAAGCATGCAAACATACCACACTTCTTAGTACCTCTATAGGTATAATCACTTCCCATCCTTAGGTATTATTCTAGATGTCATCCTAGGAAAACTCCCTTATCATTGATTTCTTCTGCTCCCCAAGTGTTCCCTGCTCCTGTCCTACATGCCCCCGTTTAGGTATCATCCCTTGATCCTAGTATACCAGCTTCGCTAGCTGAGTCTGAAAAAACTTCTAAGGAGGAAGAGGCTACCGCAAATGCAGATTTTGATAAGGATCACCAATCCAAGGAGGGTCTCTTTTAGACGCATCCAGTGATTTAGGATGTAGTGATCTGCATAATGACACCAATGGGTCGGAAAAGGAGGATTAGGATGGGTCTAGGGCTAATTTGTTGGATATTTTGCTTCACTATTTGTATATGTCAACTGTTTTCCGTCTTTCTAGCTTGTTCTCTCTCTTCCATTTATCTCATTTTGCTCATCACACCATGATTTTGAAGGTTGCATCTATGCGTGTAATTTTTATATACATTATATGACCTTTTGATACAAATGCAATATACATGGTGCTTTTGGATGGTCTATATGTCTTTTATGCTACAGTACATTATTGCATGCATGCTATTTCTGGATTTTATATATTTGATACAGGTGCACTAATTGATATTATTTGCATCATGTCGTGTTCCCTCCGTTCATCCTAGGTCCTTTCTTTCCACACTTCAGTGAGGACACTAAAGTTTTAAGCTGGGGGTAGGGGTAGGCAACACTGCATGGCACTCTTTAGCACAAAAATGACAAATTCAAAAATTTTCAGTGAACACTGTTGATTATGCCATGATTAACACTGATTTATGCCCTTTACGTACTTGTATATAACCTATAAGTTACATGTTTAGACCCATCACTAATATGATCCTGTTATGCTTAATGACAATGTGGGTTACTGGTGTTTAGTTTCTTATTATATGGCTAATCTAGGATTTGTAACTCTAAGTAGGTTAACTAGTGGTTCATTTGTGTTAAACTGTCTATATAAACTCTTGTATTTACATGGCATCTTATAAGGCTAAAAAAACACTTACACGTGATTCGAAGCACTTAAGGGTCCTTGAGAGCACTAAGAGAACACCTGTGGTGACTATGACACCTTATGAGGTACTGTTGAGCCATTCGTTCATTTCTTGAGTTGTTGACGTCAAACTCTGAGCTTTTGAAACTTAACTTTCCTTTTTTAGGTTATTCTTTGTATACTAGTCTTTATTATTGACTTGCTAGCTTAGAGGTGACATCTAATGGGGAGATAGAAACTAGGTCTTGTAGCCTACTCAAGATGTGAAGACTAAGTCACCCCTAGAGATAGATTTATTTCATGGACTTCTGTTTGAGTTTAATTCCCATTGGTGGTATAAAAACATAAAGAGTTGTAATGATTGTCCTAGCTGACCATGAAAAGGAAATATGAAAAATGAAGAAAATGAGCAAAAGAAAATATAGAACACTTGCTCCATGAATACAACAAAGGTCAAGTTAGGGACACGACACACGTATACTTGTATGAAGATTCTTTAGCTGCCCAATGCCTAAGATGTTTTTATGCCTATTCTATGAATAAGTTAATCTAGGGTTGTCTTGGTTGGATATGGCAAGCAGGTGAGAAGATGTTAGGATGAAGGATCCAAGACCTTACAAATAGGCTGGATTCCCTTCAAACAAGTCCACTCCATATTTGTAGTGTTCGTTCCTTAAAATATATGGGATGTTTGATCATGACACTTTTCCTCACATATGATGAGTGAACCTATATTCTTGAGTGTTTTTTAGGATATACCAGTGAGGCTGAGTCAATACAACCGTTTTGTACATGTCCCTGGATATCCTGAGTGTAACGAGTCATGCACTTTACACATGCCTTATGATTTAACCTATTTATCTCGAATTTATATGATTATATTAACTCTAAAGTGTAATTGCTGGACAATTCTCGGTGAGTATGCTGCTCTTAATGGTTGTATAATGTTAAGACTTGCATGAGTGATTTGCTTCGGAGTTGCGCGTATAGCAAAGTTATGTATGAAAGAGCTTATATGTAATTAGGTGATATTCTTGTATATGAAATAGTATATTTGTGTTACAAGTGTTTTCATTTTCTATTCATTGGAATTAGTGTTTGTGGTTATTGCCCTGGAAACCCTCACGAGACTAGAACTCGTTCACTAGGATCAACCTAGGGGTTTAAAGCCTTGTTGTATATGGTAAATGCAACCGTGTTTCCCACGAAAGTTGAGATAATTAGGATTTTAGAATTTTCATAGATTTTGCTTTGCTCGAGGAATAGCAAAGTGTAAGTTGGGGATTGTGATGAGTCCTTAAAATGCATGATTTTAGACCCTCATCTACCTTTGTTTCTTCTTACTTTATTATGTATTTACCCATTGTTATCATTGTTCAGAGCTATGCAAGGTTTGTTAGTATTTTCAGGAAAAATAAGTTCAAACCAAGGAGTTAGGCATACGAGAAGCTAAAGGAGAATTTTGGAGTCCACAAAGCTCAATTTAGATGTTCAACCAAGTTCCTAAAGCTTCATATCACCAAAGGTAAAGAATGCTATGTTTGACCAAGTAGTGCGACTAGCAACACAAAGGGTGACTAAGTCATCATCTATAGACTCCAAGGTTTTATACTGAAGAAGAATTACTGCAAGGATCAACCAAGTCTTCGACCAAGTGAATCTCAAGGGGTGACAAGTTGAGATACTGAAGCATGCTGAAGCAAAAACTACCAAGAGTATCGACGAAGTGTTCTATGAGAGAGACCATGAGGGGCGACTATGTCGAGTTCTTAAGATTTCCTGAAGTTTGAAAGAGCTCAGGCGACCGAACTCCTGGATTTAATTCAAATTAATTCCCGGGCGATCGAATATCTAAGTTCGGGCTACCGAACCTATGACCGGGCACCCAAAATTCTGAAAAAAAACGTTTCTAACTTTGATTTAGGCCACCGAACTAGAACTCAGGTTGTCGAACCACTTTAAAGACCTTTTATTATTGTGTCAATTTGGGAGACCGAACTACAGTTCAGCCTCCCGAATCTTGCCGGTTAAAATTAATTTAATTGTGGTAAATATGGTTAGTGAGGGTTAATACTTCCAAAACACTTTGGAACTTTTCTAAGAATACCCAACAAGTCCCTAGCGGTTATAATTTTTACCTTACCTATAAATATAGGCTCATTTGTGAGGATTAGCAATTAATTAGAAAATTCATTAGCCAAAAATCCTCTCTTTTGAAAATACTTTTTCTGTCCAAATACTCTCAAATTTCCATTCCCTTGATACATTTTGAGATTGTGAGAGTATATATAATGTGCTTGTGATTGCTAGATTTTGCTAAAGCTCTCATTTTCTTGTGTGATTATTGATATTCTTCTTGGGGAGTTTGGCTTAGTTTTATCCCACTGATTTCATATTATAAATCATTTTTGGGATAGACTAGCAAGCTTTGGGGTCTTTGCATAGTTGTTGCAAGACTTCCAGAGCTTTGATTTATATTGTGCAAAAATATTTTCAATAAGAAAAAATATTTTTCAAACTAGTAGTGTGCTTATTTCATTGAAGAAAATCTTCTTGAACTAGTTTGAATATCTAATTAATATCTTTAGAATTTTGATTTGCTATTGAAAAGTCCTCTACTTAAATTCCAAGATATTGCTTGTATGGAACACTCTTAAGCATTTCATTGATAATACCTTATTGAGTGTTGTTAGCACAACTATTTGCATCACTGAGTTTACACTATATCTATATTGTGATGTGTATGTGATTGCGCGTATTGGGTACATATCTGCTTTACATGAAAGCATAATCACTTTACCAGTTTGATTGAGAAAAATACTGTTGTATTCCTGGCATGGCCTAAGGGGATGGTAATCCAGCCTGGTAAGGATTGTGTGTAAAGGTTGAGGTTAGCCCTGTGCTAATTGATCTAGTTGTTTAAATGCCGCTCCATCCGTTTGAGTAAGTATTATAGTGGTAATCCTTGTGCTCATTAGCCAAGGCGGGGACATAAGCAATCTGTTTTCTAATGCATGCGTGGTTAATTAATCTGTGTTATTTAGTTTCTGCTACATATTGCAATTAATTTATTTTGCTTACACTATATTGACTTTAGGATTATGAAAATACTATTGTTAGGATATTGACTTACGGCATCAATTTTAAAATACCAATTCACCCCCCCCTCTTGGGATCACGGTAAAGCTAAAAATTGGTATCAGAGTCACGTAGCATAGACTAATAGTTATTTTGGAAAAGATCTTAGATGGCTCATAGCTCTTGACCCCTTTCCCTGAGGGACCATCTTCCACACAACCTCCGATTTTCACTAGTGTTAATTACACTTTCTGGAAACAGAGAATGGCATCTACCTTCAAAATACAAATTGGAAGGTGTGGAGGATCGTCTCTAAGGGAAATTATGTTCCTATGAAAACAAAGGGTACAACTAGAGTTCCTAAAACTGAAGAAGAATATAATGATGATGATATGAAAACTGTTAGTTTGAATGCCACTATTATGAATATTCTGTATTGTGGTCTTGATGTGAATGAGTTTAATAGAGCAGTGGCATGTGCAACTGTAAAAGAAATCTATGATAAGTTAGAAATCACATATGAAGGTACTAGGGATGTGAAAGATAGTAGGATAGATATGCTGACTAGTGAATATGAGGCCTTTAGGATGAATGTAGGTGAGTCCATTCAGAGTATGTACACTAGATTCACACACATTATAAACTCACTGCATGTATTAGGTAAGACCTATCCTACATATGAGATGATTAGGAAGATCCTTAGAGGCTTGCCTCCTGTTTGGGAAGTTAAGGCTACGGTCATTTCTGAGGGTAGAGAACTTAAGGCCATGACTCTAGATGAATTGATAGGTTCCCTAATTACCTATGAATTAGCCATAAATAAGAGACTCAATAAACATAATAGGGTGAAAAGGTGACTACATTGAAAACCTCCACTAATACATCTAGAGAATGCAGCGAACCTGACTCTGAGGATGATATGGCCATGTTAACTAGAAAATTTAGCAAATTCTTTAGGAAAAATAGAAAGTCATACAAAATATATAGAGAGTTTGCATCTGAGAAAGGAGAGTCTAGTAAAAGAAAACAAAAATCAAATGCTCCCATGTGTTACAACTACAACAAAGTTGGGCACATCAAGCTGAGCTGCCCACTACTGAAAAATGAGGCTAAGAAAAAGAAGAAAGCCATGAAGGCAAGCACTTCATGGGATAAATTAAGCAGCAGTGACTCAGACTCAGATCGCAGTGACTCAGAGGTTGATAATCTGTGCTTGATGGCAAATGGTGATGAGGTATCATCCTCTTGTTCTTTATCTTCATATTATTCGTTCGATGATTATGATTATGATTGCATGCATACGTTTAGAGAATTTCAATTTGAATATACTCGTGTATCTAAACCGTTGAATAAAATGACCAAAGAAAAATGATGATTTGAAAAAGAAATGTGAAAATTGGTCAAAATTGTTTAGAATTGCAAAAACCTCTCATGCTTCGATTTTGAAAGAAAAAGATGCGACTGTTGCTAAGCTTGAGAGGAAATTGGAGGATAGCTCCAAAAATGTTTTTAAATTCATCGAGGGCAAACGCAACTTTGAAAAACTAATTGGTGCCCAAAGAAATTCTCTAAGTAAAGCAGGTCTAGGTTTTAATGGCATTGAAAATGTTAGACGACCCAATCTTTACTTAGGACATTTCACATGTGAATCAAAATCTCTTGTCCCACCTAAAGATCCTATGTGTAGAATGAAATGTTTTAAATGCAAACAAATTGGTCATATTCAATTTGATTGTCCACTTAGGAGTAAGCATGAAAAAATTAGAAAAGGATGGGTAGTTAAGGGTGATCCAATTACTAACCCCCATGGACCCAACAAAATTTGGGGACCAGCATTAGTCACTTAGTCTATTTTGCAGATATGTTTGAGATTGTCCTCCTCCAAGGAGAGGTGGTACTTGGATAGCGGGTGCTCATGGCACATGACTGGCGACAAGGTAAAATTTGCATCAATCATTCCTAAAGATGGAGGGTATGTGATGTTCGGCGACAATGCAAAGGGACGCATCATCGACGTACGTAATGTCGGTAAGGATCCTTTCCTGGTTATTGATAATGTTCTATTAGTTGATGGGTTGAAGCGTAACTTATTGAGCATAAGTCAATTGAGTGATAAAGGATATAAGGTTTCATTTGAAAATGATAAATGCATAGTTGAAAGTAAATCAAATCATAAAGTGTTTTTTGCTGCAGATTGCCATGAAAATGTATACACTACCACTTTTGATAACTTAGCTTCACAACAAGTAACTTGTTTTTCTATAATAAATGAAGCTAGTTGGCTGTGACATAGGCGCTTAGGACACGCTAACATGGACTTATTTTCAAAACTACTAAGAAATGATTTAGTGAAAGGCTTGCTTAAAACATCATTTGTGAAAGATAAATTCTATGATGCATGTCAAATGGGTAAGCAAACAAAATCAAGTTTTAAGAAAAAAAATTTATATCTACCACTAGACCACTTGAAATGCTTCACTTGGATTTATTTGATCCTAATTTTGTGTAAAGTCTTGGTAGTAAATCATATGCTTTTGTCATTGTTGATGACTTTTCTAGGTTCACATGGGTGTTATTTCTCTCACATAAAAATGAATTATGTGAACAATTCACTAACCTTTGTAGGGGAATTAAAAATGAAAAAAGCTATAAGATAACTCATATAAGAAGTGATAGAGGCATTAAATTAAAGAAAAAAAAAGGCATAAAAAATTATTGTGACCTAGAGGGCATATCACATAACTTTTCTGCACCTAGGACCCCTCAACAAAATGGCGTGGTAGAAAGAAAGAATATGTCATTACAAGAAATGTGTAGAACTATATTGAATGAACATAACTTACCTAAATATTTTTGGCTTGAGGCCATAAATACTGCTTGTTATGTCATGAATAGGGTGTTGATTAGACCGTCACTTAATAAAACCCCTTATGAATTGTAAAATAACCATAAACCTAATATTTCCTATTGAAATTAGGATAGCTTCCCAAGAGGGGGGTGAATTGGGAATTTAAAAACTTTCTTTTTAATTCCTTTTAAGAATACTTAACTTCTTTTATTGTTTATCTAATTCTTTTACTTGTTTGTTTAATTTGTCAAACAATAACTTGGTTTCTTTTATAGAATCAACAACACAAGCACTTAAACAACTAAATCACCAATCAACCTTTCAATTAACCACACTATCCAAACTAACCAAACACAATTTAAAGGCAAACAACCAAACCAAAATTAAGATATACAGTAGTAAGAAATTAGGATGGTTGTTTGTTTATATATGCCTTATAAATATGAATCAAGCCTTGTAGTTGAATGATATGCTTGTTAAAATAAATTTCCTTCTTTTATATGATTTACAACCACACATCCACACTCTTCCCAAAATTCAGAATTCAAATAAACTCTTAGTTAATTTTCTTTAGGTGTTTTAACCAAGTAACGTACTCCCGTATGGTTTCCGCAAAGTATGCTTTAACCAACGTACTCCCTTTCGGTTTCCACAACCCAAATCAAAATTAAACTTTAAGTTTGTTTGATTTCCAAATAAACGTAGTGTATATGATTTCAAATTTAAACCATCCACGCAATATAAATATGCTGAAAATAAAGAGTAAGGGAAAGAGAGAGTGAGACACAGGATTTTACGAGGTTTGGCTTCAACACAGCCTACGTCCTCGCCTTTGGCAAAACCACCAAAGGATTCACTAAACCTGTTCCTTTACCGGGTGGAACAATACCTTTATACACTCCTTCAGAAGGCTAGAGCAGCACCTCTCTAAGCGATGATCCCTCGCCTAGCCAACGATCCAGCAAACCTGGAATCGTCACAATCTACAAGAATATAATATAAATTCTGCGTACAAAAAAAACTCCCAAAATTTAGAGTAGGTTGTACAAATTGAAATGTAAATTGTACTTCAAAAAACCAAAGCAAAATAGAATATATGAAGCTCTAAAGTTTTTAGAAGTCACCAATGGTTCGTTTAAAAGAGAAATGGAATTGCAACTCGGAACCGAACTTTGATATTTTCAATCTACCAGAATTGTAGAATTCCTCTCCAGCAAAAGATGTGAGCAAAGAAGAACTTCAGAAGAATTTCAGCACAAGATGAATTTCAAATTTTGTCTGATTTCTCTCTTTTCTTGTGTTTTCAAGTATTGTGTTTTTTCATTACCCAAGGAGGTATTTATAGGCAACTTAAAAGATCAACTTCCACATCAAATTAGGTAAACTTTGAAAAAACATTTAATTTGTTGACTAAATTTTGAATTTCAAAATTTTGAAAGATCAACATTCACATCAAATTAGGTAAACTTTGAAAAAACATTAAAATTGTTGACTAAATTTTGAAATTCAAAATTTTGAAAGATGTTGTCCATATCAAATTAGGTAAACTTTGAAAAAACATTAAATTGTTGATTAAATTTTGAAATTCAAAATTTTGAAAGATGTTGTCCATATCAAATTAGGTAAACTTTGAAAAAACATTAAATTGTTGATTAAATTTTGAAATTCAAAATTTTAACAAGATGTTGTCCATATCAAATTAGGTAAACTTTGAAAAAACATTAAATTGTTGATTAAATTTTAAAAGAAGCTTCCTGTTAAGATCTAAAATTTGCTCCACGTGACAGTCGTCTGCCATGACATGGCAGTCATCTGTCATAGTTAAAATTTAAACCTAGAATATTTTTATTAAACCCTTTAACTTGCCAGTCGTCTGTCCATAAACAGACAGTCATCTGTCAGGTGCACTTCTTATCAGAAACTCACTTTTTATTTTAAACACTTTCCTTCCTTTAAGACCTTTTTTACTTTAATTTCAAAAACATGTTTTAAGCTCTTTAAAACAAAGTGTTTCTTAGTTTCTTTTGATTTTATAAGAGCTTCACATATCTAAATGACATTTGGTTTTGAAGTACTTACAACAGTTCTTCTAATTATGGTCTTCTTAAATCCTTCAGCCTCCTTCAGCCTTTTGAGGTTCACTTTTGACTTTGGGTTTGCTTGCCCTTAAGCTTCTTCATTTGTTATTCATTGCCTTCAATATTCTGAGGTGCTTTCACTAGATTAACATTGAGCTTCAACTTATCAACCTTGAGAGTTCTTTTACCTAAAACGCATCACTTAACATCATATGTTAAAGCATCCTTCATTTTGTTATCACCAAAACAGGATTGAAAAGTCCAGTTAAGTCAACATCTATTTTCATGTTTTTGGTTGTAAATGCTTTGTGCTTAGGGATAATAAACATCTAAGGAAATTTTATTCTAAATTCGATGAAGGGATTTTCCTAGGTTATGCTCTCAATAGTAAAGCATATAGAGTTTTTAATAAAAGAACATTGATAGTCATAGAATCTATCCATGTCGTGTTTGATGGATCTAATCCATTTTCTAAGAAAGATGATGAAGATGATATTAACATTAGAAAATGCTTAGACAAGTTATCTATTGAAAACAATGCAAGTGAAAATTTAGAAGTAAATGATAAATCATCTGAAGATAATGACAATGAAAATGAAGTTCAGGAGTTGCCTAGAGATTTGAAATTCATTAGGAACCATCCTGTAGGTCAAATCATAGGTGAACCATCCCGTGGTGTAGCCACAAGATCTTCCTTGAAGAACCTAGTGAGTCATTCTACTTTTTTGTCCCAAAAAGAACCTAAAAATACTAAAGAAGCAATAGAGGATGAGTCTTGGGTGATGTCCATGCAAGAAGAACTTAATCAATTTGAAAGAAGCAGAGTGTGGACCCTAGTTCATAGGCCTAAGGATCATACAATTATTGGAACTAAATGAATATATAGAAATAAGAAAGATGAGAATATGGTAGTAACTAGGAATAAAGTTAGACTAGTTGCCTAAGGTTATAATCAGGAAGAGGGGATAGACTTTGATGAAACATATGCTCTTGTTGCTAGGTTGGAATCCATTCGTATGCTACTTGCTTATGCTCCTTTTAAAAATTTTAAATTATTTCAAATGGATGTTAAAAGTGCTTTTCTAAATGTCTATATTAATGAGGAATTATATGTAGAACAACCACCCGATTTTGAAAATCATAAATATCCAAATCATGTTTTACCAGTTGGCTAAGGCCTTGTATGGATTGAAACAAGCTCCTAGAGCTTGGTATGAGAGGCTTAGTGGTTTTATGCTAGAAAATGGGTTTACCCGTGGCAAGATTGACACTACACTCTTCATCAAATCCAAAAATGATGATATGCTCCTAGTTCAAATTTATGTTGACGATATCATTTTTGGAAAAACTAATGATGATTTTTGTAATGAGTTTTCCAAATGCATGCAAAGCAAATTTGAAATGAGCATGATGGATGAGTTTAGTTTCTTTTTAGGGTTGCAAATTAAACAAGTTGAATATGGAACTTTCATATTCCAATCTAAATATGTCAGGTACTTGCTAAAGAATTTTAATATGGAAGACTGTAAAATTCTTGGTACCCCTATGAGTTCTTCTATTAAACTTGAAATAGATAAGCAAGGGATCCCTATTGATGTGAAATTGTATCAGGCATGATTGGAAGTCATCTATATCTCATTGCTAGTAGGCTTGATATTATGTTTAGTGTGTGCATGTGTGCTAGGTTTCAGGCCGCTCCTAAGGAATCTCATCTAATAGCATTTAAACGAATCCTTAGGTATCTAGTTGGAACTATAGAGTTAGGCTTATGGTACCTTAGCATACTACCTTTGAGATTGTGAGTTATGCTGATGCTGACTTTGCCTGTAGTAAGGTTAATAAGAAGAGTACTAGCGGCACTTGTCACTATTTAGGACAATCTCTCGTTTCTTGGTTCTCCAAGTAACAAAACTCAGTTGCCTTATCCACAGCTGAAGCAGAATATATTGTGGCTGGAAGTTGTTGTGCTCAAACTCTTTATATGAAACAACTTATGGATTTTGGGTTGCACTACGATATAATACCAATTAAATGTGATAATACTAGTGCAATCAACATCTCTAAAAATCCTATCTCACATTCATGAACAAAACACACTGAATTAGACATCACTTCCTTCGTGATTATGTGCAGAAAGAGGATATGACTCTTGAGTTTGTATGCTCTAATGAGCAGTGGGCGGACATTTTCACTAAACCACTTTCAGAAGATAGGTTCATACAAATTAGACATGAGTTAGGTATCATGCATAGTAGAGATGCTTCCTAGATATTTCATAGTTTGCATAAATTTAGGGGGAGCTTTCAAATAACTTTGAAGTCTAACAACTAATATAACTAATTGATATCTTTCATTGGATTGGACTTTATGAAATTAATTATATTTGCACATATCTACGACATGATGGTGATTGCATTTATGTTTTATGTATTGATCATATTGGAACTGTTTGAGTTGAGTTGTTGTGAATAAACTGTTAGATCTTAAAAACTCAAAACAGGTCATTTTTATACAGGATTTTTTTTAGGAAATGTCCTACTTTCAAAAAACATGTTGCCGAAATTTTAAAAAAAAAATTTCCCAAACTTATCTTGTATACAAATTATTCTTACCCATTGCCTAAGGCTATTACTTTCATAACCCTTTTTGCTGTTTCCAAAATGGGGAGATGAATAAGAGGCAAAAATTGGGTTGCAAGCACTTAAGGAAAATACTTTTACATAATGCACATTGTTAGGGGAAGCTTTCAAAGGTTATACCCATTTTTGCATGATGTATTTGTCATCATCAAAAAGGGGGAGAATGTTGACCTTCTAGGTTACATCCGGTTTTGATAATGACAAATACTTAGGTATTTGATGGTTTTCAAGTGTATGTGTAGGCTTAGATAAGCATCTCAATGAATGACACTTGAAGCAAGACATGAAGACTCTGAAGATTTTAATTCATATTGTAAATTCAATTAATGTAATATGGGTCTGTAATAGTAACTAGGGATATGGTCTGTAATAATTACCTACATATCATGCATATAAGATATATAGAAAGCTCAGTAAGACCTTAATATGACTCTATGTCCCAACACTCATGTACATATATCATATAGAATTCAAGAGTGTTAAAATTGAATTAAATTGAACATTATACAAAAGTTTGAGAGAGCTCGGGCGATCAAACCCTAAGAGTTCAAAACTCCTCGGGCGTCCGAACTATTGAGAAGTCAACAGTTGACTTAGGCTCTCGGATGACCGAACCATTTTGTGCATATCATCCATAAGCGCCCGAACCCTTTGAAAAGGACACCTCACCAACTTGGGATACTGAGGGATTTAGTTCAAATTAAGCTCTAGGCGACCGAATATCTAAGTTCGAGCTACCAAACCTATGACTAGGCACCAAAAATTCTAAAGAAATGTTTCTGACTTTGATTCGAGCCACCGAACTAGAACTCAAGTTGCCGAACCAATTTAAAGACCTTTTATTATTGTGTCTATTCAGGCGACCGAACCACGATTTAGCCACCCAAATCTCGCCGAGTTAAAATTAATTTAATTGTGGTAAATACAGGTTAATGAGGGTTAATACTTCCTAAACACTTTGGAACTTTAATAAGAATGCCCAACAAGTCCCGAACAGTTATAATTTTTACCTTGCTTATAAATATAAACTCATTTGTGAGGATTAGTAATTAATTAGAAAATTTATTAGCCAAAAATCCTCTCTTTTAAAAATACTCATTTTGTCCAAATACTATCAAATTTCCATTCCCTTGATATATTTTGAGATTGTGAGAGTGTATATAGTGTGCTTGTGATTGCTAGATTTTGTTAAAGCTCCCATTTGCTTGTGTGATTATTGATATTCTTCTTGGGGAGTTTGGCTTAGTTTTATCCTAATGATTTCATATTATAAATCATTATTGGGATAGACTAGCAAGCTTTGGGGTCTTTGCATAGTTGTTGCAAGACTTCCATAGCTTTGGTTTTTGTTGTGCAAAAATATTTTCAATAAGCAAAAATATTTTTCAAACTAGTAGTGTGCTTATTTCATTGAAGAAAATCTTCTTGAACTAGTTTGAATATCTGATTAATATCTTGGGAATCTTCATTTTCTATTGAAAGTGTTTTGCTTAAATTCAAGATATTGCTTGTATTGAACACTCTTGAGCATTTCATTGATAATATCCTATTGAGTGTTGTTAGCACAACTATTTGCATCACTGAACTTACACTATATCCATATTGTTGATGTGTATGTGATTGTACGTATTGGGTACATATCTGCTTTACATGAAAGCATAATCATTGTACCAGTTTGATTGAGAAAAATATTGTTGTATTTCAGGCGTGGCCTGAAGGGGCAGTAATCCTGCTCGATAAGGATTGTGTGTAAAGGTTGAGGATAGCCCTGTGCTAATTGACGTGGTTGTTTAGGTACCGCTCCACCCATTTAAGTAAGCATTATAGTGGTAATCCTTGTACTTGTTAGCCAAGGCGGGGACGTAGGCAATTTGCCGAACCTCGATAACACTTCTGCGTGTCCCTTACTATTTACTGTTTTCTGGTGTATGCGTGGTTGATTAATTTGTGCTATTTAATTTATGTTACATATTGCAATTGATTTATTTTACATGCACTAGGTTGACTTTAGGGTTGTGAAAATACTGCTATTAGGATATTGACCTAGGGCATCAATTTTAAAATACCAATTCACCCCCCCCCCTTTTGGGATCATGGTAAAGCTAACAGGTTACCATCGCGGGCAAGGCTTGATCCCCCGTGCATTCCATTAAGGAATTCACCTCTACAGACCTAGCCACTAAGTTTACTACCATTCTTGCACCTACCCCGTCATTCCTAATGACGACCACCCTTATTCGACCAGTTGACATCTCTTGGACCTTAATGCCTCTGCAGATGAGGCCACCTCCCCCATCATCCCTTACACTTTTCCCAAAGGCTCTTGCTCTCGTTCCATCCCTTACTCTTTCTTCACCTACTTCACGTGTTGTATATGGAAGTATATCTAAAGAGGAAGAGACCACTTCGAGCACACATTCTGATGCAACCCGTCGGCCTTAGGCGGGCACTCCTTCTGATGCATCCAGTGACCTAGGGGGCAGTGATTCTAATTATGAAGCTAACAAGTCCACCGAGGAGGATTAGGTTTAGGGTTGGTCAGTAGGGATCCATTTTGCTCTTGATCTTTATTTGTATTATACTATTTCTCACTTTTTCTTTTCTTTTCTTTTACTGATATTTTCTTTTTGTATGAATTACCATATTTTTAAAAGGTCATACTAGTGCTTTGACATTCTATATCCTTTGTCCTACCTTTGTGATTAATGGAATATTACATGGAGATTTTGGTGTCTACGTGTCTTTTGTGCTTCAGTGTACTATTGCATGCATATTAGTTTTGGATTTTATGCGTTTACTACTGACGCAGGTACACTGTTTGATTTTATTGCACCATGCAGTGTTTCCTCTCCCATGCATTCCAAGTTTTAGTGACAGTACCTGAGTTATGCCATGATAACATTGTTTATACCCTTTACATACCTTTATATTACCTATATGTTACATGCATAAGTGTAGAGAGTTGCTTACGTGTAGTTTCACAAAATATAGCCAATACATTACTTTTCTCACTCTATGAGGATTGACTAATGATTCATTCATGTTAAAATGGTTATGTAAGTTCTTCTATTCACATGGTATTTCACAAGGCTAGGATGCACTTTCACTTGATTTGTAGAACTTAGGGTTCCTTGAGAGCACTGAGAGAACAATTGTGGCGACTATGAAACCTTGTGAGGTACTGTTAAGCCTTTCATTTTTCATGAGTTGTTAACATCAAACTCTAAGTTCACAGAACTCAAATTTCCTTTTCTGGATTTTTCTTTACCTGCTAGTCTCGATTTTTGCATTTGCTAGCCTAGAGGTGATGTCTAGTGGGGAGATATAAACCTAGGTCTTGTAGCCTACTCAAGACATGAAAATTGAGGTGCCCCTATAGATAGACCTAGTTCATGGACTCCTTTTCGAGCCTAATTTCCTTTTGGAGATATGAAGATGACAGAAGTTGTGAAAATGGTCCTAACTAACCATGAAAGAAAAATGCATAAAAGAATGAGCAAAATAAAGAAATAGAAATAAAAAATACATAAAATACCTGCTCCAAATATATAAACGGGTCATGATAGGGACACAACACGCCATCCTTTACACGTATAAATATTCTTCAGTTTTTTGATGCATAAGATGTATTCGCGCTTGGTCTATAAATAAGACAATCTAGGGTGGTCTTGGTTGGATGTGGTGAGTAGGTGAGAAGGCGCAAGGGTGAAGGAACTGACATCTTGTTAATAGGATGGATCCCATTCTTATAAGACTAGTTTGCTCCATTTTTGGCATAAGTTCTTCAAAATATGTGGAATGTTTAATCATGACATTCTTCCTCACACATAAGAGTGAACCTATCCTCTTAAGTGTTTTTAAGGGTATACCAGTGAGGCTAAGTTAAGATGACCATTTTGTAGGTGTCTGATGAGTCCTTAAAATGCATCATTTTAGGCCCTCAATTACCTTTGTTTATCCTCTTTCGTTTTGTATGTAACCCTTTGTTATCATGTTTTGGAGTTACGCAGGTTTGTTTGTGTTTCAAGGAAAACAAGTCAAAACCAAGGAGTTAGGCAATACGAAAAGTTAAGGGAGAATTTGGAAGACTTAAAGCTCAAATTAGATGATCAACCAAATCCCTAGAGCCTTGAATCATTAAAGGAAGAAAGATCTTGTTTGACCATGGGGTGCGAATAGCTAACTCAGAGGTGACCAAGGCGGCTGCTAAAGAATCCAAGGTTTAAGCTTGAAGCAGAACTACTGCAAGGTTCGACCAAGTCCTTGACACAGTAACCCTCTAGGGTGACTAGGTTTAGAGACTGAAACTGACTGAGATAAAATTACCAAGAGTCTAGACCAAGTCTTCGACCAGAAAAACCACTACGAATGACTATGTCGAGTTCCTGAGATTTCCTGAAGCTTGAGATCCTGCAAGCCTCGACGACAATGATCTGCATCGCAAGATACGTGCATAAGTTTCCATTTTTTAATTTCAAATCTCTTAAACCCTAACAGGTATATATAGTAGCTTTGACAATGAGCTTAGGGTTCCTCTTTGGCCGATTTTGGGTTTGTGTGAGACCTAAAACACCATTGAGAACCAACCTTAGGATAGATTTACTTGCTTTCATTTACATTCCTATTTTGATCTTCGATTGTATTTCTAGCGTTAGTGACAGAAGTTTTGATTGCAATAGAATGAAATTTTACATGCTTTCCCTTTACTTGCTTTCAATTTACTGTTTTCTTTACTACTTTGATTGTGATGAAGCCTTGCATGATAGGATAACACTACTACTGATTTGATCAAATATACGTATTAGGCTACGGACACTGCGGAGGTGCGCATGATCGTTGAGATAGGGTATACTCCGGTTCCTGACCATGCTCTAGACGGTTGGTGCACCCTTGCTACCCTATGCCCTCAAACCACCCTCTCCTTTTTAGCCTAATTTTTGGGTTAGTACTAATATGTAAAGCTAGTTGAGTGTAGTTTATGCACACGACATCCTAGGTCAGATTCATGACTGAGCACTACTTTGTAGGAGTAGAGATATTTTAGTTATACATGCTTTAAAGTAGTTGTTAGAAAAACTCTTTTCAAAACTTCTCCTTTTAACTTTCTTTTTACACAAAGCTTTAATAAACTAATTTGGAAGTGGTTGGTAATTGCATCTAAGTCCTAAGGATCGACACCCGACTTTCCCCACTTTTTACAGAATTTGGGATTAGTTAAGTTTTATAAATATTATTTTTGGTAGTTAAGGACCCAAGCCTTGGCGATCCTACCAAATTTTGGCTCCATTTCCGGGGACTTGATTATGGTTATTGGCCAATTTCCATTTTAGAGTGTTACTGCTTTGTTTCTTTGTATATATATATATTTTTATTTTTATTTTATTTACTGAAGTCTTGAATCTGTGTGCTTAAAGTGTGTATGCTAGGTTTGCATTCTTTGAATCTAGAGCTGATTCCTATAGACCCTAAGATTGAGAGATCCCGTAGGTCCCTTAGGAAACCCACCTCGAATCTTGGGTTTGCAGAGTCGTCTGAAGTTAAAGCAATGGCTGAATGTCTACTGGTTCCCGTTGCATAATTCCGAGAACCTCAAACTCCCTGCTAACCTGTGGTGGGGGAGCAGCACCTTCGGCCTCTTCGAGACTACTTTGTGCCCGACACATACACCTCGCCGTTTTGCATCCGATTTCTAGATGTTCAGGCAACGAAATTCGAGATCAAGACTTCCATCATCTTGACGCTGCCCACCTTCTATGGGAATTCTTTTGAAAGTCCTTATTCGCATCTTGATGAATTTATCGAGATATGCTCCACCATCCAAATACATAATTTTGATGATGATGCCCTTTACTTAAGGCTTTTCTCATTCTTTGTGAAGGATAATGCCAAATATTGGCTGACGTCCATAAAGTTGAACTCGGTGACCACCTAGGCCACTATCCAGCATAAGTTCTTAAAGAAGTACTTCTCAATTGGGAAAACTAACCAGCTGCGAAGGGCAATCATGAGTTTCTCCCAGTTGGATGGGGAACTATTCTTTGAGACCTGGGAGTGCTTCATGGGCTTACTTCATAAATGCCCACACCATTAGGTCCCTAAGTGGTAATTGGTTCAAACCTTCTATGAAAGGTTAGCTGAAAGAGATAGGTTGATGGTAGATGCATCGCATGGAAGTACTTTCCTTACCAAACACGAGAATGCGACTTGGGTTCTCTTCGACAACCTCACCAAAAATTCTCAACAGCATACTATTGCTGCTCGTCAACCCTCTACCCCATCCACTTCCAAACCTAAGAAATTTTATGAGCTAGTTGCATGCCATGACCTTGCACCCACTTTGCACACAATAGTTCAAAAACTAGACCGGCTCTTGTCCTCAGGACAGCAACTAGTAATGTGTGCAGAGGTGTGCACCATTTGTTTTGACCCTTCCCATTCTTGCTATAATTGCCCCCACGTGCCATCCCAATCTGAGTTTGTGCAAGAAGAAGTAAAGGTTGCCCACAATTGGTATGATAGGTCGTCAAACAACCCCTATTCCAACCCATACAATCCTAGGTGGAAACAGCACCCTAACTTCTCCTGGAGGCCACAAGCTTCGACCTTTCAGTCCCAAAGACCTCAACAAGACTCTAATGCCCCACCTCCTCACCCATATCATAATTTTCAAAGTCATCCTTGTTGACTCTACGAGTCCAATCCGTTTTTTATAATGAAAAATCACTTGGTATTTGATCTGTGCATGGAGTTTGTGAACAGGAACTACAGGAACTATATTAAGCATGCATGGAAAGACAACGAGTCATGGAAGCCTTCAAGTAAAGATAAAAAATCTTGGCAAGATCCATGGAACTCAAAAAGTATGAGAATCAAGATGCAAGCAGCAAAGTTCAAGAACATCTTGGGAATGGGTATTTAGAACTCATGTACCTACATTGTTATATGATTTAATTTGAGGCTCAACATAAATTAGAATTTCTTTAAGATTCATGCATTTCATGCATATCATTAGGGAACCTTTATGGACTTAGAAATATTTTCGAAATCATGGAAAATATGTTTTATAAAAGACCCAAGAAAAGGAGTAAAGCAGAATTTTTAAACTAGAAAAGAAAAATTGAGAAAAAGGGGACTTCGGTAGCCTGAACTCAACTTCAGTCGCCTGAAGATTAAGTTCAGTAGCCTTAAGAATTAATGGGAAACACAGAACCTGACAGAGGCACTTTGGTAGCCTGAACTGAGGACCTCAGGTGCCTGAACTTGCCACTTCAGGAGCCTGAACCCCACTTTGGTTGCCTGAAGCCGCGGGAAAGTTTAAAAATCAGATTTTTATTAAAAGGACTCACGAGCTTTTTCTTTGATCCAACGGCTAAGATCAATTCTAAGGGTAAGACACTATATATACTGAATTTCTAAACCCTATAACGAGGTTAGACACACAAGAAAGAGAAGAACACACCTTGTTGAAAGAACATTGAAAATTTGCTCCTATTGCTATACGATTGCCTACACTTCAATCTCTAATCTTCGAGCTTGGGCAAATCAACTCAAATTCTCAAAGGGAACTTGTTTACTCAACTGTACTTCAATCTAGTATTGAGGTTTGATCTTTCAAGTTACTATTCTTAAGAACTTCTCATCTTATCCCATTACGTGCTCTTGACTATCATTAGAAAAGTTTTGATCTTGAGTGAGTATATTCGTATAAAAATTGATTTTTGAAAAGATCATTACTTGAGGAAGTTTATTTAACTTGGTTGATTGATTTTTGATTCAAGAGTATATAAATATACATATATATCATTCATTGTGCTTATTATTAAAAAACCTATTTTGATTAAAAGGTTGATCTTGAAAGTGCCTATACATATACATAGTTATTCTAAACAAGATCATTACTTGATTTAAGTTGTGTGATTGATTGAAAGGTTTTTTTTTAAGTGTGTGTTTTCTAAAGGATCTATATTTTAGATATATTTTAATGCTTGATTAAATATCCTTGGTACTTATAACTATATATTTTTTAGGGATAATTTCTGAAAAGCAATGTATCGTTTTCATACATTCATGAGCTTCAAGTTATATCATATGTTAATGTATTAGGAAATTGAATTGTACTCACAAGCTTTTGTTAGAAGCATTGTTTTGAGTGTTATTTTTCAGATTCTATTGTATACACGATTCAGTGTGTGAACCGGTGTGTGAGGAGAGAGCTGTATCCCTTGTAAGCAGCGGAGTAGGAGGGAGTTGTGCCTCTTGTAAGTATCAGATTGTAAGGGAAGCTCTGTCCTAATTTAAGGAGTGGGGATTTAGTGAATCCTTGAGTGGTTGCTCAAGGCGAGGACGCAAGCCAAGTCAGCTGAACCTCGTAAAACTGCGTTTGTCTTCTCTCTTCCCTTTACTCTTTATTTTCAACACTGCATTTAAATTGTGTATTGCATGCATAGGTTGGATAGCCTTACACATAAGTAATTGAGTTACAAGAATTCATTGGTAAATATATAAGAAAGGTTTAAGCAGCAAATAAGTGTCAAAGAATTTTTAAATACCCAATTCACCCCCCCTCTTGGGATTATACCTGATTCAACAATCCTAGTTCTACCCCTAGACCTTCATCATTTTAGCAACCCTCTTCCTCTCCACCCAAATATGATACCTTTTAGGAGATAGTGTTGAAAGCCCTCAAAGGCATTGAGGCTGATCGCCAAGCAAATCGGCAACTCCTTAACTCTTACTTCCAATCGATAACCAAGCTGGAAGCCACCATGGGGCAAATAGCTATCTCCTTGAGTTGGAGAGAGATGAGGGAAAGTTGTCGAGTCAGCCTTTTGTGAACCTCAAGGGCCAATATGGGGTAAAGTGTGAACTAGACACTGCTCCGTTGTCATATCATGAGCAGGCCTAGGGGGTATCCACTCTTATGAGTGCAGGGATGGTAAACAATAGGGTGGAGGAGTAGCTGAGCAAGGGTGAGAATGAGTTGAAACTTGCGCCACCTCCTCCTCAAGTATAGTGGCCAATCCCAAGATTTCCATGCCTATTGTTGGTGGGGCAAAGCCATACTATACCTCTCATAAGGCATTTCATGTCTCTCCAGCACCATACCTTGACAACTCTTCATGCACCCTCTTCATCTAAGAAGAAAACCATCACTGAGTCCATCATGGACAAATTCTGACAAGTTAAGGTTAACTAGCCTCCCTTAGATGATATTAAGTGAGAATGCCAAAGTCTTTAAGGACTTGTACAAACTGCAGCAAAATTCGAAGGTGCATATGGATGAACACGTTAAGCTAGCTGAACACATGAGCTCAGTGATACTAGGTCACCTTCCCTTTAAACTAAAAGACCCCATCACACCAACCATTGTGTGTGTAATCGGCGACTACATCATTGATGGGGCTCTTTTAAATTTAGGGTTGAGTGTGAACATCATTCCGTACTTGGTTTACCAACACCTCGACCTAGTAGAGTTGAAGCCCACCCTGATCACCTAGTGTTTTGCGAACATATCACTAAAAAGACGTCGGGGTGTGGTAGAAGATGTATTGGTCAAAGTGGAAGAGTTTTCCTATCTAATGGATTTCATTATTTTAGATATAAAGCCTTCTAAGTTATGATCCCTTTCCTATTAGGACGCCTATTATTAGCCAAAGCCAACGCCTGCATTCAATGTAGGATAGGGATTATGGACATTTCATGTGGCCAAAAGCAACTCCAACTGAACATATTCCATGTTTCCCAATATCCACTTAAAGTAGTCCAAACTGTGGACGAGGACATGATTGATAAAATTGTTGGGGAAGAGGCCCCCTCAATTCTGTGGAGGGACCTGTTAGAAAAGACTCTTTAGCCCCAAAGCCCATCTACAGCCGACCGGGAGGACCTTTACGATCAAAGTATAGCACTTCATGATTTGGCCTCCAAAGCAGAGGGACATGTGGGAGTATGCAACACAAGGTTTGATGAGGGACTAAGTGAGATCACTCTGAACTTCAAACCCGGATTAGTTCGAAATGGGCTTTAGTGCGTCTGGCTAAAGATGGTAAACTTAGCGCTTCCAAGAGGCAACCCGAGAGTTTTTCCTTTCTTTTTGAGTCCTTAGGATGTCCATAAGTAGTGTAAATAGAGTTTAAGATCTATAGGGTAGGTCCTTGGGTAGTTGGGGGTATAATTCTCATGAGCTTCCAAAGTACCGAGAAGGTTGATCAAGGGTGCGACCATCTCCTCATTGATGCGACCCAATCATTTCTCTGAGCATGTTTAAGTTTGAAAAAGTACCGAGAGCTTCGATGATGTCTGGGACGAGTACTAAGTTGGCATGCGACTTGGTCAGGAGTCACTATTCTTGCTTAAGTCGAAGGGTGCGACCAAGTGCGACCAGCATACAAGCAGGTGTGACTTAGTCGAATGTGTCAAAACGATGTTTAAACACCTGTTCACCCACGACTCTTCAACTCCCGCCATTATCATTTCTCGGTCGATTCCCATCACCCCGCTTTTCCACTTCATTGCCCAAGCTAATCGGTGATCTAGGGTTCACCCCTTTTGCCTTCCTCAACACCTTGCTCTTCTGTCATCTCTTTTATCTGCTATGGACGGAGCTAAACTCAAGAACCAAGATGAATGCAAAGCAAAATCAGACTCCTGCTCAGAGTCGACAGCACCAAGCACGTCAGAGCATAGAATCGTCTTCATGGGTGCCCCTTGTGGTTCCACATATGCCTGCTTATGTGCCAGTCTCCACCTTGGCACCAGTTATTTGAAACGCCATGGTGGACTTGCTCTAGACTGTCGTTAAGGCGATGGCTACTTCCTCTGACAGCGGGTGTTGTCCCACACATCCAGTCATCCTTTGTGTTTCCAAGTCTGACTCAGCTTAGGAATTGTCTTCAGGACTACTTTTTGGGCTCACTCTGTTTGTATTGTGCTTGTGTGACACATTTGTGTTTTTCTTTTCTTTTCTACTACTTGTATTTTCTCTCCTTTATCGAACACCATGCTTTTGTGGCAGCCCCAGTATCTGTATTGAATTCATCTACATTATAATTCAATTTTGTAATCAATGAAATTACATGGTCTTTTTGGAATTGTCTTTTGTGCTACAGTGTATTATTACATGCATTCTATTTTTGGATTCTATGTTCTTCATATACAGGCACATTATACTACACCATGTAGTGTTTTTCTTCTCCCATACATCCCACGTTCTTTCTTTCCACACTTCAGTGAGGACATTGAAGTTTTAAATTGGGGATAGGGGGTAACACACTGCATGGCACATTTCAACGCATATAAATGACACGATTTTTCAAATTTCCACTAAACATTGTGTACTGTATGCCATGTTAACATCTTTTTTCTTTTTGGAAAGAGCCGACAGCCACCCACATAGCAGTCCCATCCCAAATTTATTAATCAACTCTCACTTATGGCGGAGGAAAACTGTGGTTACAAGCAAAGCCTCTGGGAGATTACAAATAATCAATAAAACCTTCCAAAAAACTAACCACAAAAATAAACCAAAAAACAAAAAAAACCAAATCTAAACAAGCCTAACCAAACTAAGCCTGCCTAAATCAAACAAACAATCAAACTACACAAACCTAACATCTAATGCTAAGGATGTCGAGACTATCAAGTCTTAATGTGCCTCTAAGCTTCCTCAAAAGCTCATCCCCCTCCTCAAAACGATATATCATAGCTTCTTCACCTATAAGCAAGGTAATCTGCTGCTTGATTAACCTCTCTATAAACTTTGAAGTGCCGAAACAATCTCCTTCCAATAATCTCATAAGTAGCACATTGTGCATTTATCATTATTGATCCAATCAACAATCAGTTTAGAGTCACATTCAATAACAATATTATAAAAGCCCAAATCCTTACATAACAACACCCCCATGTGCAAAACACAAAACTCAGCTTCATTATTCGTACCTTGTCCAAAATAAGAAGAAAAGGCACCTTTGAGTTTGCTAAAGGAATCCCGAATCATGCCTCCACCCCCACACGAACCTGAATTACCTCTACAGCGTCCATCAATATTTAACTTCACAAAACTTATTGATGGTTTCTCCCAAACAACTGTACACTGTCTTCTAAGTTTATGAGACACTATTCGAGGTATGTCAAATAAATCAAACCCCCTGGACCTGAATTGCAAAATAAAGTGCTCTGTCAAAATGTGCCTAATCCAAAAACAAATAGATCTCCAAACCACCTTCTTAGACTCCACGGTATCCTATGTTAGAATTAGTGTGTTCCCAAGAGGTGGGGGGTGAATTGGAGATTTTAAAATTTCCTAGGTTGAATGATCAACATTTCAGCATATCTCAACTTAGGGGCAGTCTAAACATGTATGAAGTTGCAGAAAAGATAAATCAATCAATACTCAACACAAGAAATACAATTCTAGTATCTCCCAACAATTCAAAATTTAGTATATTCAGGAGATGAATAAAATTAAGCAAGCAACAGAATGTAAATCAAGAAAAGTAAAGGAGACACCGAAAATGTTATCGGGTTTGACAAACGTGCCTACGTCCTCGCCTCAGCTTGCAAGTCCGAGGATTACCGCTATTGCTCTCTTAATGGGTGAGGCGGAACTAGTTACAACCACCCATTCCTTACTGGGCAAGGGAATACCCCAGGTCAAATTAGTAGAGTTGACCCCAACCTTTACAAACTCTCCTTATGGGGTGGAGAAGGTCCATACACTCCTTAAGGGGCGAAGAATACCCACCTCAAGCCATGCCTGGATTACAATCAATAAAGTTTTTCATACAATTAAAAGTGCTTCTAACACAAGCAGATTTGTACAATAATATGATCCAAATATATGCACTCACAGATGATATGAATTTAATACTCAAGTGAGATCTTGAAAATTTAATTTAAGGCAATATATTCAACGAATGAATATTCAAGGTTACCTTAAAACCCTAATCAAGTATCACAAAGATATTTTATCAAATATAATAACAAAAAATACTTACGGTTTAAGCTTGCAAAAGATTTATCAAATAAAGTATGCAAGCTCTCAAGTCTTGGAATTTGAATGCAAAGACTAGGAAGCTAAAACAAGTTATTTCCAATCAAATATTTATATACGAAATATTATGGGAATAAACGATCAAGAAAAACTCTCAAAAAGAGTTTTCAAATATGTATGAATATATGAGAGTAATGCCAAGGAAATGATTTGAAAGATGCACACAAAAACCACAATCAAATTCCTACAAAGTTGCAATTGATTTGCAAGAGAGGAATAATATGAAACTCTCTACTTCAAATTAATATTTGCAAATAAGTGTAAGAGAGAGTATTAAAATAAATATACTTGGAATGTAAAGTATATAGCAAAAGAAGTATAAAAATTTGAGAGGAATTTTTGCTAGTTACTTTTGCTAATTTCGTTACTAATCAAGGCAAATGAGGGGGTATATATAGATATCCCTCAAATTTTGACCATTGGGGACCTATTGGGGATTTTTAAAAAGTTTAAATAAAAATTGACCCTTGTTTAGTGCTAATTACTGTGGTAAAAATACGCGAACCCGAGAGGTTTGGTCGACCGATGCTAAGGGCTAGTCGCCTGAACAGACACAGTAAATTTGAAATAATTTCAAGGTTCGATAGCTTGGGGACACTAGTCGGCTAATCGAGCAAGGGCGATTTTCGAACCCTTCAAGGTTCAGTCGCCTGGCCATGAGTTCAGTTTTCCAGTTCAGGGGCTTTGGTTTGCCGAGGCACATTTTCAACTAATCGTTCGGTCAGCCGAGGAAGGTGGGAACGGTCATTGTCACAGTTCGTTCAATCGTGGACGATGCATTCAATTTGGTTCGGTCGACCGAGCCAAGTCAACAAATTGACTTTCTGGCAAGTTAGTCTACTGAGGCATTTACAACGCCAATAGTTCAATCGACCAAGGTCTCTTGAAAATTTTCTTTCTTCTTTTGTCCTTATAAAAATTATCCCTATTTGTATGTGTTTGCGATTTTGACTTAAGGAACTTGTTCATTATGTGTCCTAAGGTCGATCTATGGTCTTGAGAGATAATCCAAAAAATCCGATGATCCCTAAGGTCATTCAACGGTCTTGAGCATATAATCCTACCATGCATGTGATGCAATTATTACAAACCATATTAACTTACAAACCAAATAAATTGAATGCATATACAACAATAAAAAGGGTCTTCATTCTTTTGCTTCTTCAGATGCCATTAGTAAGCGATCTTGAAGTTCGTATGGCTTCCTTGTGTTCCTACCATCAATGCGTGCTAAGGATGAACCTGTTCAGGTAAGAAACATTGGTTTTGTCATAATCAAAACGGGATCAGACTCATAGAGTCAACATCCTCCATCCTAGCTTTGCACAAAAATTGACAAAGATGCCAAGTGATGATAGAGGGAATTAACCCAACAATAATGCCATGTTAAGAAAATTTTTTTGCTAAAGAAAACCAATGAGACGCCCCCACCAAGTTCCCACAATAAAGGTTGGCAAGCCCAAAATACAAGCAGCTCTATCCCAAACAAACGATGCCACCTCCCCTAAATTCAGCACATGGTCAAGTGTTTCAATCTTCCTATTAAGACAAAAATCACATCTTGAGGCAAGATAAATATCACAACGTTGAACGCATATATCCACTGGCACACAATTGAACTGTGCCTTCCACATACACACTGAGATTTTTTTGGGAGAGAATTATGTCATATCCACTCTATACTCATGTATTTGTCTTGCTTTAATCTGATAATTTCTCAAGCACTAGATGCCAAAAAATGTCCATCCAAAGTCGGCTTCCACATTAGAATATCTAGAATAGATGTTACATGCATAAACCCACCAATTATATGACTTTGTTATGCTCACTAACAATGTAGTGAGTTGTTTGTGCGTAGTTTCACATAACATAGCCTATGTATGGATACAACACTCTATATGGGTTGACTAGTGATTGGTTTGTGTTAATATGGTTATGCAAACTCTTGTATTCACATGGTACTTTATGAGGCTAAAAACACACTTCCACATGATTTGTAGCACTTAGGGTTCTTTTAGAGCACTGAGAGAACAATTGTGGTGACTATGACACCTTGTGAGGTAGTGTTGAGCCATTCGTTCATTTCTTGAGTTATTGACATCAAATTATGAGTTTATAAAACTCAACTTTCCTTCTATTTTATGGATTTCTTTTGCCCAACTAGTCTTGGTTCTTGCATTTGCTAGCCTAAAGGTGATGTCTAGTTGGGAGATAGAAACCTATGTCTTGTAGCCTACTCAAGATGTGAAAATTGAGTCACCCCTAGAGATAAACCCAGTTCATGGATCTCTTTTCAAGCTTAATTCCCTTTGGTGGTATGAAGATGATAAAAAGTTGTGAAAAATGTCCTAGCTGACCATGAATGAAAAATGATAAAAAGAATAAGCATAAGAAAGGAAGAGAAATGAAAAACATATAGAATACCTGCTTTATATATACAAAAAGGTCAAGCTAGGGAAACAACGCATGATCCTACACATATGAAGCTTCTTCAATTGTTTACTGCATATGACGTATTCATGCTTGGTTCATGAATAGGTTGATCTAGGGTGGTCTTGATTGGATGTGGCGAGAAGGTGAGAAGACGCTAGGAAGAAGGACCCGACACCTCTTAATAGGTTGGATCCTATTCGTATGAGATTAGATCACTCTATGTGTAATGTTAGTTCTTCAAATATGTGGGATATTTGATCATGACACTCTTCCTCATGTATGAGAGTGAATCCATTTTCTTGAGTGACTTTGAGGGTATACTAGTGAGGTCGAGTCAAGACAACCATTCTGTAGGTGTCCAAGGGTACTTTGAGTGTGAAAAATCATGCACCTTACACATGCCTTGTGATGTGACCTATCCATTCTTGAATTTACATGATAATATTAACTTTGAATTGCAATCGCTAGTTGATTCTATGTGAGCTGTGTTCTTGAGATGGTTATGCATTGTTGAGACTTGCGTGAGTGAATTGTTGCGGAGTGTGTGTATAATGGAGTCATGTATGAAAAGTTTTGTATGTAACTAGGCTGTATTCTTGTATGTAAAATGGTATGATTATATTGCATGTAATCTATTTGATGTTCATTGAGTTAGTGTTTGTGGGTGCCACCCTAAAAACCCTTATGAGACTATAACTCGTCCACTAGGGTCAACCAAGGGGTTTAAAGCCTTGTTGCATATCGTAAATGCAACTGTGCTTCCCACGAAAAAGGAGGTAAAGAGGATTTTCTTAGTTTTCTTAGTGTTACTAGTTTTTTCTTTGCTTGAGGACTAGCAAAGTGTAAGTTGGGGTTGTGAAGAGTTTCTAAAATGCATGATTTTAGGCCCTCAAATACCATTGTTTATCCTCTTTTCATTTTGTATGTAACCCTTTGTTATCATGTTTCGGAGTTATGCAAGGTTTGTTCGTGTTCTAGGGAAAACAGGTTAAAACCAAGGAGTTAGGCAATATGAGAAGCCAAGGGAGAATTTGGAAGACTTAAAGCTCAAATATTATGATCAACCAAGTCCCTAGAGCCTCGAATCATTAAAGGAAGAAAAATCTTGTTCGACCATTGGGAGCGAATAGCTAACTCAGGGGCAATAAAGGCGGCAACTAAAGAATCCTAGGTTCAAGCTTGAAGTAGAACAACTGCAAGGTTCAACCAAGTCCTCAACACAGTAACCCTTTGGGGCGACTAGGTCCAGAGACCGAAACCCATTGAGACAAAATTACCGAGAGTCTCAACCAAGTCTTCGACCAAAGAGTCCATTACGGGTGACTATGTCGAGTTCCTAAGATTTCCTGAAGTTCGAGATCCTGCAAGCTTTAACTATCAACTTGACCAACAAAGACCCAATTCTATAACTATGTCGAGAGGAGCCGAATTCAAATCCCTGCTTTCTCGGGAGCTTCAACCAGGGCGTAACCGAGGAAGAACATGGGGGCGACATGGTCAACGACGACGATCTGTGTCGCGAGATACTTGCAGAAGTTTCCATTTTTCAATTTTAAATCTTGTAAACCCTAATGGATATATATAACAGCTTCAACAATGAGCTCAGGGTTCCTCTTTAGCCGATTTTGGGTTTGTGTGAAACCTAAAACTCCATTGAGAACGAACCTTAGGATAGATTTACTTGCTTTCATTTACATTCCTGTTATGATCTTTAATTGTATTTCTGGAATTAATAACAGACGTTTTGATTGCAACAGAATGAACTTTTACATGATTTCCCTTTGCTTGCTTTCGATTTACTGCTTTCTTTACTGATTTGATTTACTGCTTTGATTGTGATGAAGCCTTGCATGATAGGATAGCACTACTACTAATTCGATCAGATATGCATATTAGGCTACGGACACTATGGAGGTGCGCATGATCGTTGAGGTAGGGTATACTTCGGTTCCCAACCGTGCTCCGGATGGTTGGTGCACCCTTGCTACCCTATGCCCTCAAGCAATCCTCTCCTGTTTATCCTGATTTTCGGATTAGTACTAATATATATAGCTGGTTGAGAATAGTTTACACACATGACATCCTAGGTCGGATTCATGATTGAGCATTACTTTGTAGGAGTGAGATACTTTAGTTTTGCATGCTTTCAAGTAGTTGTTAGAAAAACTCTTTTCAAAACCTCTCATTTTTACTTTTTTTTTTTTTTTTACATAAAGCTTTAATAAACTAATTTGGAAGTGGTTGGTAATTGCATCTAAGTCCCTGAGGATCAACACTCGACTTTCCCTACTTTCGATAGAACTTGGGATTAGTTAGGTTTTACAAATATTATTTTTGGTAGTTAAGGACCCAAGCCTTGGCGAGCCTACCAATGTCCAAGGATAGTCTAAGTGTAACGAATCATGCACTTTACACACACCTTGTGATGCAGCTTATCTATACTTGAATTTACATGATGATATTAACTCTAAATTGCAATTTTTGGTTGATTCTCTGTGAGTTATGCTTTTCATGATGGCTATACACTGTTGATACTTGCATGAGTAATTCATTGCGGAGTGTGTATAATGAAGTTATGTATGAAGGACCCTGTGTGTAATTAGGTTATATTATTGTATGTAAAATGGCATACTATGTCACATGTAATCTTATTTAATGTTCACTGAGCTTGGATTTTGTGGGTATCACCGTGAAAACCCTCACGAGACTACTAGTCGTCTACTAGGATCAACCTAGGGGCTTAAAGCCTTGTTGCATTTGGTAAATGCAACCATGTTTCCCAAGAAAGAGGTGATAGATAGGATTTTGTAGTTTTCTTAGTTTTTGTTTTGCTCGAGGACTAGAAAAGTGTAAGTTGGGGGTTGGGATGAATCCCTAAAATGCACTATTTTAGGCCCTCATTTACCTTTGTTTTGTCTTCTTTTATCTTGTGTATACCCTTTGTTAACATAGTTCGGAGTTATGCAAGGTTTATTCGAGTTTCAGGAAAAAAACAAGTTAAAACTGAGGGTTTAAGCATTACAAGAAGCCAAGGGAGTACTTAAGATACTTAAATCTCAAATCAGATGCTCAACCAAACCCCTAGAGCCTTAACACATTAAAGGAGAAAAGACCATGTTCGACCATGTGGTGTGACCAGCAAACACAAGGGGTGACCAGGTCACAAACTACAGACTCCAAGGTTCAGACTGAAGAAGAAATGTTGTAAGGTTCAACCAAGTGACCCTCCAGGGTGACCAAGTCGAGATACTGAAGATTACTGAGCCAGAGATACCGAGAGTCTCAACTAACTGCTCGACTAGGAAGACCTTGAGGGGCCACCAAGTCGAGTTCCTAAAGCTGAATTAAAGTTGAGATCCTACAAGTCTTGACTAGTAGCTTAACTAGAAAGACCCATTAGCGCGACTAGGTTGAAGATGTTGAAGTTTGAATTCCTGATTTCCAGTGAGCCTTGACCAGGGCGCAACTAGGGGAAAGCATGGGTGTGACTTGGTCGAAGCGACGATCTTCTGCGTGAGATTTGCTGCAAACTTTCCTATTTTGAAATTCAAACCTTGTAAACCCTAATGGGTATAAATATTAGCTTCGAATATGTTCTCAGGGTTTGTCTTTGGCTTTTTTTTGGGTTAGTGACAAACCTTAAACGTCATTGAGAGCCACGGTAGATTAGATTTACATGCTTTTGATTTAAATTCCTACCTTGGTTCTCGATTGTATGCTTGATTGTTAGTGATAGACTATTAAGTTTGCAATTGAAACCATCTTTTAGTTGCTTTATTTTACATGCTTTCTTTTAAATACCTTACACTTTACTTTCTTTGATTTCAATACCTTGCTTTTACTTTCATGCACCTTTAATGCTTGGATTATAATGAAGTCTTAGGGGCTAGGATAGCACTACTATTGATTCAGTCAAGTATACGTTGTAGGCTATGGATACCAAATAGGTTCTTATGATTGTTGGATAAGGTATACTCCGGTTCTCGATCGGGCTCCGAAAAATTGGTGCACCCTTACTACCCTATGCCATCGAATGGCTCCTTTCACTATCTAGCTTAATAAGGATAGATGACCAAGCATAGTTTACGCACACGACAGTCTAAGTCGGATTTATAAACTGAGCACTGCTTTGTAGGAGTAGAGTTCATATATAATTTACATGCTTTCAGTAGATTGTTAGAAAACCCCATCAAAATATCTCCTTTTCACTTTATTTTACACAAAGTTATAGTAAACTATTGGGCACTTAGTGTAGGATCGTGAACAATATACACCACACCTTTTGCTTTTTCTAAAGTAAAGCTTACAACTGGATAAAGCAAAAGCTTACACACTAACAAAGACATAAAGCAAACGTGTACTCACCGAAAAATACATAAAGCAAAATATTCCACATTAACAACTAGATAAAGCAAAAGCTTACACACTGACAAAGACATAAAGCTAAAGATAGACGTCCATGTGATCTTGTCAAGGTTTGGAATAGGGCTTGTGTTTGGCTCTATAGTCTTCTTCCTTTTCTTCAGGATAAACTGTCAGGACCTCTAGGTTATCAATGCTTCCATTGGTGCCAGTATGTTCCATGTAGTAAAGTGCGAGCCTGTTTGTGAGATATATGCTATAAAAATGAGGGAACAGTATGGAGTAATAAGTATTTTTGGCCCTTCCGTCATCTTGGAAATGAACTAGGTTAAACAGGTCTTGTGGTAACTTGTCTGGATTAACATGGTCAATATAACAAAGGCTTTTTCTAGTATTAATCCAGTCATGTGCCGACAAGTGTGGGTCAGCAAAGGGATTTTCCTTGAAACTTTTGATCCTTTCACAAATTGGAAAAATGTTAACAAACCTATCCCCTTTGTTATTTTGAATTTCACCCTCTAAGTAGAATGTGACAAAAAGATAAGGGAATCCGGTCATGAAATCGAGGTGTTCAATCCATTGTTGTTCTGTCATGAAAAAGAGAAGCCAATTTTTAAGATAGATGTACTGCTGAGGCCTTTGTGTATGGTTAGTGAGGAAGGCAAATGTCCATGGTTTGTCAAGGATCATACCAACACATTAAGATCTTGTAAGATACTAGAGGAGAAGGAAGGCTTCTTTAGGAAAATTGATGTAGGACAGCATTGGAACCTAGAGACCGTTGATGTATGGAAAGAGTGGATGCCAGTCAATGCATTTGATTGGAGCATTAACAAGTCCATATTTAGAAAGGAGGATGGACTGCAGACTCTGGATCATTTTTTTGTTACCTTTCCCTATTGTATGACAAAGAAGGTCGTCTTGGACTTTATTTGGGAGAGTTTGGACAAGGCTAGAAAGAGATTGTTTGGATGAAAATGTCATAAGGAAAAGGACTTAAGGATTGGCTTGCCTGAAGAGGAAGTAACTAAGAACATTGTGCTTTCCTTTGATGTGCTTTACCTCAAATTTATACTGCGAGAACCAGTTTGCCCACCTAAGCAATTGGCCTTATGGCAAGATCTTCTACTTGAATTGGATCATCTTTGGAAAGGATGACATATCCATTTCGACTGTAAAAGTATGGCCGATTAGATGGAATTCAAACTTTTTAATTCCTTTTTTTACTGCTAGAATCTCTTTGAAAGTCGAGTGATAATGTAATTCCGATTCTTTGAAGGCACCGCTTTTGTAACCACAGACATGTCTAGTCCCATCTTTCTTTTCTTCAATTAAAGTTGCACCCCAATAGTAGTCATTGGCATTAGTCTGAAGGATTCTTTTTCCTTTGTCAAGAATCTGGAGTGGCGGCAACTTCATAGCCATTGCTTTTAAAGTGTTAACTATTGTGGTATGCTTAGATTCCCATGATGGTGCATCTTGCTTTTTCAAAAGCTAGTGTGGAGGTGTTGTATATGTTGTCGGCTTTGGGACAAATTCTGCCATGTAATTAACAATATCGAGAAATTACTGCAGTTGTTTTGTCGTCATCTAGTTGTCCGAAAAAGTGTTGAACTATGTCGCAATATGTGGTTGGAGTTCATACTTTCCTTGGCTAATTTTCATACCAAGAAAATCCACAGTATTAACTCCAATAATCATCTTCTTTTCAGATAGCATAATCCCATATTGTGTGATTAGTTGCTTAAAATCATTCAAAAGTTTGCCATGTGTCTCCTCATCTTTTGAGAATAATAGGATATCATCAATATAAACCAGGGCATGATGGAGTATGGGGTGGAGTATTCTGATCATTGCCTTCTAAAAGATAGATGGAGCAACTTTAAGCCCAAATGGAATAACAGTCCATTGGTAGTGGTAGTTTGGAATGCAGAACACTATTTTGGGCCTATCTTCTGGGCTAATGCATAGTTGCAAGAATCCAGCTTTGAGATCAAAATTTGAGAAGACTTGGGCCTCCAAAAGTTGTGAAAAGAGACTACCCCGATTTGGCAATGGGAATTTATCATCATCAAGAAAGTGGTTGAGTGCTGGTAGTTGATAACTAACCTGAGTTTTCCTCTCGTCTACTCTGCCTGTTTATTGACATAAAAGGCTTCGCAAGCCCATTGTGATTTGGTGGGCTCAATTATCCCTTTATCTTATAATTGGGCCAGTTCAGCTTGGGCCAATGTATAATGATTTGGCTTTATTCCTTTGTGACTTGCCTTTGTTGGGTTAATTTCTTCATTTTTCTTCAAAGGAAGGTTGACAAAGAATTCTAAATTCTTCCATAACGGCTTTGGACATTTCTTCAGGAATTCATAGTGATATCTACACAGTTAATGTTGGCCTTATAAGGCTTAATATCCTGTTTTGATACTAACAAACAAGTAGAACTTAACATGCTTTGTTTAAGTGATATATTTTCAAGACTCAATGATGAATGCAAGGTTAAAAAATTCATGAAAGTTTGTACTCTAGATAAAGATGATTACATCATACTTGAGGCATGGATTAAGACTTGAAGATCATGAGAGCATTGATATTAAAAAGCTTCAAGAATGAAAGCTCAAATGATCGACATGGAAAGCTCAAAGATCAATGAAGCTCAAAATCTAAATCAATGATGAAAGATCAGGAGAGATAGAGAAATTAAAGCTCACATCAAATTCAAGATCATTGAAGCTCGGCAATAAAGAGAACTCAAAGCAAAGAAGAGTCAAATTAGTTCTTTAGGGCAAACTTTGTAAGTACTTCAAATATGATTCAAGTATGTTTTTCATTTTGAAGCTCATTAGGAAAAATACATACTTAAAAACCTGACGTTTAAAGTCTTGGAACATATTTTTCAAAGTTAAATAAGTTAATATTCCAAGATAAATTAAGCAGCAAAGAGAGAAATAAAAAATGTCTTGAAATGAGGAACAACTGGTTGACAGACAACTGTCTGTCTATGGATAGACGGCTGACATATTAAAGGACTTAATTTAAGAAGACAAAAGCTTGATAGACGATTGTCAAGTACTAGACAAACGACTGCCAGTGACAACTGAGACGACCGGGAGTGTTTTGCCAGCCAACTGCCACTCTTCTGAATATTTTAAAAACCTGATTGTTCATTGACAAACGACTACCACCCTGAGGACAGGCGACTGCCACCTTTCTGTTTGAGAAAATTTTAGTTTAATACATGGACAAATGACTGCCAGAGAGCACACACTCATCTGGCTTGCCGCAGATTTTAAAATACTCAACGGATATATTTTTAAAATTTCAATTACTTGAGACCCAAATTAATATAAAACTTGGACCCTACTCCAAGTAAACTTGGGGAACAAGTTAGAAACCTTTCTACATCTATAAATACCCTCAAGTTACATTGATTTGAATACCAAGAATTCAATTCAACAATCAAACTCTCTCTCAAGCATTCTGAAATTCTGAAAGTTCTTTAAAGCTCACATCTTGCACGAAGTTGCTGAAGTCTTGTTGATTTTCTCACTGAGATTGTGTTTCAAATATTAATTATTTCATCTATTGAAAGATTCCTACGGTGAAAAATATCTAGATATTCAATTTGAATTTCATATTCTGAATTTTATTGAAGTTTATTATTGTGCTATAACTGTTGTACTAATCAGCTCTTTAAGGAGCAAATTCTTTGTACACATATTTTGGTTGTATTTGTTGTAGATTAGCGATTCCAAGGATTGTTTGGATCATTGGCTAAGCAGGGGATATTGCTTAGAGAGGCGGGTTCTAGCCTAATTAAGGAGTGACTAAACGAGGGTACATCATTTAGAGAAGCGGGCTCCAACCTAAAGGAGTGACCGAACAAGGGGATATCGTTTGGAGAGGCGGGCTCTAGCCTACTGAAGGAGTGTGTAAAGGTTTGTTCCACCCGGTAATGGAACAGGTTTAATGAATCCTTCGGTGGTTTTTCAAAGGCAAGGACGTAGGCTGGGTATAAGCTGAACCTCGTAAAAATCCCGGTCTCACTCTCTTTTTCCCTTACCCTTTATTTTCAGTACATATACCACTGGGTGGATGTTTTAATTGATAATCATACAAACTACGTAATTTGGAAGTTAAATAAACTTAAGGTTTAATTTTGATTTGAGATTGTGGAAACCGAAAGGGAGTACGTTGGTTGATCAAACTTTTGTGGAAACCTCAAAAGGAAGTACGTTGGTTGGTTAACACCCAAAGAAAAATTAACCAAGAGGTTATTTAAATTCTGAGTTGTTTGGGATTTGAGTTGTAGATTGCATTGAAGAAACCATTTCATATATATAGGGCTTGATTCAAATTTATATACCCAGGGCTGACAACAAAAGATGAAAGTTGAATCTAATATATTGTGGTTGAATGGTTTAAAGTTTGATATTGTTTGGAATGTGTTTATATTTCAAAGAGTGCTGAATCTTGCAAAATTTCATCAATCTAATAGTGTTGCAGTTAACTTATACTTAGAAAATCAATTGGTTGTTTGTTTTCAAATTGTGGTTGATTGGTTTGGTTAATTAATTACTTGGATGATTAAATGATTGTGTAGTTGTGGATTAAATTAAGAAATAAGCTTTTATTGAAAGTTTGAAGAATTAACGATAAGTTAAGAATTCCTAAAAAGATTTAAAAGAAAATTTTTAAAACCCAATTCACCCCCCCTCTTGGGACTACGCTTTACTTTTCAGTTAAATTGGATAAGCTGAGCCTTGATTTCTTCCATTGTTTTGAGTTATATGGAAAACTATTGGAGTCCTTGTCCACTGGAGTAGATAGTTTTGAAACTTGAGCCCTTGTTCTATCCATTGAATCTTGCCCATGTATTGGATAATATCAAACCCAATAAGCATTTCTTTGCCAGGCAAATTAAATCCATAAAATGTGGCTTTAATCAAGTGACCAAGATAGAGTTTGATGTAGATTGGAACACTTTTGCTCTGAACGCCAAAATTTCCTCCATTGGCACTTTTGAAACCTTGGGAACACTGTTTCCATTTGTCTTTGGGTAGGAAGTTGGGATCCAAGAAGCTGCATGCTGACCCTGTATCAAAGAGAGCAATGGCCTTGATAGGCTTTGAGTACTTTTCAGCTAGTACCCAAACTAGAGTTGTTGGAGTAATATGATTTTCTCTTTTGAACTCAGTTGCCATTGTATCTTGGATGGAACAAAGGTTGAGGATTTCATCCTCCTTAGTTATGTTGGGACAATTTTCATTTTTGACGGGTCGAATGTTGGAGCATTCATTAATTGGGAAACTTTTG